>NC_058408.1:142288343-142588343 GCF_002201575.2 Neomonachus schauinslandi | reverse complement strand
CCCCCGGAGCCGTGGTAGAAGTCTAACGGGAGGTAATTCGTGCATAATGCTCAGTACTCAGGCTGGCACAGTTAGCCACCGAGACTCGAACCGCTCAACCCACATAATCCGGGCCAGCCCGGTGCAGGGCAGGCAGTCACGCGTGGCTCCCCGAAGCTCCGAGGTCGGCCCCGCAGCCTCCCAGCTGCGCGGCCCTCGACCGCTCTCCGCCCAGCCCCCGCCCCGCCTGTGCAGCGGCCCCCTTGCAGCCGCCGGAGGTCGGTCACCCTCGATGTCCGGGCTCGTTTGCAGCACCGGGCGTCCGGGAGGAGGCCCGGGGCCCCTCCGCCCCGCTGCCCGGCCCGAGTGGGTCCCACGCGAGACCGCAGACGGACGGGCCCAGGGCTACTGACCGAGTCCCCGCGCCGAGGAGGCCGGGCCCCGCAGCCCCCGGCCCAGGCCCAACAGAAGGGACCGCGACCTCCTCACCGCGGGCGGCGCCGGAGGCCGCGGGAGCAGAGACCACCCCAGCCCAGGCGGAGGCGGAGGCGAAACTGGGGCGCGGGCCTGCGGGGCAGGGAGCCTTCGTCCTCACCGATCAGGCCGACTCCGAGCATCAGCTGAGTGTCCACCGCCTCAGCGGCAGCCATTTTCCACCGCCGCCGCCGCAGCAACAGCAGCTCAACGCTCCCAGCAACCCGCTCGCAGGCCCGCCTCTCCTCCCGGGCAACGCTCACCCTCCGGCCCCACCCTCCTACAAGGCCCCGCCTCCCCGGGCCCCGCCTCCGCCCTGGAGGCCCCGCCCCCGACGCCTAGACTTCCTGCTCTCCAACTCACGTTCAGCCGGTGACTCTCTACCCTCAGAAAACAATCAGCGTCGGCAGCTTCCCTCACTTCCTCTAATCCAGATCTTCTTAAGCCCTCTCCTCAACCTACTGCAATCTTCCCTCCCCTCCTCAGGCTTTTTTCATTCTACCTCTGCCCTCCAGACCGGCTAAAAAGAGGCGTCCTGAGTATGGAGGAAGGATATTCATTCAGTCAGTCAGTCAGCCAGCCAGCCATCCCAAAACAAAAAACAAAAAACAAACAAAAAAACCTGAAGATTTGAAAAGACTTTGGGAATAGTGTTGAGCAAGACAGAACATTCTAGTGGAGGGAGACAGACAACTGCGGAATAAAATAATCCTAAAACAGCCTAGAGTGATAGGCGCTTTGCAATAAAATAGTGCAGTGTGTTAGAGGGTGAAGGGGGTGTGCTGCTTTAAAATAGGTTTGGAGGAAGGATTCTCTGAGGAAGGTTATTTAAACCCAGATCTGAATGAGGAAAAGGAGCCAGGCAGTTCGGGTGCGTCCCTCCTTGTGGAGCCTCTGTGCCTCTAACCCCAAATCCCACAAAACTAATTAATTAGGGAGGGTCTTTGGTGTCTACAGAAATACAAACCCACCCCCATCTCATTTGATATGTTTTAGAATATTTAATATGAAATATTTCATAAATATATACCAATTGAAGAAAAACATGTGGTTATCACCCAGTTTAAGAAATAAAGTATTACAAATGTGGGTGCCTGGGTGGCTCAGTTGGTTAAGCCACTGCCTTCGGCTCAGGTCATGATCCTGGAGTCTTGGGATCGAGTCCCACATCGGGCTCCCTGCTCAGCAGGGGGTCTGCTTCTCCCTCTGACCCTCTTCCCTCTCGTGCTCTCTGTCTCTCATTCTCTCTCTCTCTCAAATAAATAAATAAAATCTTAAAAAAAAAAAAATTTAAAGTATTACAAATGTAGTTGAAGCCCTTCCCTTCTCTAATCTCCTTCCCCTTTCTGTCCCACGGAGATAACCACTGTTCTACATGTGGTCATTGTCATTTTCCTATATGTTTTTAAGTTTTGGTTTATTTGTATGTTTCACTCAGCAAAATATTGTACTCTTTATTTTAAAACTTTACACCAGTACAACAGTAGCTAACATTCAATGAATGGCAAACGCTGTTCTAGGTATTTTACTTGTATTACTTCCCTAAATCCTCACAATACCCCTGTGTATAAATCTTATTATGAGCCCCAGTTTACAGGCGAGAAAACTGAAAAGTGACACAATTTGCCCAGGATCACATACCTTGCAAGTGGTAGCAAGATGTGGGCCCAAGCAAGGGGACTCCAGCTACACAAGAGATCACTTGTGTACAAAGCCCGCCATTCTGTTGTATGCTATTTGTATTCATTTGTAAGTTGCCTTTTTGCTCAATTTGGTTTTTTAAAATATTTATCCAAGTTAAGGGGTGCCTGGGTGGCTCAGTTGTTAAGCGTCTGCCTTCTGTTCAGGTCATGGTCCCAGGGTCCTGGGATCGAGCCCTGCATCAGGCTCCCTGCTGGGCGGGAGGCCTGCTTCTCCCTCTCCCGCTCCCCCTGCTGGTGTTCCCTCTCTTACTGTCTCTCACTCTCTCTGTCAAATAAATAAATAAAATCTTTTAAAAAATAATAATAAAATATTTATCCAAGTTAATACTTATAATTCTGGTTCAGTAATTTTAACTGAATAATACTTTGAGTATGGAAATACGATTAGTTCCGTCAGCTACTAATGACAGTATGTTTCCTGCTTTTTACTTTATGATCACAGTGCTACTGTATTTTGAACAAGTCTCCCTGTTCTACCTGCTCTCTCCGTTGGGAAAAATTCTACATCTTCAAGGTTCAAATACCATTTCTTCCCTAAACCCAGGCAAAATTAATTTCTCCCTCTTCCAAGGTCTAATAGCATTTGGCCATAGAACTAGGATTGGAGTATATATGGCTCTTCTGTTCTCTCATTAGACTGAACTTCCGGAGGGCAGCACCCTGAATTATGCCCCTTGGATTGATTCCCTGTGTTTACTATTGCATTACATAGTTACTAATGTTGCTAGTTCTCATAGAAAATACAAACGTGTTAGGGGCTAAGGCGTGGGATACAGATTCAGAATCAGTTTGGAAGCCATGTAGACACTTGCACTCATGTTTCATTGGCCTTTGCAATCTCTTGCAAGGTTCTATGGATGAAGTGTTTGCAGGGAAAATAGATCCCCTTGTGGATTCCTTTAACGTCAACAATACACCAACCTGCATCAATCTGCACCTCAAATATCTGCTTTTGGTGAAGGTCACTGTCATCCAATCAGCTAGGATAAGTATACAAAATCCTACCATATTTCAGCTACTGTTATGGGCTGGAATGACTCCATAATTACGTAGCATAGCACTAAACCCACTGCCTCAGAATGTGATCATCTGTGGAGACAGGGCCTTTAAAGAGGTAAGTTAGTTAAAATGAGGCTGTAAGGGTGGGCCCCAATCCAATCTGACCTGTGTCCTTATAAGAAGAGGAAATTTGGACAAACAAAAAGATCCTAGGGGTGTGCCTGCCCAGAGGAAAGGCATCTGCAAGCCAAGAAGAGAGGCCTCAGAAGACATTAAACCTGCCAACACCTTGATCCTGGACTTTCAACCTTTTGAACTGTGAGAAAATAAATTTCTGTTGTTTAAGCCACCCAGTCTCTGGTATTTGTGGTGGTGGCCGTAGGAAACCAATATAGCTACTCTTTGGCCACTTGTATTGGATGTATTTGAAGCTCCCTACTGGAGATTATATTTCTGTGGGGTTTCCCCCTCTTCTCAGGTAAAAGAGAAGCTTGAAAAAATTGCCTTTGAATCACTAAGGGTAAACTCCTCTTCTCTCTGCAGTAAAGGTGTGGGCCCCTTGAGTTCACTGGCAGTCTTCCTGGGATGGGCAATTGCTCCTTTGTCTGGGATTAGGATATACAGTCACCTCCTTTTGTGGCTGGGACATTTAAGATGTGGCAGACTCCCGAGGGAATCCCCATAGCTCCAAGGAGAGAAAGCAACAAAGGGTCTGTGTGCCTGGAGTGGTGGACTGTGGAACAAGCCCTAGCCTGCTGGAGCCAGAGTAAGAGTTTATCAATGAATTGGGGAGAGCATTCCTCCTCCCCTCAAAAGCAGTACTAGGATCTGTGCCCCGAGGAACATCACAGGTCACTGTATGGTGGCCAGATGCTGCAGGCTCAGTCTGCCAGAATGATCTGGGAGACCGTGAGAGCCACGACCAGAAGCAGAGTGCCCAGAACGACTTCACATCTCCCTGGATTTGTTTGCTGGCCCAAGAGTAAGCCCCTGGGGTGTGGGACAATTGGAAAGAAACCCTTAAGAAATACCAAATTCAGGGCGCCTGGGTGGCTCAGTTGGTTAAGTGACTGCCTTCGGCTCAGGTCATGATCCTGGAGTCCCGGGATCGAGTCCCACGTCGGGCTCCCTGCTCAGCAGGGAGTCTGCCTCTCTCTCTGACCCTCCCCCCTCTCATGCTCTCTATCTCATTCTCTCTCTCAAATAAATAAATAAAATATTAAAAAAAAAAAAGAAATACCAAATTCACAGGGTGCCTGGTGGCTCATTCGGTTAAGCATCTGACTCTTGACTTCAGCTCACATCATGATCTCAGCATGGAACCTGCTTGAGATTCTGTCCCTCCCTCTCCTTGTGCCCCTCCCCCCTTGTGGCACTCTGTTTCTCTCTCTCTCTCTAAAATAAATAAAATCTTAAAAAAAAAAAGAAATACCAAATTCACTGGTAATAAGGCAGGTGGATGCTCTAGAATTTATTAAGAAAGATAAAAGCAATATGAGCATAACTGCTTATTGAGTTTGGGACAGTTCATACTGACTTCACCTAGGAAATACCCTGTTTTGTTCAATATGGGTTTTATGTATTTTTTTTTTTTTAAAGATTTTTTATTTTATTTATTTGACAGAGAGAGACACAGCGAGAGAGGGAACACAAGCAGGGGGAGTGGGAGAGGGAGAAGCAGGCTCCCCGCAGAGCAGGGAGCCCGACGCGGGACTCGATCCCAGGACCCCGGGATCATGACCTGAGCCGAAGGCAGTCGCTTAACCAACTGAGCCACCCAGGCGCCCGGGTTTTATGTATTTAAAGAAGATGTGTTAATGAATTGAAGCCTTTCTGGGAAGGCAGTTTGGCAGTGTCTATCAAAATGGAGAAGTGCATACTCAGCAATTTACTTTAGGGATATGAGGTAAAGGAAGGTATGAACTGTATAATAAAAATGTAAATATACATATTTGGAAATGTATAAATATATATTTATTAATATGTATAAATGTATATATTTAATACATAAGTATATTAAATGTACTAGGATAAGGTCCATAACTGTAAAAATGTCATAAAACAACATTGAAAAATATGCCAGTGCTAATAACAATGGTTTTCTTGGGCACCTGGTGGCTCAGTCAGTTAAGCGGCAGCCTTTGGCTCAGGTCATGATCCCAGGGTCCTGGGATCGAGTCCTGCATCGGGCTCCCTGCTCGGGGGAGAGCCTGCTTCTCCCTCTCCCTCTGCCTGCCTCTCTGCCTACTTGTGCTCTCTCTCTATCTCTCTGTCAAATAAATAAATAAAATCTTTTAAAAAAAAATGGTTTTCGGGCGCCTGGGTGGCTCAGTTGGTTAAGCGACTGCCTTCGGCTCAGGTCATGATCCTGGAGTCCCTGGATCGAGTCCCGCATCGGGCTCCCTGCTCGGCAGGGAGCCTGCTTCTGCCTCTGACCCTCCCCCCTCTCATGTGCTCTCTCTCTCTCATTCTCTCTGTCTCAAATAAATAAATAAAATCTTTAAAAAAAAATGGTTTTCTTTAGGTGGGTAAGACCAGCTATTTTTCCTCCTCCTTTTAATTCCATTTCACAATCTAAAAAATACTGTATTTATTGCTTGCAGTAGTTCAAATTAAAAAAAATCCCTGAAAATAGGGATGCCTCCTACAATTATAATTGAAAGTGTTTTTTTTTTTTTCCTCTTAATGGTATATAAAATGACAGGCTTAGTCACTGATGGCATTTCTAGATTTTACGAACAACTGTAAACAGAAAAAATGAGAGAACATGTTAAATCCATAGGCCCCAGATCTCCTGTCCTTTCCACTTCATCAAGCTCATTTGCTGAATCTTACAGAGACATATTTAGCTCAAAATACATAATTTTCTGTGGTATTTGGGCTTAGGGAATCATTTTCCATTAAACTGGCAGGAATATAGGATCAGGAAAACTCGACTTCCCTTACACAGAGTGCAAACATTTGCAAAGCATACTGTGCCAAGAGCCAAAGGCTGGGGAGATAAATACACGAGATAACCACAGCAGAATTCTTGCCTCTGACCACCTTACCTTCAGGTGAGAAAACAGAAAAAGGAAGAGGAAAGGCATGACCAGATCTGTTGCTTCTGGGATTTCAGACTTAAAGATCCAAACTTGAGGAAAGAGAAAAAGGAGAAAATCTCAGAGGTGAAAGAGCAGGAAAGCATCTTCAGTGTATTGCCTCTCCTTGCTCCAGGTTGGGGTGCTCCTGTTGTGTCTCCTGCGGTCCCTGATGCATGTCAGGCACTCTCTCTTCTCTGTGAATGAGTTAGGGAGCTGCCCCATGTGGCCAAGGCCCACAGGTGCTGCCTTTGTCTCTGGCACATAGGCAGCATGCAGAAAATAAACGAGGATGAAGGTGATGATGGACAGATACTAAAATAAAGGATTTGAGTTAGATGGTGGTGGGTGTAGGGAGGGAGGGATAATGAAGGCTATGGCCAGGCTCAGGATACCAGGCAGGGGTGGAGAAGATGGGCAGGTGGGAGAAGAAAGGAATTGACACCTCCCTCCCTTCCATTTCACTCCTGGGTGCTGTCAGACCTGCCAGACAGGTTCACAAAGTTAAGGGGAAAGGAATAGAGAGGGTGGAGAAGGGGAGGCATTCTTAACATTTAGCAATAAAGCTGCACTGTCATAGATGGAAGGAGTTGGGGTGCGGAAACAGATGAGCCTGAGTTCAAAGCTCAGCTCTGCCCATCTTGGCTGCGAAACCTCACTCATGTTGCCCGCCTTCTGTGTGCTTGTTTCCTCAGTGACCAAATGGACTAATCCTACTTTCTTCTGTACCTCTCCCAGTGGAAGTTTGAATCAAGAAAAATCTTTTTGGGACGCCTTGGTAGCTCAGTCGGTTAAGCATCTGCCTTCGGCTCAGGCCATGATCCCAGAGTCCTGCATTGGGCTCCCTGCTCAGCAGGGAGCCTGCTTCTCCCTCTGCTTTCCTCTCCCTCTGCTTGTGCTCTCGCTCTCTCTCTCTGACAAATAAATAAATAAAATCTTAAAAAAAAAATCTTTCTTTTTATTTTATATTTTTTAAAGTAATCTCTACACCCAATGTGGGACTCCAACTCACAACCCTGAAATCACGAGTGGCACGCTCCACTGACTAAGCCAGCCACGCACCCCTCAAGAAGAATTTTATGTTAATATTATAGATAAAGGGGTCCCCAAGACCACTCCCAGATCCAATGATTTCTTGGGGGGACACACAGGATTCAGTACATAGCTGTGCTCATGGCTAGGCTTTATCAGTAAAGGGAAAAGGCACACGGGGTGATATCCAAAGGAAAGTAAGGCCAAGCTTCCAAGAGTCCTCTCTGTAGAGTCACACAGGACACGTTTCATTCCTCCAGCAACAAGTTATGACAACGCAATTGAAATATTATTGACAAGGGAAGCTCGTTAGAGACAGGTTTTTATTGGGGGCAGTCATGTGGCACCTTCTGCCTAGCACGTACACAAATTACAGTCTCTCAGAAGGAAACAGGTATTCAGCATGAACCCCATTGTTTGTGCAAGTAGTCTAGATAGTCACTCTGCTCAGTTCCAAGAATGGTGGGAGTACTTCTGAAATCCAAGTTCACAAATAACAGCCAAGGACCTACCTTATCAGTAAGCTCTTCTAATGATAGCTGGCCGGGCCCTGCTACGTCTTATTTGCACAGCCTGCTTGTTCTTTGCTCCCCAGGAAAAGAGTAAGCAAATATTGGCACTGACATGGATTTGGAAAACTGTCTGGGCATGTGGATAAGGGACCTCAACATCTTCTACAGATGTTCTAATTCCCAGGTCCCTGTGAGTCCTGGCTCTTCTTTTCATCATTTTTCCTTAATCGTATTTAATCAAAGATTAGGCACTGTCAGCCAAGAGAGCATTGGGATGTCAGCTCTTTTAAGAGATTCCAGGCTTGCTTGGGGCCCAAGAAGTCACCTCTGAAAGGGGCTTTAGTCAAATGCCTTGACACTTTTTTTAATTAATTAATTAATTAATTTATTTATTTATTTATTTTAAAGATTTTATTTCTTTATTTGAGAGAGAGACACAGCGAGAGAGGGAACACAAGCAAGGGGAGTGGGAGAGGGAGAAGCAGACTTCCCACTGAGCAGGGAGCCCGATGCGGGGCTCGATCCCAGGACCCTGGGATCATGACCTGAGCCGAAGGCAGATGCTTAACAACTCAGCCACCCAGGCGCCCCACTTTTTTTTTTTTTAAAGATTTTATTTATTTATTTGACAGAGACAGCGAGAGCAGGAACACAAGCAGGGGGAGTGGGAGAGGGAGAAACAGGCTTCCTGCTGAGCGGGGAGCCCAATGTGTGACTTGATCCCAGGACTCTGGGATCATGACCTGAGCCGAAGGCAGACGCTTAATGACTGAGCCACCCAGGCGCCCCTGACACTCTGTCTTGATGGTTAACTGGCTTCCTGTCTGGGTGAGCTTTCCAGAACATTCCCAAGGGAAAGTCATCCTTCCTGTGTTCTCCACAGTATGAGGGTGCTAATATTGGAACCTGAGTAGATCCCAGGCCCCAAGAAGCCCAGCTTTCAAGCTGTGTTGTATTAAAAGAAACAGATCAGTAAGATAATGTAATTGAGATAAATTCTGATCTGTATTGGCATTTTTCAAAGAATATGAAAGATGATAGAATTCATTACCTACAGTGATATGTCTTAAAATCCCTTTCCCCTCATATTTTATAAATAGACATTTTATTTTTCTTTAATCATTTTTAATTTTTCAAATCTTTGGATGCCAAAATCTGGGAAAAATATTTTATTTTAGAATAGTTTTAGATTTACAGAAAAGTTGCAAAGATAGAACAGAGAGTTACCACATACCCCCAATCAGTTTCTTCTTTTAGTAACATCTTACAACAATATGGTACATTTGTCACAACTAATGAACCAATACTGATACACTAGTAACTAAAGTCCATGTTTTTTCCTAATGTCCTTGTTCTGTTCCAGGATCCTATTTAGGATAACATTATATTTAGTCAAAATGTTTCCTTAGGCTCCTCTTGGCTGTGACGGTTTCTCAGACTTTCCTTGTTTTTGATGACCTTGACAGTTTTGAAGAGTTCTGGCCAGGACTTTTATAAACCATCCTTCAATTAGGATTTGTCTGAGGTTTTTCCAATGGATCCTGTGTTTTGGGGAGGAAGACCATAGAAGTGCCCTTGTCGTCACATTGGATCAAGGGTACATTGAGGTGTTAACCTTGATCACCTGGCTGAGGCAGTGTTTGTCGGGTTTCTCTCCTGTAAAGTTACTCTTTCCCCCTTTCTTTTTCTTTTTTTTTCTTTATTTTATTTTTTAAAGATTTTATTTATTTATTTATTTGACAGACAGAGAGCACAAGCAGGGAGAATGGCAGGCAGAGGGAGAGGGAGAAGCAGGCTCCCCGCTGAGCAGGGAGCCCGACATGGGGCTCGATCCCAGGACCCCCGGGATCATGACCTGAGCCAAAGGCAGTCACTTAACCATCTGAGCCACCCAGGCACCCTCTTTTCCTTTTTTTTTAAGGATTTTATTTATTTGAGAGAGAGAGAGAGAACACGAGTGGGGGGTGGGGGGTTGCAGAGGGACAAGCAGACTCCCCGCTGAGCACAGAACCCAACATGGGACTCGATCCCAGGACCCTGAGATCATGACCTGAGCAGAATGCAGATGCTTAACCAACTGAGCCACCCAGGCACCCCTCTTTCCCCCTTTCTTTTTTTTTTTTTTTAACATTTTATTTATTTATTTGACAGAGAGAGCACAAGTAGGCAGAGTGGCAGGCAGTGGGAGAGGGAGAAGTAGGCTCTCCTCTGAGAAGGGAGCCCGACATGGGGCTCGATCCTAGGACCCTGGGATCGTGACGTGAGCCGAAGGCAGACACTCAAATGACTGAGCCATCCAGGCGCCCCTCTTTCCCCCTTTTTATGCTGTCCGCTTTGGAGAGAAGTCACTACACCCAGCCCACACTTAAGGAGTGGGTCATTAAGCTCCACCTCCTCCAAGGCAAAGCATCTACGTAAACTATTTGAATTCTTCTCCCTGGGAAATTTGTGTATTCTCTCCCATTTATTTCCTTATTCAATTGTGCATATCGGTGTGGACTCCCTCCATGTTTTTGTGAACCATTGCTCCCATTCATCGGCATAGGTTCTGAAATCTCTCCCTGCTCCTCTCACAAATAGCTCTTCCTGTTGTCATCTCCTCTCTTTCCTTTTCTTCCCCATGAGCTTCCCCACCCCTCTATTCTCTCTCTCTCATCTCAGCCCTCCCCTACTCGGGTAGAAGATACTGCTCGAATCTCCTACCCGAGTTCAGCTGTCCTCCCAACTGATTACCTTATGTACCTAAGAAAGAATAGGTGGAGAAAAGGGGGAGAGCAAGGGGCAAATGCCCACTAGTCAGTGGGCTACTATAGTAGTTGAGGGGATAGGAAGAGGCTGTGAATATTTCATAAACTGATTACTTGGTCTCTCTTATATGCACATATGTGAAAATGATTTCTAGAGAGCTTGTATCGGGGACTGTCTGAGGAGGACTACAGGTGGTATCTCCTTCAAACCTCAAGCAACTCATGCCTATTTCACAGATGAGAAAATGGAGGCTCGGTGAGATTACTTGCCCAATATCCTAGTGCTAATAAATGGCAAAGCTGGGGTTTGGAGCCATCTGGCTCCAAATGTGGCATGCTTATGGGCTGAACTGAGATGCATTTATAATCACAAATTCCCTAGGAAATGAAACTTACCCCCTAGTTCTAAAAACACTAGTGTGGAGTACCATAACACGTGTTTGTAGTCTCAGATTCCTCCTATAAGGGCTTTTGCTTAACAGTCTTGATTTGTACAGTTAAACCTTATACGGTCTTGCCCTTTCCTTCTACTGAGCTGTACCTTTGTTCTCTTTCATGCAAAGTCACTTTAGAATTTTAGACTCCATTCGTGTTTCATTCTTCTTTCTCTAGAAATTAATATGGGGAAACCTGTCTCTGTATTAGTTTTCTATTGCTGTGTAACAAATTAGTACAAACTTAGTGGCTTAAAACAACACCCATTTATCAGCTCACAGCTCTATAGACCAGAAGTCCAAGCATGGCATGACTGGGTCTCTGCTCAGGCTGTTGCCAGGCTAAAGTCTGGGTGATGGCAAGGCTGCGTTCCTTCCTGGAGGCTCTGCAGAAGAATTTCCCTCTAAAATCATCCAAGTTGTTGTTGGAATTCAGCTCCTTGCGGTTGTGGACTGATGCCTCTGTGCACTAGCTGGGTTTTGGCCCGGGGCTGCCCTCAGCTACTAGAGGTTGCCTGCAGTTCTTTGCTGTGCATCTCCTTCCATTTATCCTCTCATGCTTTGAATCTCTTACTTCCTCTGCCTCAGACTTCTAGACCTGGATTTGTAGGGCTTATGTGACTGGTTAGACCCACCCAGATGAAATCTCTTCTTAAAGTCAACTATGATACATAATATAACCTAATCACAGAAGTAACACCCCATCATGTTTATAGTCTCAGGTATTATACAGGGCATGTACATCAGGGAGGGGAAATCTTGTGGACATTTTAGAATTCTGCTGACCACAGTCTCTATTCCTTTATTTATTCACACATCACGTATTTACAGAGCACTTGATCCATGCCCAGCATAGTTCCAGGAGTTGGAGCTACAGTGATGAACATGACAAACTTGGTTCCTTAAAGCTTACCATCTAACATGGTGAGACAGGGGGGAAACCAAGGAAACAATGAAAACTATCCATTAGTGATAAATGCTCTGCTGAGAGTTAAAATAGGGTAGTCTCAAGCTTTAGACTGCATGGTCAGGAAGGGGCTCTCCGAGGAGGTGCCATTTTTAGTTGCTTCATGAGAAGATAATACAATGAAAAGGTCCATGTGATGGTCTAATATCCATATGCCCAAGATGAAAGCCCACACCCTGTGGTTCCAGGGTTCCTTCTAATCATGTTTCACACATTTAACAGAGAAGCTTATTTTCAAACCACACCCTAAACCACTCTGCACGGTGTCTTACTCATTCTACTCTTGGCCCTAGATGGTTTGTGTAGCTTTGAGCAGGGTCTCCTAAATTCCCAAGCAGGAGCTAGGCTGTGTGGCACGACAATGGTATGTGTGACTATGTACGCCAATTCCCACAAACATGCTTCTCTTCTTCCCCTCAGACTTCTCCTGGAGTCTGGCAGAATATTAATGGGTGAAGACTCTGCATGTAAGATGCATTTCTCCCAATAAATGACAAATGTTGCCAGGACACATTCCTGCTAAAAATATATTCCACTGAATCTGCATTCCAATTCCCTGCTTTAAATTTGCATAACCTAGGGGCGCCTGGGTGGCTCAGTCGGTTAAGTGTCTGCCTTAGGCTCAGGTCATGATCTCAGGGTCCTGGGATCCAGCCCCACATTGGGCTCCCTGCTCAGCTGGGAGTCTGCTTCTCCCTCTCCCTCTGCCACTCCCCCCCTACTTGTGTTCTCTCTCTCAAATAAATAAATAAAATCTTAAAAAAATAAATAAATTTGTACAACCTAGAGGTTCAGTGAGAACTGCCTGACCCAGGCACAGTGCACCTCACATCTGCTCTTCGTACACTACTGTTGAAAAGATTTCCAACCCTCATTGGGCACTTTCATGGTTAAGATGCAAGAGTATGAGGTTTTGGACCTTGTTTATCATCAGGCAATTGGAACCATCAAAGTGTTCTGAAATATACACTGAACAAATACTTCCTGGGTGTTGACCACGTGCCAGGCACTGTCTATACACAAAGATGAAATGTCCCAGTCAGTACCTTCAAGGGACTTCCAGTGTCATGGAGGAGACTAACATGCAGATGGGCAATTATAATACAGGAGGCTTGCTTTAATCAACGAAGTCATTTTTTCAACTAATATTATCGAGGGGGCGCCTGGGTGGCTCAGTGGGTTAAAGAGCTGCCTTCAGCTCAGGTCATGATCTTAGGTTCCTGAGATCAAGCCCCGTATCAGGCACCCTGCTCAGTGGAGAGTCTGCTTCTCCCTCTCCCTCTGCTTCTCCCTCTCCCTCTGCTGCTCCCCCTGCTTGTGCTCTCTCACGCACGCTCTCTCTCTCTCTCTCAAATAAATGAATAACATCTTAGAAAAAAAAAAAAACAAATAGGGGCGCCTGGGTGGCTCAGTCGTTAAGCGTCTGCCTTTGGCTCAGGTCATAATCCCAGGGTCCTGGGATCAAGCAGCATCAGGCTCCCTGCTCAGCGGGAAGCCTGCTTCTCCCTCTCCTACTCCCCCTGCTTGTGTTCCCTCTCTCACTGTCTCTCTCTCTCTGTCAAATAAATAAATAAAATCTTAAAAAAAAAAAACCCAAATATTTATTGAGTGCTTACTCTGTGCCAGGCACTGTTATAGATGCTAGACATACAGCAGCTGAACAAAACTGACATCAATCCTTGCCTTCATCAATCTTATATTCTAGAAGGGTAGATCATGAAATATATCAATGAGATGGTGATAACTAAATAAATGCTGTAGAGGAAAATAAAGAAAAGGGTCCTTGGAAGTATGGGAGGAAGGGAAGTTATTATTACTTTAAAGAGGTAAGGGAAGACAGCCCTGAAAAGGTGACATGGCATGGCATAGGAGGGAGGCGGAGGGGAAGGAGTAGTGTAGGATCTTGTGGGCCATTGTAAGGACTTTGACTTTGACTGATGAGCTGGGCAGCCATAAAAGGATCTTGATCAGGGGACTAATATGATCATCTCCCTTTTGTTTTAAAAGATCCCCCTGCTTGGTATGGTGGAGAGTAAAAAGAAGGGGGCCAAGGGGAAATAGAAAGACAAGTGAACAGGTTATTACGTTTTCTGGGTGAGACACAATGGTGTCTTAGACCAGAGTGATAGCTGTGGAGGTGGTAGAAATGGGATTGGCTGATGGATTGATTGGAAGCAGGGCTGCGGCAGAAAAAGTAGAGTCAAGGATGTCTCCAATATTTTTGGTTTGAGCAACTGGAAGAAGGGGGTTGCCATTATTTACACGGGGAAGATATGGGAGGAGCAGGTGGGAGGCCAGAGAGACCAGGAGTCTGGTTTGGGGAAGACTGGGTGTATATTGTATGTCAAACACTTAATGGATGTGTCAGTTAGGCATGGGGGTGTAAGCCTGGCTTTCAGGAGACAGGTAGAGCCCTGGTGATGTAATTTTGTAACTTCTAAGCACACAGATGATGTCTAAAGCGATGAGCTAGAACCAAGAGATGGATGCAGTTAGAGGAGGGGAGAAGTCCAGGGGCTGAGCCCTGGGGCTTTTCAACCTTAGAGGTCAGAGAGATGAGGAGCCGTCAGAGAGGCAGGAGGAAAATCAGGAAAAGGGGATCTTGGAAGCCAAGAGAAGAAAGTGTTTCAGGGAGGCTGGAGTGAACAGCCTGCTGCGTGAAAGGAGATGGAATCCAGAGCACTAGTACAAAAGGCTGGCTTTAGACAGGAGCGCTGAAGGGTGACAGGAGGGAAGCAGAGTGTCGAGGACAGGAGCAGGTGGGTGGGTAGATGGCAGAGTGCAGAGGGCAGGTTCTCTTCTGACTGTTGCACTATTTGCAGTGCTACAGAAAATGAGGCCATCAGCCGAGAGAAGAGGATTGGAGAGAGGAAAAAGTATGACACAGTCATCTGGGAGAAGGGGGACATAGCCTAGAGAAGTGTCGTAGGATGGCTGAACAGCAGCATGGTGCTTGTTGAGGCTCGTGGTCATGAATTTAAAGTGGGACTTGTCGACATGGTTGTATTATTTTTCCCCAGTCATACTGGGCTGCAGGTGACGAGCAGAAGGATTCTTGGATTGGCCAGGGTTGGGGTCAAATAAAGGGAAAGCTGAGCAAGGAAAGAACTAAATGATGGAATCTAAGCTGGGTGCAGGGGAAACAGAGGACATGAGGGATGGGGAGCGGTGTGAGAAGGAAGTAGGATTGATGAACGGGTTGCAGGTTCGTCAGGCAGCAGGATTGTTGGGAGTTGTGGTGCACAGGAATGAATGAGAATGTGAGATACTTGAAATCAAGATCTGGAAACTGAGAGAGCTGGTATGACAAGGTGCAGTGTAGGGGTCAGCAAACAGGGCCGAGGGGCCAAAGTTGGCCCATTGCCTGTGTTTACACAGTCTTGAGCTAAGAACAATCTTTACTATTTTTTAATCTTTACATTTAAAAAATTTATTTTTAATTCCAGTATAGTTTACATATAGTATTACATTAGTTTCAGGTGTACAATAGAGTGATTCACCAATTCGGTATATTGCTCAGTGCTCATCAAGATAGTTTTTACATTTTTAAAAAAGATTTTATTTATTAATTTGAGAGAGAGACCACAAGTGGGGTGGGGGTGGGGGGGCGGGCAGAGGGAGAGGGAGAAGCAGACTCTCCGCCGAGCAAGGAGCCTGCCTTCGGTTCAGGTCAAGAAGAAGGGGGCCAAGGGGAAATAGAAAGACAAGTGAACAGGTTATTACGTATTCTGGGTGAGACACGATGGTGTCTTAGACCAGACACCTGAACCGAAGGCAGACATTTAACTGACTGAGCCACCCAGGCGCCCTAGTTTTTACATTTTTAAATGTAATATACACACATACATACAAGGACAATTACTCTTTCAGCAAGAACAGTTGCTCCAAGAACGGAAGATATGGCCTCCTGGCCTGCAAAGCCTATAATATTTACCATCTAGTCCTTTACAGAAGAAGTTTGCTGACTCTTAGTCTAGACTCTAGGGTATCACCATGTGTGTGAGTGAGTGAGGTAAGGCAGAGGACACAATTGTGAAGGCCAGGTGGCCAGGATATTGGCAGGATCATCCACACGGGTATAGAAACCATAATTATGACAGTAGTGTTGGAGAGTGACAGAAGTTAGAAGTAAGAGTCAAGGAATGAGGGGTTGTGACCTGGGATCTGCAATACCTATAGAGGACTGTCACTGAGAGGAATCACATGTGGTCTAGTCTGATAGCATGAAGTTCAATATTTACAGTTCAAGGGAGGAGAGAGAATGCTCTAGAAGTAGCTAGGGGGAAGAGCTAGTCTGTCACTGATCCACCTCCAGGCACCAGTGGTTTGAAGGAGGACTAGAGCCACCCCATGACACAGCTGCAGGGGCAGCAGAGTGCCCAGAGATGGCCTGGGTGCCCGAGTTAATGGTGGCCTGAGCAAAGAGCACAAGAGAAGGGACAGGTAAGCCAGTCCCCCACTGGCTGAAAAGCTCTGCAGAGGAAGCCTTTGAGCTGAGGCTTAAAGTATTGGTAGGGGTTGGTCAGGTAACAATGGGTGGGATAGGAAGAAGAGAAGGGATATACAGGTGTAGGAAAGCATGATTTATTTGAACACTGACCTCAGAAAGTCACAAATGAACTTCGATACAGCTGGACATTCAAAATCAGTGCAATTAGGAGCTTTGAATGAAGAGTATTATTTCTTCTTTAGTATTTGCATGCTGGGGCTTAAGTAGATTGAGAGCCCCATGTAGATAGGTAGATGCTCTATAAATGAAAGAAGACACACATTGAACTTTCACACTTGTTACTTCCCCACAGGTATAGTAGAAACTGTTTTATATAAATCTTTATATGGAGATTCATTCATTCATCTCTCCAGCATTTTTTGAGAGTATCTCATCTGCCAGGCATTGGGGATATAGTGTGAATAACACAAGTAATTACATTGACGTATGATCAGTGCTAAGACGGGATGATATTGATGCTCCATGCCTTGGCATCTAAACTAATCTGGGGGCTAGGGAAGAATCCTGGAGGAAGTGACAATTAATGTGGAGAAATAGATTGTTGTTAGAACAAGGAATGGGTGGTGGTGGTAAATATCCCAAGGGAGGTGATGGCACTCATTGGGTTGGAGGTGGGAGAAAGGGCTGTTTAAGGCACTGAAAGATAGAGCGTGGTGAGAGATGGACCTGGAAAGATGATGGGGGCCTGGACCGGAGTGGTGTCTCCATCTTCAAGAAGCTTCTGGCAAGTGTTCGAAGTCTTTCTTCTCTCTAGGCTGCCAAGTCCAAGAAGGCAGGAACCAAGTCTGTCCTGTTCACTGCCTTGCACCTACCTATCAGGCGCTTATTTCTCGTATCTGGCACGTGGTAGGTACTCAATAATGGTTTGTTGAAGGAATGTGTAATTGTGAACTGTAGTCTAACTCTCTGAAACTGTTAGTTTCAGTGTAAATACCTTCATTCCGGCATTCTTGTAAACAAAATGATGAATGTGAAAGCATTTTGTAAACTATAAAACATGATACTTGATTTAAAGCTATATTATGTTGCAAATATGTATAATGTAGTACTTCTTTTGTGCCACTAAGAACTGTTTTTTTTTTTTTTTTTTGAGAATCTTATTAGCTTTATTCAAAACCTCCAAACATTGTATTAGAGGAATTATCCAGTTATATATAGTATAAAAGTAGCTTGATTAGGGAAAAAACCTTCACCAGCCTGATCACTTCCTTTTAACACTTCCTATAGTGGCTTCTAGCATATTCAGGTTGCTTGTTTTCTATGAAGTGAGCATTAATCAACAACAAGTAATTATGCTTTTCTCCTGGTTCAGAATAGATCCTATCTTGCTCCTCGTTGTGTACTCATCCATCTTCACCAGCGAAAAATCAACTCCTTGAAAACAAGCAACTTGCATTTTTACCAGCATTATGGCTATTAGCTGGTACTTAATACCTATTGGCTGAATTTTTTAAAATTTATTTTTAAAAAGATTTTATTTATTTGTCAGAGAGAGAGAGAGAGAGCACACAAGCAGGGGGAGTGGCAGGCAGAGGGAGAAGCAGCCCCCCCCCCACGGAGCAGGGACTCCATCCCAGGACCCTGGGATCATTACCTGAGCCGAAGGCAGATGCTTAACCAACCGAGCCACCCAGGCATTCCATCCTATTGGCTGAATTTAATAAAATTTATTCTGGAAGTTGAGACTATTCACAAATAAAGTACTAGACGCTAATTGTACCTAGTGCACTTAAATGATCATTGGCTATTATATTACCAAATGCTTCATCTACTTTAACTTGAGAGAAAAGAATGATGCAGAAATACTGAATTTCATTTTTTGCTCCAAATTTTCTAGTGTTTGTTTTGTTTTAGGTCTACCACATAATGAGTAATAATAAATGAGATTATTTTACCATCTTCTTCAAGATATGATAACGAAAAGGTAAGAATGTTGGAAAGCTTTTTCTGACACTTAGGTCGTTTCCTTTTATTTTATTCTGTTACATTTCTCTATGGCCTACTAATAGTTTTCTATCTACAGCATTTAAAAGCTATATTTGCTCTTATGTTTAGCTCTTTAATTTTGACTTAATTATTATATACACAAACAAGTCTCTTGATCCTGCCTCATAAAACAGTTCCTATAGCTTCTTAGTACTTGTTGCTCAACTCTGTCTGGTTCTTAATTTTGGGAGAGTGAGTTTAGACATTTAGAGTGGCCCAAGCATTTTGAAGGAAGAACTCTCTGAAGTTAATTTTTAAATAACCTTTTTTAGACTCTGTGATGTATCTTTTGTCTGCATTTCCCACGTTTTCTTTCTTTATAGTGATAAATTTAAATAGAAAAACCTCTTTGCTGAGGCAAAGAATGAGGGGGAAAATGCTTTTCGAGTGTATGTACTGTGGATTCCTTGTGCCCGGATACAGTACTGTCATTCATTCGAATATCCCATCCATTATTACAAAATGTGTAATAAATTTGCAACAATTTATTCCACTGCTGCTTTCTCAATTTTTCTTCTGAACTCATCTTAATTTCATACCTAGGATTTGAGTAATTAGATTCAGTTTAAATGGCTTTCAAGTTCTAGGTGTACGTTAGTGAACATTAAAATTGTAAATCAATAATAAAAGACTGTAGCAAGCGGCCTGAGAAATTGATTTCCCCCCCCAACACTCATTTTTCTTATGTTTCTTTGTGATGTGTGCTGAATGTTAAGGTTACAACACTCCCACGTATCTTCAAACATTATGCAAAGTCTGTTTTGCTGCAGAACTTCCTGCCCTCTTGTCAGATTACTGTCTCCAGTCTGTCCTCAAAACTCACCTTCTCTGAGGGCTCCCATTCCCCAATCTTTGTGTCAGCAACTTTTTAATTTTACCGATATGAAATAAGCTTGCTAATTTATTTATTGCGTCCCTCCTCCCCCTGCTAGTCCGTCAAGGGACGGGTCACTACTATTAACCAGTGGTGAGCAGCGCTGGCCTAGCGATAGCTGCTCAATGCATTTCCGATAAACGGATATATATGGCATTTTCATTCAGCGGAGACGGATCATTCCCTAGGCGGACGGGACCTGACTGTAACTTTGCATGACTCCGCACAAAGCAGGTCCAAAATCTGTGCAGACGCCTTCTTTCTCGCCAGGCAGAGACTCTGACCCAAGTATCACCTTTCCCACCTCGATTCTCGCTCAAGGAGAGAGGGGCCTGAGAACCCTCCCCCATACGTTTCCCCGAGGAGGCCGGAGGAGACACCGGGGCGCACGAAGGGCGCATACCGCCGCCACGTCAGCCAGCGCGCGCGACGGCAGCGCGCCTGCGCGCGGAGGACCGTTTTCCCCCTACATCCGGGGCCTGGGCGGCGGCAGCGCCGCCGTGCGGGGGTCACGTGGCTCTTTCCTTTCCGTCTCTGGCCGGCTGGGCGCGGGCGACTGCAGGCGAGGCGCGTGGGACCTCGCGCTGGTTCCCCTTCGTCTCCTCTCCCGGCCCGGGCCACTAAGGAGTTCGCTGACGCCGGGTGAGCTGAGCCTGCCGCCAAGATGCCGGCCTATTTCCAGAGGCCGGAAAATGCCCTCAAGCGCGCCAACGGTGAGTAGGGTAGGGGATCGGGGCGCGCCGGGCTGGGTCGGCCCGAGGCCTCTGAGGTCGAGGGGCCCGGGCCTGCTTCTCGCTGCTGCGCTGCCTGGCTGCGGCCGGAGAGGTGGTCGATGCGACCTGCCCGCCGCCGTCCGGGCCCGTGGGTGGGCATGGTTTCCCTTCTCGCTCCAACCGACCGGGGCGGGTGGGAGGTGCGGAGCCGGGAACCGTCTCTCTGGGGGCCCTTCCTTCCCCCCGCTGCCTCCTGGTGCGTCTCGGGGGCCGCCGTCCCGGAGACAGGTTTCCGGGGCCCGAGTTCCTTACCCGCCTTGTTCGCTTCCGCCCGGCGCCCCAGGCCGCCGGGCTCCCGGCTGCTTAGGCCCCGTGCCCCCAGCCGCCATCTGGGAGTGCCGGGGAGGAAGAAACATGGCTCCCTCCCGGGGACAATGCACGCGAGAACCTCGACTCCACCTCCTGCCGGCGCCGGGAGTCGGGCAGTCCCACCTCCGGCCCTCCTGCAGACACCTCCGCCCCCCAAACCCAGCGCTGGGCTTTGCTGGGTCAGGGTCCACTTACCCCTTTCCCGTCACTATAACTCTGCTTCGGAGACTCTGACTCATTTAACCTGTTACCTGTTTTTTTCTGGCATTGATTATTGGCCTTTTCCAAATCACATGAAGTTGGAACTTAGAACTTAGAGTTAATACTGTAAGAGAGGGACTTCAAGTTCTCGCTTAAAGATGGCCCCAACGAAATTGAGGCCTAGAGAGAGTGTTTTTACCCAAGGTCACTCTGGGAGTTAGTTGTTGAGCCAGGAGACTAGAACCAAGGTCTCTAGACTTTCCGATTAGTCGTTTTTTCGCCACAGCGCTACTGCCTGCGATTTTTATTTCTAGTGTACTTAAGCCACGGGCCCTGTCAGGAAAACTTGTGCGTGTCCTGGTCTGTTCAAGAAGCATTTATTACGTTGCCATTATTGGGGTGCAATGTATTATGCATTGCTCTGGCTTTTAAAAACTTTATCGTTTAGAGTTTTTTTTTTTTTTAAGATTTTATTTATTTGAGAGAGAGAGAGAGCACGAGAGGGGGGAGGGTCCGAGGGAGAAGCAGACTCCCCGCTCAGCGGGGAGCCCGATGCGGGACTCGACCCCGGGACTCCAGGATCATGACCTGAGCCCAAGGCAGATGCTTAACCAACTGAGCCACCCAGGCGCCCCTCGTTTAGAGATTTTTAAGCCCAACAATTTCTAAGTGTGTAGGGCGTCCATAGCTCTTATTTTCACCCTTTCTGTACCCAAACAAGTTTTGGGTCTTATCCATGTTGTAGGTGGATATATCGTGTCTGTTACAGTTTTAGTTCATGGAGCTTATTTTGTTAGTTTGTGTGAAAATTAATCTTGTGAAAAGGTCAATTTCAGTCAATAATAAAATTAATACTACTGATAACCTGTCAGGACTAAAGGTGTGTTTGTCACATGGTTGTTATTTTAAAAGTAACAATTTGGGGGTTGGTAAGAGTGTGGAATATGATCGTCCGCATTCTTTGGAATATAGTACAGTAATTGTTTTAAAAATCGGGTTAAAACTACAACTTAGATCTGATGACTACTCATTTTAACCAGTGACCTAATGGTTAGAACAGGCAAGAATTAAGGATGTTAATTTTTTTTTTTAAGATTTTATTTATTTATTTGACAGAGAGACACAGTGAGAGAGGGAACACAAGCAGGGGGAGTGGGAGAGGGAGAAGCAGGCTTCCTGCAGAATGGGGAGCCGGATGCGGGGCTCGATCCCAGGACCCTGGGATCATGACCTGAGCTGAAGGCAGATGCTTAACGACTGAGCCACCCAGGCGCCCCTAATTTTTTTTTTTAAGATTTTATTTATTTAGGAGAGAAAGAGAGGGCGCCCACGAGCAGGGCAGGGGAGAGGATCAGAAGGAGAGGGAGGAGCAGACTCCCCCATGCCCCAGGGACACCCCCCCAATCATGACCTGAGCTGAAGGCAGACATCCACCACTGAGCCACCCAGACACCCAAGGATATTAATTTCTAGGAAAGAAAATAGATTGAAATGGAAATTTATCACTACAAAATGAACTGCAGCAAAGTTAGAATCTTTTTCTTCTGTTTAGAAACTTAGAATTATATTATGGTATACAAAATGACTGGGATTCAATTACTGTTCTAATTGCTATTGTAGATCTGTTTTACAGTCATTTGCTTCAGATAGGCGTTTTTTCCATGCTAATAGGCTGAAGCACTGTACTCTTGATGGCCTAAATACTACACATTTGATGTGTTCAGGCCTTGTTTGTTTCATCACTCCTCCCTTCTGAATCTTCATTTGAACTTAGTATTTCAGTAATTTTTTTAAATTAGAAGGGTTTTCTGATGTGTGACAAATCTTAAATCTTTTTACATGTTTTCTAAGTTGAAATAGATTTGATTCATGAAGGCAAAGTTGGGGAAAGCATCTGAAATTAAAGTAGGCAAGATGAGCAAGGGGCACCTGGGGGGTACTTTAATTTGGTGTAGGTTTTTATAAGGCTGTACTGTCTCCTTGCTGTAGTCCTTTTAAAATGTAGGTTGGGTGTTTCTGTAGTATAGGCCTTAGCTTTCAAGTAGTAATTTCTGTACCTTTGATCTTGTGAATGAGAGCTGTCTGAAAGTGTTAAAGTGAGCAGAATGTGGATGGCACATGGCACTGCTTACAAAATTTACAAAACTAGGATTATAAAAGCACATTTCATTCGATGGAGATAATCTCATTGTATGTAAATGTTTTATCTGTAACAGCCTCAAACACATTTAGAACTAATTCGTTTTATTATCTTAATAAAATGTGAATAAGTTTAGAGTAGTTCAGGTCATCTTAGCCTGTAATTCAGAACAATATTTTTGGAAACGATTATAGTAATCACTCAGGAAGATGAAAACTTGGCCCAGCATTTACAGGCAAGAAATTCATACATGAGAATCATTTGGGAAAAGCCCCTTTTCCAAATTATGTTGTCAGTAGTATGGAGTTAATTGCTCCTGATCTTGTAACATCCTTTTAATTTATAGTCTACCAGTGATTTATAAAGTTGTCATTAAACCCACAAATTGTGTAATATTGTAGCTTATCTACTTGGTCTGTTGGCACAGATAAACTAATATTATTAAAGGGCAGACCTAAACTTTTTCTTTTAGAGATAGTTTGTCATTGTGTCCGAAAGGTAACTTCAGAATGCCTACCCTCCTAGTATTAGTTCATAATTCCAGATTTTAATCTTTATTTCAAGAATATCAATTTGGAAATGAGCATTTTTTAAAACATTGCAACAGAACCTTTAATGTGTGGTATTTCTTTCTAGCCTCAAAAACTTTCTTTTTCCTTATTAGATAAGTAATAGGAACTAAATTCTCCCAGTATGTAAATTAGGGTAAAGGCAGGAACTCACCCTAATGGATTATCATGGTTTCTGTTCCCATTCCATTTTTTTACTTTAAAAACATTCTTGCTTGGTACCCATGTCTGCTTTTTTTCTTGGTGATGGTGGAGGTGTCCTATAAAAAATTATTTTTTATTTTATTTATTTATTTTTAAAGATTTTATTTATTTATTTGAGAGAGAGAGAGAGAACACATGAGAGGGGATAGGGTCAGAGGACGAAGCAGACTCCCTGCCGAGCAGGGAGCCCGATGCGGGACTCGATCCAGGGACTCCAGGATCACGACCTGAGCTGAAGGCAGTCGCCTAACCAACTGAGCCACCCAGGCGCCCTAAAAAATTATTTTTTAGTGCATTTGCTTTGGTTTGTTTGAATCTCTTGTTTCAGAGTTTGAAAGTGGAATTTGGAATCATAAATCTTGATTGGCTGTTTAGGAATTGAAAATTTTAGGGACGCCTGGGTGGCTCAGTCAGTTAAGCATCTGCCTTCGGCTCAGGTCATGATCCCAGGGTCCTGGGATCGAGCCCTGCGTTGGGCTCCCTGCTCTGCAGGAAGCCTGCTTCTCCCTCTCCCACTTCCCCTTGCTTGTGTTCCTTCTCTTGCTGTGTCTCTCCCTGTCAAATAAATAAATGAAATCTTAAAAAAAAGAAAGAAATCACACTCCCCTATTTAAAAATAAGAGATTGGGTAGGTGAATTATTTTTAGACAGTTTATTATTTTGTCATCACCATGCTGGGGCCAGTTCTCAACTTTAACTCTCTTTGTGCCTGTTCTATGTTACAAGCATTTTGACAGTGTTTAAATAGGATAGTATAAGATTTAAATCCTCAACCTAAGACTGGGAATTGGGTATAATAGATTGTTTTGGTGCTGCTGGTGTGCTATTTAATGTGGATGATAAATTTAACTAAAAACATTTACTTCCAAATTTTTGGCTGATTGAGGCCTTTCCTGTTAAATAGTTGTTAAAAACACCTAAGGTACTGTTGGATTTTAGAAAATAACTTTGTATATGTATGCTTCAGGAAGAAGATAGGTAGGTCCTCCCCTTAGAACAGGAAAGGCTTATTATTTTAACAAAGTATCTAGTTGTATTACATTTTTGTTTCCTCTTACGGGGGTTTTTTGTTTTGTTTTTTTGTAATAAAATGGACTCAAATGAAAATGGACTTTACCCCATATTGCCAGGATTAGTGTTGACATTGACTTGAATTATTGTAGAGAGGTTTGTTTTCACTTGCATCTGAAGAATATGATTTGATATAATGTGGGATGACATAGGGTATTGTGTAAAGATAGTTATTTCAGTATATTTTGTGATTTATCTTGTTGCAAACTTGTTAATATACCAGAGCTGGAGTATTGTTTGTAGTTTTCCTGGAGGAAAGAATGTTCAGAAGCAACATTCCTGAAAGATGTGATAGTTGGGAGAAGAAATAATAAAAAATTACTAAATCTGTACATCTAGTAAAACTCCCAAATAAGGGACGTTTCTGCCTGTTGTTTGCCTAGCACAGTTACATGGTTTATAATGTTGTATGGTGTTAACTCTTAAAAATAATTCTTTGTTTAAGATTTTTTTCTTAGGAGGAAAGCAATGATTTTTAACAATGGGAGTGTAGTGTTTTAAGACCTTTTTTTAAAATAGTGTAAACTAGTGTTTTGGTTCCCCAAATTATTTTTCAGATGTTCAGTGGAAAGATTTTTTGTGTGTGCAATTCAGCAGTTATTGAATTTTAAGTTGAACATAATCAGATGACTTAGGTTAGATAGCTCCCCTCCCCCATTTACTAAGTTTTGTGCAGAAGGAAAATAAAAGATGAGAAAAAATAGGATAAATTTTAACCTTTGTCAGAAATAATGTGATAGAGGAGTCTTTGCTTTTGACTGAATTTCAAAATGAGCAGTATACATAAAACCTGAGATTGGAGCTGGATTTTGAAATAGTGCCACATGCAGAATGCCTTCAGGTTTAGGTGGTACTAAATTTGTAAGTGTATAATTTTTTTTTGCTATGCATTCTAAAATTTTTTGTCTTTGAAAATAAGCTTTATTAAACTTTTTTTTAATAAACTTAATTTTAGAAGGTCAAGATTTACAGAATTATTGCAAGTATAGTACAGAGTATTTTCATATAAACCAAACCTACTGATATCTTATATCATTTTGGTACATTTGTTACAAGTAATGAGCCAATACTGATACATTGTTTTTTTTTAAGATTTTATTTATTTGAGAGAGACAGAGAGAGCACCAGTGGGGAGGAGAAGGAGAAGCAGGCTCCGTGTGCTGAGCAAGATGATCAGGGCCCTGGGATCACGACCTGGGCCAAAGGCAGCAGCTTAACGGACTGAGCCACCCAGGCTCCCCAATACTGATACGTTGTTAATGAAAGTCCATACTTTTTCCAGATTTCCCTAGCTTTCCCTTATGTCCTTTTTTGAACTCCAGGATCCCATCTAGGATACCATATTACATTTAAGTGTCCTGTCTCCTTAGGCACCTCCCCTTGTTATGACAGTTCCTTAGATTTTCCTTGTTGATAATCTTGACAGGTTTTGAGGAGTACTGGTCAAGTATTTTATGGACTGTCCCTCATTTGGGGTTTGTCTTAATATTTTTTTTCATGTTTAGACTGGAAAAATAAGTGGAGAGATAGTCCATAGATTGGAAGACTAAATATTGTTAAATTGTTAGTTCTTCCAAATGTGATCTATAGATTCAGTAAAATTTGAATGAAAATTCCAGTGAGCTAATTTGTAGATATTAAACTAATTCTGAGTTTATATGGAAGGGTAAAAGACTTAGTAAGCCAAATAATACTGAAGAACAAAGTTGGAGCACACTACTTGGTTTGAAGACTAAGTCTATAGTAATCAAGACAGTGAGGTATTAGCAGAAAACTAGATATATTGCAATAGAGGGTGATCAGAATAGAGAACCTAAAAGCAGGCCCACATAAATAGTCAGTTGATCTTAAAGGGAACAGAGTGAATCTAATTGACTGTCTAACTGCCAGTCTAATGATTTTTCTGCCTGGAGTCTTAGCATGAACTAGTAAAAATTTGCTCAGCCAGATCACTGTGACTGAAGTTATACTTGACTTTACTGTGTTTGCTGGGGAGAGATTTTTTTTCCCTCATGATCTCAATTTCTGGAACTTAGAAGGACACATTTGGTACAGTGTAATTGAGTGAAATCCAGTTTTATCTGTAGACCATATTTTGAGATAGTACCAGTTTTTCATTGTTTTAACTCTTGATAGTTTTGGCATGGCTTTAGATGTCGAAAATAAATGTGATCTAAAAAGAGATGGTACTGAGTTCAGAAATTAAAATAACCAATTTAAGCAAGATTGAGATTTCTGTATAGTATACATAATGGATTTTAATTTTCCTGAATTATTTTTCCAGAATTTCTTGAGGTTGGAAAAAAGCAGCCTGCTTTGGATGTGCTTTATGATGTTATGAAAAGTAAGAAACACAGAACATGGCAAAAGATACACGAGCCGATTATGTTGAAATACTTGGAACTTTGCGTGGATCTTCGCAAGAGCCATTTGGCTAAAGAGGGATTATACCAGTATAAGAACATTTGTCAACAGGTATGAAAAGAGCTAGGTTTTATATTTTTAAAAAGTGCTTTTAGTAACTGTCAGATGAGTTTACTTTCCAGAGTTATAATATGCTTTATATCCTAAAATTTGCTCTTAAAATATTTTATGGTTTGTTGAAAAAGTGTTTTAAGGCGCTCTCTCTTTTTGGTTAGGTGAACATCAAATCTCTAGAGGATGTTGTTAGGGCATATTTGAAATTGGCAGAGGAAAAAACTGAAGCTGCTAAAGAAGAATCTCAGCAGATGGTCCTAGACATAGAAGATCTGGATAATATTCAAACTCCTGAGAGGTATGTAGGTTAAATTGCTGATACATTTTCCTCAGTTTTTCTTTACATGTGTCTCCATCATCGTTGTTTGAGGTGTAGATGTTCATTGGAAAGAATGCTTATCTTCAGAATTTTAAATGTATAGTAACAAAACCATACTATTCAAAATTGGTAAGAGTGGGAAATCTTCAGATAGGAGGCAGATACTGATTTAAATGGTTGTAATATGCATTGGAGATTCAAATATTTGAACGCGTGACAGCTTTACAGTGCCTCCAAAGTTGTAGGAAGAATTCACACTTTTTTATACTGACCATTGTTGGTTTTGGTTTTTTAATCATATGGCAAAGTAGGAAATCATGTCTAAAATTGCTTTCAACTTTTTAAATTTTTTTTTTTTTTTTTTTTTTAAGTGTTCTCCTAAGTGCTGTAAGTGGTGAAGACACTCAGGATCGTACTGACAGATTACTTTTAACTCCATGGGTTAAATTCCTTTGGGAATCATATAGACAGTGTTTGGACCTTCTTCGAAACAATTCCAGAGTAGAGCGTCTCTACCATGATATTGCCCAACAAGGTAGGATGAAAACTGGATTTGAAAAGTTGACTTTTAGGGAAAGATTTTGCAAAAGATGGACAAGGTTAACCTGTTTTTCTCCACAGTACTTATTTTATAGTTTTTAGCTTTATTGAAAGATGATTGGCATTCATTTAAATATTAAATAAGTGACTATAAGAAATTTGTTTTACTTGTTAGGGTAATTCTATATGAAATCCACTTCACGAATATCTGAAAGACAAAGTCATTTTGGGATTTTCCAGGTGACTAAAAACAAGTGGAACTTTTTGCTTTCTGATAAACTTGAGTTCTTCTTTTGACTTCACTACTACATATTCTCAACCATGCCATGGGTTTATGAGGTCTTTTTAAACTTTGGACTTCTAGGATTCCTTGAAAAATACTTAGTTTTATTTTCTTAAACAGTATCACTGAATATAGAACTAAGTCATTTTGATGACTCAGGATCGTCATAAAAAGTATCCGGTTGTTACACTGTATATACAATTGATGCTTGAACAACTTGGGGGGGCAGTTGTTAGAGGTGCTGACGGACACACCCCTTTGCTTCCACTCCTGCACAGTTGAAAATGCACCTATGACTTGACTACCCAAGACCTTAACTACTAATAGCCTCTTGTTAACCAGAAGCCTTACTGGTAACATAAACAGTTGATTAACACATATTTTGTATGTTATATGTGTTATATTCTTAAAACAGGTAAGCTAGAGAAAAGAAAGTGTTAAAATCATAAGGAAGAGAAAATTTACAGTACTGTATCAAAAAATCTATACGTTAGTGTACCTATGTAGTTCAAACCCTTGTTTAAGGATTAACTGTATTTTGAATCCTGAACCAAATGAAGTTCATTTTCTTAATCTTGTATCTTTTCCTTACTGTCACTTGCTGTTAATGCAGCTTTTTAACTATATATGAATCGAATATATGTGACTTGAGAGTGGCTTTTGGCTTTCTCTTACTTTGGCCTTAGTACAACTTTGTATTGCCATTCTTTTCAATATGCGGGACGATTGGCATTTGTTTATTCAAGTTGTGAGTGACTGTAAGAATATTTTACTATGAGCATTAGAACCTGTGTTCAGTTTTGCCTACATGGCTAGCATGTGTGAATTTTCATTGAACACAAGTACACTTGGGGCTTTTGATAACTACTGATAATAAATGTTAACTTGAAGTTAAGCTGCATCCCTTTGTTTGGGGCCTGTTGAAATAGAAATCTCTTTTAAGAGCAAAGGAATTCTGAAACAATTATATTGCATATATGACAGTAGAAAATTATTTTAATGACAGAGCAAGTAGTTAAAGCATGCATCTATGTACACAGTTGAAATCAGGTTACCATAAGCCCACAGTTTGATAGCAAGGCTCTTTATATTTCAGGCTAGAATTTTTTGTTCTTTTAGGATTTGAAGTGGTAGGTGTTTGAAAGGGGAGTCCCTCCTACACCTTAATTTGAATAGTTTCCCATTTGTAAACTCTCCTAGAACCCCAGCACCAAATTCTAGTTCTGGGCCAGGACTATGTCCAAAAGATGGTCAGGACACATGATGAAGTGACCAAGGACTTACCATTTCTAAAGACTGATTATAAGTTTGGTAAATCTTGTTAAAATAACTGATTTTAATATTTGAAATAAAAGTAATTCAAATACTTAGTGATGGTGGAAAGTACCTAATATATCTTATAATTAATTACGCCTATAGCTTTCAAATTCTGCCTCCAGTACACTCGTAAGGCTGAATTCCGTAAGCTGTGTGACAATTTGAGAATGCACTTGTCACAAATTCAACGTCACCATAACCAGAGCACAGCAATCAATCTTAATAATCCAGAGAGCCAGTCCATGCATTTGGAAACCAGACTTGTTCAGTTGGACAGTGCTATCAGCATGGAATTATGGCAGGTATGTTATGAACTATTTGCTGTCTTTTGTAGTCATAATAACCCATATTACTTTTTTATTAATTTTTTTTTGGTGAGTAAAGTGATAGAAGTTTATTAAGCAAGGATACAGAAAAAGCTCTCAGGAGTGAGAGGGGTCCCGACAAGGTTGCCTACTTTTTTTTTCTTTAATCATTATCTTCATCTTGTTATTTATTGGTTAATTTCAATAGATAATTGAGGAATTTAAGATTGTCTAATGGAGAACCAAGAGTTCTGGACAGGCAGTCTCAGGATATTTTGGTTCTAGTTGCCTGCTGTGAAATCTGGGCCAAATCAGGTAATCTCTTTTGGACCCGGTGGCTTTCCATATAAAACAATTCATCCTCATTGTTGCTCAAACTGTGGTTCAGTGCCTGTCTGTGAACTGTCTACTGATCCAGGATGAAATAATTAAAGAGAATATGCATTTATTAAGGGTGGGGTTGTTTTGTTCTTGGTTGTTTTGTTTTGGTTTGTTTTTGGTAGCAATTTCATGGTAATTTTATGTGTGTTTACTCTGTTTAGGAAAACTGAGCTTGTCTTTCAATTTATTTTCGTAATAATTTTGCTGTATTTCATAAAAATATTGGCGACAATAGGTTGGAAATTTAAAAAAACAGCTTGTACCTTTACTGTGATGTGGGAGAAACGCTGCACTAGATTGTCTCCTAGATTTCTTAGTGTTGCTTTGGCTTAGTAAACGTGTGGGGAAGAGCCTGCATTGGAAATCTCGGTGGTGTTGGGAGACTTGCCAACCACTTAGGCTTTTTTTGTTAAGAATTCCACGAAGGGGGCTCAGTTGGTTAAGCGTCTGCATTAAGCGTCTGCCTTCGGTTCAGGTCGTGATCCCAGGGTGCTGGGATCGAATCCCACATCGGGCTCCCTGCTCCGCGGGAAGTCTGCTGCTCTCCCTCTCTTAAATAAGTAAATAAAATCTTAGAAAAAAAAAGAGTTCTACAAAGATATTTTCACGTGATTTTGTAGTCCTGACTTGAAACTCAAATTTTTTTTTTTAAAGATTTTATTTATTTATCTGAGAGAGAGAATGAGAGACAGAGAGCATGAGAGGGAAGAGGGTCAGAGGGAGAAGCAGACCCCCCGCTGAGCGGGGAGCCCGATGTGGGATTCGATCCCGGTACTCCAGGACCATGACCTGAGCCACAACCAACTGAGCCACCCAGGCGCCCAAAACTTATAAATTTTTGACCAAAAGAAAAATCTACTTGAAATTCAAGAGGAAGAAGATTGGAAGTTTTTTAGCCAATTGAAACTGTGATTTCCTGCTCTTCAAAATATTTTCCTTTCTGTAGGGACACCCTTAAAACACTACCTGATGGGGCGCCTGGGTGGCTCAGTTGGTTAAGCGACTGCCTTCGGCTCGGGTCATGATCCTGGAGTCCCTGGATCGAGTCCCACATCGGGCTCCCTGCTCGGCAGGGAGTCTGCTTCTCCCTCTGACCCTCCTCCCTCTCATGCTCTCTGTCTCTCATTCTCTCTCTCTCAATTAAATAAATAAAATCTTTAAAAACAAAACAAAACAAAAAAACACTACCTGATGAAATAATGAGGAAAAAGAGGTCCTATAGAAGACAAACATGCTCATTATAGAACAAGTGGATAAATAGAAGAAACTATTCACACGTTATCTTATTACTCAGAAATAACCTCTATATTGTGTTTTATGTCCTTCCAGATTTTTTTCTTACACATTCTTCCAAGTAGTGTGATAATGATGCACTTAAAAAAAACTTTTTTAAGTCACATTTATTAAAGTGTAATTTACATTTAGCAAAACTCACCCTGAAATTTGAAAAATGCAGTCACCATCATAATCAGGATGTAAAACATTTCTTCAAAACTCCCTTCTGCCACTTTGCAATTAAACCCACCCTGATCCTTAAGAATCCATTGATCTGTTTTCTGTCAAAAGGATCGCATTTAATCATTAAAATGATCTGTTGTGGAAAAATTTGTAAGCATACAAAACCAAATTTTTAGAAGTTTACTTTGAAACATCTTTAGGACAGTCAAAAGAATGGGATTTAAAAATAACCTTTGCAAATTAAAGCACAGTTGACAAAGTTGTCAAGATAGTTGTAGCTAACCTAGTTATGTCAGGCTTCAGGCAGGGGCTGGTTGGTAGAAAGACTAAATAATAAAATGGAATTTTACAAAATTCTCTGGGGCCGATAGATATTCTTACAGATATTTGGTACCTTCTTAAAATTCACCCTTGCTACTACTGTGAAAGGGACAAAGAAAGTAAAAGCCTCTATTCTATTTCTATTAGTTGGCACATGTTCAAATACATCTTACCTGCTTTAAAAGCTGCTGTTGAGCACCAGCCCTGAAGCTCATTAGCATCTTGAACTGGACTGAGTGGAGTCGCATGTTGTGGCTGAAAGGGCAATGCATTTTTTTTTAAAGTGTTCTATCTTAATTTGAAGAAGTTTAAGGATTTAGTATTTTTGTGATCAAGGCAGTTTTCTGAAATAGATACTATAGATGAATAAAAGGAACCACACATAAAGGAATTTTACTTCCTTTTTTTTTTAATTCAGTAACAAAATGTTTTAGGTGTCATAAAGAGATTTGGATTAGATTTTTTTGTTTGTTTAGAATGCAGTGACTAATTTATACTAATTTATACTACTAATTTTAGGAAGCATTCAAAGCTGTGGAAGATATTCATGGACTATTCACCTTGTCTAAAAAACCACCTAAACCTCAGTTGATGGCAAATTACTATAATAAAGTCTCAACTGTGTTTTGGAAATCTGGAAATGCTCTTTTTCATGCATCTACACTCCATCGTCTTTACCATTTATCCAGAGAAATGAGAAAGAATCTTACACAAGAAGAGATGCAAAGGTAAGAATGTTACAGTCAAATAATACTGAAATTATGAAATAAATACCTTCTACTAAATGGCATGGTTCCAGGTTAGGGTTTCTGAACCTCTGCACCATTGACATTTGGGGCTGGATAATTTACTGTTGTGGGGGACTGCACTTAGGATGTTTTGCAGCATCCCTAGTATACCCACTGGATGCCGGCAGTAATTCTTCCACTTTTCACCGTCAGAAGTGTCTCCAGACATGGTTTTTCTCTGGTAGTATTCTTGGTCTTCAAGTAACTGTCTTTTGTCTGATAACCAACTCTGCCAAAAACCTGATTGAGAAAATCGAATATTAGGAAAGACAGTGTTATGGTATGAGGTTTCTATCCATATACGGTATTTAAAATCTAGTCTTAAGACAAACAAGAGAATTAAAGAAATAACTGCTGCCATCAAGTCACTTTTTCCCCTGATTATAAAATATAACTGAGTGTGTGTTTGAATATAGAGAAGGGGTTTATAACCTAGCAGTCTAAAAACCACTTTATTATTTTTTTTTAACAATACATGCAGTGTATTTTCTTTCAATCATGTTCGTTTTTTTTTTTAGTATGTTTCATTTGGACTCAGGGAGCTCGCAGACCACGCTTTTTTCTCTTACTGGCAGATCATGTTATTTTGGCCTCTAGTAGAATTATGTACACCAAATTGTTTTTCTTCTAGCTTTACAGCAATTATAGGAACCAACTAAATGAATTTTCCTAGTATATTTTCTTTGAAACTCTTAAGGACCATCCATGTTCATTATGTCATTCACTGTCCTTTATGTAATCCATGTCTGAGATTAAAAAAACAAACTTGGGTTCCTTTAAGGTACTTCTGTACTGTCCCTTTAGAAAATGCTATAATAGGGCGCCTGGGTGGCTCAGTTGGTTAAGCGACTGCCTTCGGCTCAGGTCATGATCCTGGAGTCCCTGGATCGAGTCCCGCATCGGGCTCCCTGCTCGGCAGGGAGTCTGCTTCTCCCTCTGGCCCTCTCTCTGTGCTCTCTCTCAAATAAATAAAAATCTTTAAAAAAAAAAAAAAATGAAAATGAAAATGCTATAATAACAGTATTATAATAATAAACATTAGGCTGTTTAACTCTATGTACATAATTTGCTTAATCTTTACAACAGCCTCCTGACTCAGAAAATTAAGTATCTTGCCTTAGGTTCCAGTCCTGGAAATGGTGAAGCTGAGATTCTAACTCTTGACCCTTGTGCTCCAGAGCCTACTATCCTTAATGTCCTATAGTGCTCTGAATTCAACCTGACTTTGCTCTTGTGTTCTAAGGAAGCTAAGATTTAGCCCCACCACGAATCCTTCGCTCCCCCAACCCCCCAGTCATGTTCACTTATGATCCTTTTAAGTTTTTCCCCTTTATTCATGTCATTTTTTTCCCTTAATTTTTAAAGCTGCCTTAATTGTTTTTCTAAGGAAGCATCGGGTATACAAATGTACCTATTCTACGTTTTAAACCCACAGCCTTTTTCTATAGCTGGCAAATATTGACAGTAAGTGGGTGGGTGAAGTTTGGCTTCTCCCAGGTATTCATTTTAGCACAGTTCGTTTCTCTTCATCTCATGTTTTGATGAATAACATACGAATACAGTCCGCCAATATGGCGCACATATTCTGTCACTGGCGTATCTTACCAGACAATTAAGGAAGTGGTTTTTTTTTTTAAATCAGGTGACATTTATGAACTTAACAGATTTATAATTTTGTTCTCCAGAATGTCTACCAGAGTCCTTTTGGCCACTCTTTCTATCCCTATTACTCCTGAGCGTACTGATATTGCTCGACTTCTGGATATGGACGGCATTATAGTCGAAAAGCAACGTCGCCTTGCAACACTGCTAGGTCTTCAAGCCCCACCAACACGAATTGGCCTTATTAATGATATGGTTGGTATAAGTTTGAGCATTCTTACAGCTCAGAATAAAAAACTTTATGGTCAGATTTTATAATTCATGCCAGGTGGTTCTAATGGACTAGTTTGAGTCCTCATTGTACCCATAGATACGTGTAGAAATTTATAAGAAGGGTACCGGTTGAAGTCAGGTCAATAGATTAGCTGACTGAGCCTATCTTAGCATATTTCCTCTTTGGAGAAGGGATGTTAAATGGAGAATCTAGAATAATTTCTTGATAGGAATAAGAGCTGGGAGAATTTCATTTGAATGCTTAAACCACAGCTAATTTCAATACAAATATAAGGGCATTTATAAGGGGAAGTATTCAAGAAATGTGGAACATCAGTCATGCACCCATTTTGTATTGGAGATAGAGTGTTCGTATGTGGGGATAGGATCTGCGGTTGTTTGCCTCAGTCTTGTGACTAAATAGGTCTGTATGGGAACACACTCCTGTGCTTGCAAGTCTTGCTGTGTCCCTTCAGTTAGTCTCTTGTTAGGTTAGCAGTCCCAACATGGGAAGGATAAAGGTCCACATGCATTAGGTATTCTAGAATGTTTATAGCTAAGGTAAGGTAAGATTTAGTTACGGGCAGTTTTGAGGTTTATGAAATTAGGCCACTTTTTTGTCTCCTTTTAAGAAACGTTATACAGTGGCACCCTTAGCTGAGTTCTAGTCCCATATAAGAATATAAATCATAAATATAATTGGGTAAATTCTCATAAGGTAGTTTCTAGTCACCACTCCCCACCCCCCCCAGTAGCCACTGCCCTGATTTGTAACACCTCATATTAGTTTGCCTGTGTACTTTGTATGAGATTTAAGTTCTATATATATGCAATAATATGTTAAATTCTTTTTCTTACCATTATATTTGTGAGATTTATTTACATGTTGAATGTAGCTGTTTTTTCTTTGATCATTTCTGTACAAGAACATCTTATTGGGGCACCTCGGTGGCTCAGTCATTAAGCATCTGCCTTTGGCTCGGGTCATGATCTTAGGGTCCTGGGATCCAGCCCCACATCTGGCTCCCTGCTCAGTAGGAAGCCTGCTTCTCCCTCTGCCCCTCCCCCTGCTCATATTTTCTCTCTCTCTCAAATAAATAATCAATCTTAAAAAAAATCTTATATGTACTGTGGTGTTGCTGTGGTGATTTTTGTGTGATAGTTACTTGTAAGCTTTGGTATTTTATTTATTACTGGTAATAAATTAGCTTGTATACATGAGTTGTCATTTTTTTTTTCTTTTTAAGATTTTATTTATTTATTTGAGAGAGAGAGAGAGCATGAGAGGAGAGAGGGTCAGAGGGAGAAGCAGACTCCCTGCTGAGCTGGGAGCCTGATGTGGGACTGGATCCTGGGACTGCTGGATCATGACCTGGGCTGAAAGCAGTCGCCTAATCACCTGAGTCACCCAGGCGCCCTACATGAGTTGTCTTTGTAAATATCATGGATCATGTTGAGTTAGAGTTTTTATATCCTTATTAAGCTCTTGGGGGACTTTGCACTGTAGGTAGATGCATAATTTGGGGTTAGAGACCCAAACATAGTTTTCCTTTGAATTCCTCTGATGAATTTAAAGAGAGTTGAGGCCAGTTTTTCAGACGTTTTCCAGATTTCCAATCCCCTATTTTTCTTACTTATACTCAGTTCACTTGGAAATCTAGTTGGAAAATTTCCTTCAGCAAATTAAACCTTCTGTGTATTGTAGGTTAGATTCAACGTACTACAGTATGTTGTCCCTGAAGTGAAAGACCTTTACAATTGGCTGGAAGTAGAATTTAACCCACTAAAACTCTGTGAGAGAGTCACAAAGGTAAGACTTTGTTTTTTAGTTTTGGTTATACTACCATATAGCTGGCCCTTTTGCTATTTCATATTTATATTGAGGGAGAAGTATTGTCTTATATGTTTGAATTCAGTGCACATTTCATTATCTTTTTTTCTTTACATCAAGAAAAAAGATATTTCTGATGTGCTAAATAAACCTTTGGAGGTAAATTAGCAGCATGACTAATTTAGCCATTGCTGTCAGTCACCTTCAGACAAGCTTCCGTATAGCTTTGTATTTGTGTATTTCCCTGCACTGTGTGATGTTTTTATATGTTTAAATTTAGAAAAGTTTCACAAATGTTTAAATGGTACTTAGAAAGTATAATTATTTTTTTAACATACTGGATTGTGCAGGTTCTGAATTGGGTTCGGGACCAACCTGAAAAGGAACCAGAGTTGCAGCAGTATGTTCCACAGCTGCAAAACAACACCATACTCCGTCTTCTGCAGCAGGTATTTCTCCCCTTGATTGTTCTTATCACAACACGAAAAAATTTTGGAATCACTAGGGAGTGAACCCTTCACCAAACTCTATCCTTACCAAATTAGTCTTACTATTTATTTGATTTGAAAAACAGTTATTTTATGTAATTTGTAATTGCTTTTTTCTCCTTTATTGAATACCATCTTTGTACATTATTCCTCATTAACATAATGCAAATCTATTTTACTCCTTTTAATACCTTTGTGGTGTTACATTGTCTAAAGGGTACTGTGATTCATTTATTCAGACTCTTTTGATGGAAGTGTATTACTAGGGTTTTTTTTTGCTATTAGAAAATGTTGCAGCAGTGAACATTTCCATACATGTATCTTTGCATACTTCTGTGGCTTTCTGTCATCTAGGAAGTGAAATTAGTCACAGGGCTTACACATTTAAAGCTTTAATAGCTCTTCAAGATTCAGTTAATGAACCCTCCTACCAGTAGTGACTTCCCGAAAGCCTTTTCTCTTACAATAGTTATTGTTAGTCTTTTAACATATTTTAGTCTGACTTCTGTAAGTTTGAAGATTATAGATTATAATCACTTCAGTGTTCCTGTTTTGTCTTCCATTTGTTTCATTGGGGGGGGGCTTTTCTGATAATGTTGACTTGCAGTATTTGTGCACATTTCATTGGCCTGCTTCTCTTGTATATGTGAGCAGTGTTATTTCTTATGTGCTATACAAATAGTTGAAGGTTAATTAGCAGTATAACTAAATAGTAATGCTGCCAGTCTCCTTCAGACAAATAAGTTTATTGAAAGCGTTCAGATCAGTTAGGTAAGTAGCAGGTCTTTATCTATAAATATGTGGCCATTCAGGGCTTTTTGTTTTATAGAACTAGGATTTGAAAGGCTTATGCTTCTGAGGAATGGTATAATGTGATAGTTCAAAGCATAGCATTTGGAGTTGATAGCCTTGAATTGGAATTCCAGATTCAGCGATGTAGTGTTGACACTCTGAGCTTCGGTTTCTTTTCTCTGAGAAATGGACATAATTTCTGCTTCTCATACTTGTGTAAGACTGCACAAAAAAATGCTGAATAAATGATAGCTGTTGTTACTAACCTTGTGTTTTCTTATGCAGGTGGCACAAATTTATCAGAGCATTGAGTTTTCTCGTTTGACTTCTCTGGTTCCTTTTGTTGATGCTTTCCAACTGGAACGGGCTATAGTAGATGCAGCGAGGCACTGTGACCTGCAGGTATGTGCCAGAAGGGACACTGAGGTGGAAGGCCTTTAAGAACTAAAAAACACATATTATGTCCTTTGTTGCTCAGCTTTTGGTTTAGTGGCACCATTTTAAAGTTGTACTGACTGAATCTTCTGGTTTTTGTATTTAACATTCTTAGTTTTTTTCCCCTCATAATCGGTTGAAATTTTTTATCAAAAGTCATACATTCCTAGAATGATTTCATGTTTATGTATAGATATAATTATTAATGATATTACTTAATTCTCAAAGGTTCGTATTGACCACACTTCTCGGACACTTAGTTTTGGATCTGATTTGAATTATGCTACTCGAGAAGATGCTCCAATTGGTCCTCATTTGCAAAGCATGCCTTCAGAACAGATAAGAAATCAGCTGACAGCCATGTCCTCAGTACTTGCAAAGGCACTTGAAGTCATTAAGCCAGCTCATATATTGGTATGTATCTTTAGGGGAAAATGACCTACGGAATTTTTGAGGGGCCCTTATTCTATGTCTTGCACAAAAAGGTTTGAGACGAGTCTGATAAAATGGGCTTATTATATAATTCCTATTTAGTTGTATTTGGTAGTTTTGGTATTATACCTACTACACATATGACGCCCCCCCACCCCCCAATCCCCTTTAGGGAGTATTATGCTTGGGTTTTTCCTTTCTGCTTAAGTTCTTTTCTTGTTTGTGTGCTCTGTTGGCATTTCCCCTTGGCTTGCACACTTAAGTAGGTTTGGTGCAGGGAAAATTTGACCTAGGAAATAAAGGTTCTTTAGCTATGTCACTCCTATTAATAGAAGACTGTATAGGTCATAGTATTTGGTGCTGGGAACTAGTAGCTCGAATAACATCATCTCCTGTTCCTAAATGCCGACACATGGGTAATGCATCAGGATTATTTAGTAATTATTTGATGCCTAATATGGTGTGTCACAAAAGAATTTTTTAAAATGCATTTGTCTTTGAAGCAAGAGAAAGAAGAACAGCATCAGTTGGCTGTTACTGCATACCTTAAAAATTCACGAAAAGAGCATCAGCGTATCCTGGCTCGCCGTCAGACAATTGAGGAAAGGAAAGAGCGCCTTGAGAGTCTGAATATTCAGCGTGAGAAAGAAGAATTGGAGCAGAGGGAAGCTGAGCTCCAGAAAGTACGGAAGGCTGAAGAAGAGAGGCTGCGACAGGAGGCAAAGGAGAGGGAGAAGGAGCGCATCCTACAGGAACATGAACAAATTAAAAAGAAAACTGTCCGTGAGCGTTTGGAGCAGATCAAGAAAACAGAACTGGGTGCCAAAGCATTCAAAGATATTGATATTGAAGTATGTAGCACATTCCTTCTTAACAACTTTAATCTGAATCTCAGAAGCATGGTCTTTTACCTTTATGGATTACTTTGGGTTGTCTGGTTATTTTCACTCCCTTTGGTACAGCTGATTCATTAACTGTAATCTATGAAGTAAACATTTGTTTTTAATGGCTCCGCAGTTTTTAACCGTTGTTAAAATGGAGTTGGGTACATGCAGTTTAAAGGAATGAGAAGTAGATGTTAAGGTCATGTTGTTTTCCCTACATGGAAGTGGAAATACGGCTATTGTAAAGCATTTTTACGTTGCCTTAAGTTTACCAATTGTGAGCATTTACTCATTGTGTAGAAAGTAATTTAGGTTTTGATTTTAGAAAAATCACATTTCCATACACATTTCTCTTATATTCTTACTAGTGATTGTGCATTTGTAATACTTCTCAGGATCTTGAAGAATTGGATCCGGATTTCATCATGGCTAAACAGGTTGAACAACTGGAGAAAGAAAAGAAGGAACTTCAGGAACGCCTGAAGAATCAAGAAAAGAAGGTAGATGAAAGAACTGGTTGGTAAACTTTTATCATGCCAGTTTAACAAATTTTTTTAAAACTACATTTGTTTTCATGTCATTCAGATTGACTATTTTGAAAGAGCTAAACGCCTGGAGGAAATCCCGTTGATAAAGAGTGCTTATGAAGAACAGAGGATTAAAGACATGGATCTGTGGGAACAACAGGAAGAAGAAAGAGTAAGGTTTTCGTTTAAGTGTAACATTTGTAGACTGTAAACTGTAATTACATCCTCTGCCAATAATTGGGCCATGGTTTCAAAACTGATTATTTTTGTGTTCCTTTGCCAGGAATGGTGCTTTAATGGCTGTGTCCCAACAGATTGGTGGGCAGATAGAAATTTTCACAATAGAGATTAAAAAATGAAACTTGTAAAATACAAAGGGCAGCTGAAAAGTTCACTAAAAAAAAGAAACAACCCAGCTTTATGGGGATATAATTCACATGCCATACAGTTTTCCCATTTAAACTGTATAGTTCATGGTTTTTAGTATATTTACAGAATTGCACGGCCATTTAATTTTAAGATGTACCCCAAAAGAAGCTCCATACCCATTGGTAGTCATTCCCCGTTTCCTCCCCCACCACTTTGGCCTCCTACGATCAGCAATCTCCTTTGTCTTGGTAGATTTGCCAATTTTTTAGACTTTTTATATAAATAGAGCCACACAATACATGGTCTTTGTGACTAGGCAGTTGCTTCTGTAGTTTTGTTAGTATATATTATATTTACCTAATTATTCAAAAGCAAGGTTTGCAAGTGCGTGTAGTGGCCAAATTTGTGATTAAAAACTAGTAGCTCCCTCTGGTTAAAAATAAAAAGTAACTACAGATAGCACATCTGTGGGGACTGGTGTGGGGAATGCAGCCTCTTGGTTGCATTGGAGTGTTGTCATTCTGGGCTTCGTTTGCCAGTTCCTCCCATTTTTTCAGAAGTTAGAATTTTTGTGGTAATATGTAAAATGAGGGAACCAAGAATGTAGACCAAATAAAGTACTTGAGATGATCTGCTGTAGTCTTTGCCCTGAAGCCTTCCTTTTAAAGTCCCCTTGGAGTGCAAAGGGAAAAGCCTCCTTAAATCAGTAGTGCAGCCTACTTTAACCTCCAGTTTTCTTTAAGGGAGAAAATATCTTACCGTTAAACCATAGTGCTTATTGCTTCTGAGGTATTTTATTTTACTGTATACGTTATAGTTTTTCTTTTATAAAAATTTGTAGTACTTTTGGGCCTAAATAAAAAGTTTCTTATAGATGCCCCTCAGGACTCCTTTATCCATCTTCTGTCCCCGATTGCCTTTCTAGGAACATGTGGGCATAGATGATAGTAAGTCTTCCATGTTTATGGCAAGATGGAAAGGGCAGAGGAGCTGCTTGTCACTCTTCAAGAATATCTGTCAGGAATTAAGAGTAAATTGATCAGATAATGAATCCTTTGAAATTTAACTTCATATTATGTATTTGCAGATTACTACCATGCAACTAGAACGCGAAAAGGCTCTTGAACATAAGAATCGAATGTCACGAATGCTTGAAGACAGAGATTTATTTGTAATGCGACTCAAGGCTGCACGACAGTCTGTTTATGAGGTGAAGTTACTGGTTTCAGGGAAACATTTATTCATGAGCTTTTTAGTTTTGCCTTAAGGTTCTTCTTTAACACAGTGGTACATTCTGTCTTGACCCTTTGTAATGATCATTCGAGTAATATTTCAGTAGAAAGGTTCTTGAAAACATAGGCTATTAATCAGTCAGCCACGCTATAAACAAATTTTTCTGAAGGTGAAAGTGGACTGCATCAAATTTACTTTTGTTACAAGCTTTTGTTTACTGTTTGATTTAGAAAGGTCAGAGTGTCTTGCTCTTAAATTCTAATTTAATCCTTCGATTTGTTTTATATAGCAAACCCACTAGGTGTAGAAAATAGCTGTCAACAAATTAAAATGTAAAAAATTTGACATGAAAAAACTCCATAGTCATTTGGAAATTTTTAAAAATTTTATTTATTTATGGAGGTGGGGGGTAGAGAGAATCTCAGGCAGGCTTCACACCCAGTGCAGAGCCTGACGTGGGGCTCAATCTCGACCTTGAGATCATGACCTGAGTTGAAACCAAGAGTCAAATTCCCAGCGGACTGAGCCACCAGGCACCCCCATTTGGAAGTTTTTGTACTTGAAAGCTGCTTCTGTGGTTTCAAGAAATTTGCAGCACTTTGGTAAACTTCAAATTTAATTAGTCCATAGCTCTTCAAAATTTTTGATTTTTTTTTTGTTATACATTCTGTTAATAGGAAAAGCTTAAACAGTTTGAGGAGCGATTAGCAGAAGAAAGGCATAATCGCTTGGAAGAACGTAAAAGGCAACGTAAAGAAGAACGCAGAATAACCTACCATAGAGAAAAAGAAGAGGAGGAACAGAGGAGGGCGGAAGAACAAATGCTAAAAGGTATCTATAGACCAAGATTGGAGGTAGTATAAGGCAAGGTTGATATTCAGTTTATAGCAGTCATATTCAGGGCACCTGGGTGGCTCAGTCGGTTAAGCATCTCACTTCAGCTCAGGTCATGATCACAGGGTCCTGGGATCGAGTCTCACATCCAGCTCCCTGCTCAGTGGGGAGTCTGCTGCTCCCTTTACCTCTGCTCCTCCCCCTGCTCATGCTCATTGTCTCTGTCTCTGTCAGATAAATAAATAGAATCTTTAAAAAAAAATTTAAATATAGCAGTCATATTCAGAAAATACAGGAACAAGGAACCAGGATCATTGGCTTCTTTTTTTTAAAGATTTTATTCATTTGTGAGAGAGAGAGAGCGTGTTCACAAGCAGGGGAAGCAGCAGAGGGAGAGGGAAGCAGGCTCCCCGCTGAGCAGGGAGCCCGATGGCGATGATGCGATGACATGAGCTGAAGGCAGACGCTTAACCGACTGGGAGCCACCCAGGCGTTCTGGATCATTGGCTTCTTAACTGCAACTAACTAGAACTTAGTTTTTAGTTGCCTGAAGTTTGTTATAGGTGAGGATGTTATTTCCTCTACCAGCTTATTTCCATATTTTTGGTGTTTCTTAAAAAATAGTATCACTTCTTGATTTTTATCACTGTATTTTATGTAATAGTAATATTTATTGAGGAACAGTGCCAGATGAAGTCTGTCAAATGATTCTTTATCTGGAAATCGCAGATGTTCAGGAGTTGGGGAGGGATTCAGGTATCTTCTTATCATTACAAAACTATTCATGTTGAGTGGCATAATACTTGTTTTACTTGAATATCTTCTGCCCCTTAGCTGATATAAACTACTTAAAATATAAAAAAAATTTTCCTTCTACTTTATGTTGCCTGTTCAATACCAGCAAACTAGACCTAGCAAGAGCGGAAAGACGCAGGTAGAGGCATACTTTATAACTCTAATTTGTTATACAGAGCGTGAAGAGAGAGAGCGTGCCGAACGGGCCAAACGCGAGGAAGAGCTACGAGAGTATCAGGAGAGGGTCAAGAAATTAGAAGAAGTAGAAAGGAAAAAACGCCAAAGAGAGCTGGAAATTGAAGAAAGGGAACGGCGCAGAGAGGAAGAGAGAAGGCTTGGTGATGATCCACTTTCTAGAAAGGTGAGTATAGGAGTTACTCTGTTTTTATGCGATGTGTTTGTCACCCAGTTCTCTTGCATGATCCATATACCTCTGCACATGTCAGTGTCTGGGCTTGGTGTTTCAAATTGGTTGCATTTATCTCTCTTAAAGTCTGGTATTACTTTGTCTTGACAAATATAGGTTCCTAAGGGGGGAAAATTAGACTTACCTTAGCAGAGCTGGGATTTTAGGCTTCTTTTTAGAAATCTTCTCTATAAGAATGAAGTGTCAGTCTTCTAAGACTTCAGTATTTGACAAAAGAACATTCTTTAGTATATGGAAGAAGGACTGTTCTATTTTCCTTAAAGGGGGTTACTGTGAGTTCAGAGGATACTGTGAGTTCAGAGGATGATGTGAGTTGTCTAACTTCTTAGTACTCAAAGATGGGTCTGGTGGACCAGCAATGAATATTGACCATCTCTTGGGAGCTTGCTAGAAATGCAGAATCTCAGGCCCAATGTCAGACCTGAATTAGAATCTGCATTTTAACAATACTCCCATGGGGTGCCTGGGTGGCTCAGATGGTTAAACGTCTGCCTTCGGCTCAGGTCATGATCCCAGGGTCCTGGGATCGAGTCCCGCATCGGACTCCCTGCTCAGTGGGGAGCCTGCTTCTCCCTCTGCCTCTCTCTGTTTGTCTCTTATGAATAAATAAAATCTTTAAAAAAAAAATACTCCTATGATTCAAATGCTGCTCTGAATATTTATTTATTTATTTATTTATTTATTTGAAGATTTTATTTATTTATTTGAGAGAGAGAATGAGACAGAGCATGAGAGAGGGGAGGGTCAGAGGGAGAAGCAGACTCCCCACTGAGCAGGGAGCCCGATGCGGGACTCGATCCTGGGACTCCAGGATCATGACCTGAGCCGAAGGCAGCCGCTTAACCGACTGAGCCACCAGGCGCCCCTGAATATTTATTTTTAATTAATATGCACACATGTCCAAAACTGACCTGTGTTTCCTCTATCTTGTGTCTCTGATTATCTTGTGTCTCTAACTCCTGCTTCTGATTGATGACACCGTTAACCCACTTAATCATGGAGTTTTGAATCTACCCCTTCCTCTCCTTTCTGTTCCTACATTACTGCCTTAATTCAGAATTTCCTTTTGCCTGTATTATTTACTGGTCTCCTTACTATTTTCTCTGATTATAATCTTCCCCAGCTTTAGACCTTCTCTACATTGTGGTCTGCTTGATTTTTTTTTTCCCCCCCTGAAACGCATATTTGATCGTTGTACCTGCTCTTGTGTTTCACATCTTCCTTTTGGTTGGTACTCAGTACTTCTAGCCAAAGGTAAAACCTGCCTTAGCAGTCCAGGCTTTTCTAGTTTGCTGCTTTCCATCAGCTTCATCTGTCACCATTTTCCTCTTAGTCACCTATATACTCTATCCCTTCCAAGCTAGTTTGATGCCTTACCATGTTTCTGTGACATTATCTGCATGTTCTTTGTTTTCCCTTGGATGTGCCCATGTTTCCCCTTAAACAAGATACTTATTTTTTAAGTTAAGAGGTGAGTAGCTGGAGGATTTCTTGCCTGCCTTTCTCCATTCCTTTCTGCCACACTGGTGTCAATTCTCTTTACTGGAGGACCTGCTATTCTTTGATTTCTTTTTAAGATATATATGGATAGATTTTTGGTTTTGTTATTCTTGTTGCTAATTTTTATTTTTACTTCTTCAATATTAGTGAACGTGGCCTATATGATTGTTTTAAAAAATAAAAAATAAATTTGAGAGAGTGTGCGCACCCTGGCTGGTGGGGGAAGGGGCATAAGGGGAGGGAGAGGGATAGGCTGATTCCCTGCTGAGCCCCATGTGGCTTGATGTAACCCTGGGATCATGACCTGAGCTGAAACCAAGTGTAGATGCTTAACCGACTGAGCCACCCAAGCGCCCCTGGTTTGTATGATTTCTAATTTTTTGGAATTCAATACATTCTCCCCTTGTGTCCTAAAACATGTGTTACGTGTATTCTTTTTCTGTTGGGCACAAATTTCTCTGTGTATGTATGGAATTAGAAGTGTTGTGTTATTTTAATTTATTACATTCTGTTAATTTATGGGAGCTTCATATTGTGAAGAAAGGGAGGTAACTTGCTGTGATTATGGGTTTCTGTTTTTTTAATTTAGTTTTTGCAAATGTCTATTCATCCTTTCGTTCATTTTCAGCCTTTTGTTTCTGTTTTGTGCCTCCCTCTTCCTCCCTTCCCTTTCAGTTGGAGAATCTTTAGATTTATATATTCACATTTAACATGGTAATGACTGTATTTGGTTTTATTCTTAACATTTAGTTTAGAGCTTTTTATTTACTTCCATGTCCTTGCTACCTTTTCCTTTAAGCCAAATTTAAGAACTTTTCTCAGTTCATTTTTTTTGTATTCTTCTAGTGATTACCATCCATTTTTTTCTTAAAATTTATCTAAACTTCACAAACTGTATATTTTAAGAACTGTCTTCTCTGAACAAAAAATTCTGAGCATGCCTTTAGTTTTGTTTCATTGGGATAAGTGGAGCATTTTTACTTCCAGCTCATTAAAACATGTTCTCTATTCAGGACTCCCTTAACAGTTGTACAACCATATTGGCAAACACTGTTTAGTTTCAAATATGTTTATACTGTGTCACCTCTTCTCCTTTGCAGATACATTTTTGTTGGTTTTGTATATCCTTTCAGGGTTTTTTTTTTCCAGGCTGTCTTTGTGTATGTCTCAAAAGAGGTTTTGTTTTTTTCTCACAGTTGAAAAATTGTGTGATGATTTTGTCCCTTCAAAATCCTCCCTCGGAAGTTTCGAGACAGTGCTTACTGTCCTAGTACACAGGGGATGGGAGGGGATCTTGATAAAAGTCTTGGTCTTGTTACTTCTGTAGATACTCTGTTTTATTCCTTGGGAACTTTCAGAATTTTCTCTATCCTTGGGGTAAAGGGAGTGTAAAGATTTTACTGAGACTGTGTCTAGTCCCCTAAGTGTATATAGTCTTTATCATTAACCCTTTTTGGCCACTTGTGCCTTTTTAGTCAGAGGATGCGATCTGTTTACCTTAGAGAAGACTAAATTTCTTTAGCTGATGGAAATTTTTTCTCCTGTTGTCTATATTTGCCTTTAAAAGTCCTTTTCTTTCTGTTTTAATGTTTCACTCTTTTCATCTCTTTATCCTTTTGTAGCTGGTTCCTTGAGATTCCTGTTCAGTTTATATGTTTATTAGCAGGGCCTGTTCTGTTTGATCTATCATTTGAGTTAAAAATTTTTGCCAATCATAGTATTACTTTTTTTTTTTTTTTTTTAATTTTACTTATTTGTCATGGGGGGGGAGCACACAAGCAGGGGGAGTGGCAGGCAGGGGAAGAAGCAGGCTCTCTGCTAAGCAAAGAGCCAGTGTGAGGCTCCATCCCAGGACCCTGGGATCATGACCTGAGCCGAAAGCAGACGCTTAACTGACTGAGCCACCCATGTGTCCCTCATGTTACTTTTTAGAATTCTTTTTGTTTAACAGCTATCATAGCCATCCCTAAAAATCTCTTTTGAGGTGCTAGTTCTATGAAAACCTCTAATAACTTGAATTCTTTGTTCAGAGTTTAATTTGTAGGGTGAGTGTGAAGAGTGGGAGGAACTTGGTCCCTCCATTGTAGTGACCATAAATTTCATTGACATTTGTGTTCCTTTCTCTCCCACGGTGTCCACTTGGGAAAGTCTCTTAGAACAACCTCCACCACAAGAGTCCAGAGTCAGTTATGATGGCAGATGACTTACCATCTGGCTGTTACCCTTCACTGCTTCTTAACGCTAGTTGTTATTGGAGGGTTTTGTTTCCAAAACACTTCTAAAGTTTAAATGAAGATCCTCTTACTCATCTACTTGGGATTGTTAACTTTGTTAGATTTTTATCTTTCTCCTTCCACCCCTGCCCTAAGTCTTGTTTCATATTTTCCACAGTATTCTTAATTGCTGATTGTGGCCTCAGGTTATGTTTGTCGAGCAGTCAAGCTGTGTCAGAGGTGTTGGTGATTAACGTTGTGCGTGCTGCTCTCTACAAAGGCTGTACTACGTTTACATTTCTGCTTGCAGGGTGTTTATCTCCCCACACCCTTTCCATAATTTTTAATGACAACATAGTATTTTGAAGAGGGAAGTAACTGTTAATTGAGCCACCCCCCATTTGACATTTCATTTGTTCCACCTCTGTTTAGTAGGCACTGCGATGTACGTTTAGGGCACTGAGCTGTTTTCACATAATCTCAGAAGGAAAATCTGAAGTCGAAGGAGATCTGTAGATATTTTAGTAATTCTGGGGGGGGGGGGGGGGGGGTGGGTCCCAGATTACTTTCAGGTGGTATTTTATTTATACAGCCACTCGATACATGAGAATGCCAGTTTCACTGTACTGTCACTCTGACTTAAGGCTAAAAAAGAAACAACTTTAAAACTTGTTTATATTTAAGGACTTTAGATTGATGTAAAGTGCAAAGACATTTGGTAACAACCAGTAATTGTAGTAAGTGTTGCCATGTAGTGCCTCACATTAACTTTGGTGAATGTAGGACTCTCGCTGGGGAGACAGAGATTCAGAAGGCACCTGGAGGAAAGGACCCGAAGTAGATTCCGAATGGAGAAGAGGCCCACCAGAGAAGTAAGTAGAGTCAAGGACAATAGTGTTGATTAGTCATAGGCCCTACATAATACTTTATAGCAGGTTTTAAGTTTGGTTTATTTTGTGGAGGTGTGGAAAGGAGAATCGTGAAGAACTGTATGCATGTCTGTTACAGAAATGTTTTTCATAGTTTACTTCAACAGTGCCGAAATTACTGACTTTCTAAATATTTTGACAAATACATGCTTCAGATTTTTTTGTTCCCTAACTGAATACTATTAAGATTACAGTAAGAATGAACAGTTCTAGAACATATTTTCCTTTTCCTTTAAATTTATTAAGTAGATTTGAACCATCCTTTAAAAATGCCTGCTCATGATAGGCAAGATTGTTGGTCATAAGTCCTATACAGAAATTGAATTTTGAAAGGTCATAGTAATAGATTTAGAAATTGGATGCTTCTTATAAAGTGCAATTAGACACCTTTTTAAGGTAGTTGCTTTATTTGTTGATGTAAGATTTTATATTGTGTTATTTTTTATTAGGAGCACATATTTTTTCAGGACTAGGAATAATGAATTTAGGCTGCAGTGGTTTTTAAAAGGGAGTGAAATAATTCCCCAAAAGATCATGTGCTTTTCAGAAAATGGACTCTTAAAGATGTTTGGCTTGTTGCTCTGTAGGGAGTGGAGACGTGGAGAGGGGCGGGATGAGGAAAGGCCTCATAGAAGAGAGGAAGATCGACCAAGGCGTTTGGGAGATGAGGAAGAGAGAGAGTCTTCTCTTAGACCAGATGATGATCGCATTCCCCGGCGTGGCATGGATGATGACAGAGGTCCTAGACGTGGTCTTGATGAAGACCGGTTCTCTCGCCGTGGGGCAGATGACGACCGGCCTTCCTGGCGTAATGCTGATGATGATCGGGGTCCCAGGCGGAGCATGGATGACGACAGGCCTCCCAGACGAATTGGTGATGAAGATAGGGGGAGCTGGCGTCATGCGGATGATGATAGACCACCTAGACGGGGACTGGATGAGGACAGAGGAAGCTGGCGAACAGCTGATGAGGACAGAGGACCAAGACGTGGGATGGATGAGGACCGGGGGCCACGGCGAGGAGGTGCAGATGATGAGCGGTCTTCCTGGCGTAATGCTGACGATGATCGGGGTCCCAGGCGGGGCATGGATGATGACCGGGGTCCCAGGCGTGGGCTGGATGATGATCGAGGACCTTGGAGGAGTACTGATGATGACAGAATTTCTAGGCGCAGTGCAGATGATGACCGGGGGCCTTGGAGAAACATGGATGATGATCGGATTCCGAGAAGGGGTGATGACTCAAGACCTGGTCCCTGGAGACCGTTTGTCAAGCCAGGTAAAATTCTGGTATTCAGAAAAACTGCTTAGATGCTTTATAGAATCTGAGGTGTCTTACAAATAGAGAGTGAAATCTTACATGAGCTAATCACTATTCTGAGGATGATAATCAGGTTATTTCAAATAGGGGACATCTCAAATGACTGATTATATTTTGATATCTAAACAAAAAGTTATTCTTCAGCTGAAAAAGTGAAATTTTAATTATGTATGACAGCGATCAGGCTGTATTATTATTAGTTTCCAGGTAAACTGGTCTTTTATCTTTCCTTAGGTATCTGTGCAGTGATTTTTATATACGGAGCTTGGCTTCCATGTCCCACGCACCAAAAGAAGTTAAAGAACTTTACCCCTTTTTCTGCTTTAGTGATGTGTACTTTGTTTTCCTTCTGCCTGTTGACTGCTTCTTTGAGGACTCTTGTTCCCATGCCCATCCCTTAAGTATTGGTGTTCTTCTGGTTCTGTCCTAGACCAGCCTTTTCATGTAAATATTGAAAAAATCCACTTACTCAATATTTGTCTTGCACTCCTCTGTCAACCGTGGGGTTATACTATATGGGAAGAGCTCAGTTTCTTACTTTCTCAGTCTTGGGCTTGCTCATGTTTTCAAATTTTATTGTTCTTGAGCAGTTGTATATAAGTTTGTGATTTCTCTTGCTGTCTTCTCTGGGTGACTTCTTTCCTTACCTTCAGACCCATGTTTCCAGCTGCATGTTGCACATAGCACATTTCTACCTAGAAGTGTCTGTGACACGTCATATTCATCCTGTCGAAACTGAATTCTCACCCACACGCTTCTCTTCAGGGCCACCACCGTCCATCTGATTGTATAAGCTAGGGGTCTGGGAGTTTTCCTTTGCCGGCTTTCGTCCTTTTATGTTAAATGTTTTGTTTAGTTCAGTTCTACCTTCTTAATGTTCTTCAGATCCACCCACTTCCCTGCACGTACTTGGCTCTGAGCCACCATTATTCCTTCCTTGAACTCTTGCTGCTGCGGGTCCCCGTAGGCTCTCCCACTCCCAGGTCTAGTCTTGGTGCAGTAACCAGAGTAATCCATTCTACACGAAGATTTCAGCGAGTAGCCTCCTTTCCTTCTGTGCCATATTTCTATCTCTTCTGGTCTGAGTTCATTCCACTGTCTGGTTGTGTGTCTTTCCTGTTCTTGTGTAAAATGGGGAGAACAGTGTCATAGATTCTTACTACGTCATGATAAATGTTTTATATAAAGTCACTATGAATACTGAACCATTGCTCCTAAGGGAAGTATAGGTTTGGTCCTCATAAGGCCTCTGGTCACAGCATTTCTGTCAGCCAGTGAACACCTTCTTTGTGCATTTCTGTTTTAAAGATACCTTATTTAGGGCGCCTGGGTGGCTCAGTTGGTTAAGCGACTGCCTTCGGCTCAGGTCATGATCCTGGAGTCCCTGGATCGAGTCCCGCATCGGCCTCCCTGCTTGGCGGGGAGTCTGCTTCTCCCTCTGACCCTCCCCCCTCTCATGTGCTTGCTCTCTCTCATTCTCTCTCTCTCAAATAAATAAATAAAATCTTTAAAAAAAAAAAAAAGATACCTTATTTAATTCATGTTGTTGGTTCATTAACATTGAACTTACGGCCAGTAGCGCTATAACTTCTGAATGAAGCTTCTCTAACATGAGTGTTTTTCCTGGAAGACACATCCGTTGCCTTCTCGTGCTTGGGACACTAGACAGCACTTGAGCACAGTGCCTGAGGGCCATTTTAAACAGTGAAATCACCGGGCGCCTGGGTGGCTCAGTTGGTTAAGCGACTGCCTTCGGCTCAGGTCATGATCCTGGAGTCCCAGGATCGAGTCCCGCATCAGGCTCCCTGCTCGGCAGGGAGTCTGCTTCTCCCTCTGACCCTCCCCTCTCTCCTGCTCTCTCTATCTCATTCTCTCTCTCAAATAAATAAATAAAATCTTTAAAAAAAAAAGTGAAATCACCAACAAAGCACAGAAATGAGAAAACCTGTCACTCAACAGACCACCAAAAGGGTTACTTGTTTTAAAGTATGAGAGCTGCAGCAAGAGGACAAAGCGTTGCCTTTTTCGACCTCTACTGTGAACATGCTCTGTGGGCAACTCGAAGTATTTGATCGCTCTACACGTGTCTGTGGGTGACAGAGTGCCCGAGTGTTCACGTTAGCAGTTTACAAGTACATTTCAGCAAGTAGGTAAATTAGCAGGTATGGGATCTATTTAGCTCAAAGCTATGGATAGGATTAAATGAGCTCATATACACAGAAGGTTTAGAATAGTGCTGTGGCACATGATAATACAGATATTAGCGACAATAGTAATTAACCTTGTAATAGATTTTTTTTTCTAAGATTTTATTTATTTGACAGAGACACAACACAGCGAGAGGGGGAACACAAGCAGGGGGAGTGGGAGAGAGAGAAGCAGGCTTCCTGCTGAGCAGGGAGCCCGCTGCGGGGCTCGATCCCAGGACCCTGGGATCGTGATCTGAGCCGAAGGCAGACACTCAACGACTGAGCCACCCAGGCGCCCCGTAATAGATTTTTCATTTAAATCTGTTCCCTTTGGCCTCTTTGTGCATATATATGACATTTATTGATTTGGGCCATCCCATGGCTAAGTGTGAGATACTGGTCGAAGGATTTATCTTTGTTCCATGATTGCATGGGTGGTAAATGGTGGAGGGCAAGAATATGAAAAGAAAGTTTTTGGTAATAAAGGTTTTTGAAAATGAAAGGTATGAATGAAATTACAATTGGGGCTCTCTCAGAGATCTGGCTCCTACCTCTGACTCTTTAAGTTTTTTGCTTAAAATGAGTTGTCTGTTTACCATCAGAACAGATTTTTACATCTGAAATCTCAGCATATGGAACACTCAGCCCAGACTATATAAATTTCCCTTATCTTACATGTTCCTTCCTCCCTTTATGTTAGAAAAACAGTGATAGGTAGTCATAAATAGGAGCCGGTGATTCTGTAAAATAAGTTAACTTTAGTTTTCTTTTAAATGAGGTCGGAATGTCTTAAATTAGCACTTACAGTGGTGGTATTAATGTCAACATTCAGATCTCTATTCATTGTTACTAATCTGTGTTTCTTGAGTATAAAATTTTTTTGCCTTTTTTTTTTTTTTTAAATAAAAATAAAAACAGGTGGATGGAGAGAGAAAGAAAAAGCCAGAGAAGAGAGTTGGGGTCCACCTCGAGAATCAAGACCATCAGAAGAACGTGAATGGGATAGGGAAAAAGAGAGAGAGAGAGAAAGCCAAGATCGTGACGAAAACGACAAGGACCCAGAGAAAGAAAGAGACCGAGAGAGAGAGCGAGAGCGGGACAGAGAGCGAGATGGGGATCGAGAGGACCGCTTCCGACGACCTAGGTTTGCTTTGGAACTCTTTGTGGAATTACAGTTAGGATTCTCTTAAATTCTCTTTGAGAAATTGTGTGCTTTGTGCCTCAATTGAATGTCCCCTCTTAATAAAGTTGAGAAAGTGAGGCTGACACTGGGTGGTAGGACTCTTTAGTTACACAGGTATCTTTGCCAGCCCATTGCCTTTCCCCTGTGGTTTAGTTACTCAGTTTTATAGCCCTATCAAAAGCCCCTTGGATTTTTATTAGCGGTAACAGTTCTAACTTGCTGCTTCTGGCCTGAGTGGCTTTATGCTGATGAATCTAGACCAACACCATTTAATACAGTTTTCTGCAGGGATGAAAGCATCCTGTATCTGCAGTGCCCAGTATGGTAGCCAGCAAGCACATTTGGCTGTTGAACATTTGGAGTGTGGTTAGTGCTATTGACAGAACGTCTTGATTCTGTTTCGGTTAATTTGTATTTAAGTAGCTGTATACGAGTAGTGCTTGCTGTGTTGGACAGCACAGGTCCAGACGTTCTCATTCGACCTCTACACCTGAAGCATCAGATTGAGATCAAGGCAGAAATTTAAAGGTCATCCCTGTTATATTTGTAAACTCTGTGAACATCAACTTGAATGTGCTCTCTGGAGTCTTAACGACAGAACTTCAGCATGTCATTTTGAATGATTCCAGGGATGAAGGAGGCTGGAGAAGAGGACCAGCGGAAGAATCTTCGAGCTGGAGAGATTCAAATCGCCGTGAAGATAGGGATCGGGATGACCGTCGTCGGGAGAGAGATGATCGCCGTGATCTAAGGGAGAGGCGAGATGACAGAGACCGAAGAGGACCTCCTCTTAGATCAGAACGTGAAGAAGGTATGGATGGTCTGCACGTTGCTGAACTATTGGAAAACAATAATTTTTGAGGAAATTTGGGGTTTTATTGCCTCATCCATTCTTATAAACATCAGAAATAAGATAGTGAATATTCAGTTTAGAATTCATAGTTCTCAGGGCGCTTGGGTGGCTCAGTCGGTTAAGCATCTGACTCTTGATTTTGGCTCAGGTCATGATTTCCTCGGGGTTGTGAGATCAAGCCTCACATGGGGCTCCGTGCTCAGCAGGTAGTCTGCTTGATATTCCCTCCCTCCCCCTCCAGCTCGCTTGTTCTCTCCTTCTCAAATAATAAATTTTTTAAAAAAATTCACAGTTCTCATAAACTTAGTAGTCACTCTAAAGTAGCTCATACCTAAATTGAAAGTATAGCAGTAGGCTAATTGGATGGTAAGCAGTATATATTGCTTTAGAGGTTTATGTAACTAGGAAACAGTTTGTCAGTTGTTTAAAAGTAAGATCTTGGTAGATAAGCACAAAGTGTAAAATATTCTTATTCTGGAATTGTGACAGTTGAAACTTCAATTAAAAAAAAAAACAAGAAACTTGTAATGTTGAAAATGGCCATTGCACTTTAGTTGCCTCACAAACTTTTTTCATTTGTACAATGGGATTACAAGGGTTTTTCTTATATTAACCTGTGAAGTATGCTTATGGCCATTTCGCTGTTACTATTTCTTCAACAAGAGCCAGAAGTTTTATTTTAAAAATTTCATTCAGATTTTTGTCACCTTGTCTTAAATTATTGTGACAGTTAGGACACTTCCCAGGCCAGTGGTTTCTTCCTGTTGGCAAATTTGAGTTATAGCTCTCTTTTTTTTTTTTAAGATTTTTTTTATTTGACAGAGACACAGCGAGAGAGGGAACACAAGCAGGGGGAATGGGAGAAGGAGAAGCAGGCTTCCCATGGAGCAGGGAGCCTGATGCGGGGCTCGATCCCAGGACCCTGGGATCATGACCTGAGCCGAAGGCAGGCGCTTAACGACTGAGCCACCCAGGCACCCCTTGAGTTTTATCTCTTGTCTGTATGTTGTTTTGAAGGATTTGCCAAAAATTGTATCAAAATGATTAAAATATATTTAGATTTTATTGATTTTTTTTTTTAATGGGGATTCTATATTGTTACTTTTGTTTTTTTTAAAGATTTTATTTATTTATTTGAGAGAGAGAATGAGACAGAGAGAGAGAGCACGAGATGGGGGAGGGTCAGAGGGAGAAGCAGGCTCCCCGCCGCCGAGCAGGGAGCCTGATGTGGGACTCCATCCTGGGACTCCAGGATCATGACCTGAGCCGAAGGCAGTCGCTTAACCAACTGAGCCACCCAGGCGCCCTATTGTTACTTTTATAGTACGGGATTTCTGAGTATTTGGAGGCATTTCTCTCGCTGAAGTTCTGTTTAGTCTGAGCCAGTACAATATGGTACAAACTTACTCTTTTTCTTTTAATTAAACTTTTTAGCAAGTTCTTGGAGGCGTGCTGATGACAGGAAAGATGAGCGGGCAGAAGAGCGGGAAGCCCCTCGTCGTGTTCCTCCCCCAGCTCTTTCAAGAGACAGAGAAAGAGACCGAGATAGAGAAAGAGAAGGTGAAAAAGAGAAGGCCTCATGGAGAGCTGAGAAAGATAGGGAATCTCTTCGTCGTACTAAAAACGAGACTGATGAAGATGGATGGACCACGGTACGACGTTAAATCTCGATAATGGATTCAAACTCATGTCTCACATAGGTTTGATCACATTCAAGGATTATCATACTTGTGCTTCAACCAGTCTAAATTGGATTCTTTAATGTTGTCTCATCATAACAAAAAGCATGAACTTGTATTAATCTTCTATAATAGATTGATTGTGCACCGTGTCCACAGGAGGTTGGCCAGGTGGGCCATTTTCTGGAATTTAAGGTGTTGCATTATTTCATCAATCATTTGTTTACAAAAAAAAAAAAACTAAAAAATAAATTGGAAATGTGAACCTGTCAGGTATGGAGTAACACCTGTATCTTGGTATAGAACTGATCTTTTTCTTTTGTTTTTGAAATACTATATTAATTTGGAATGAGGTAGGGTTCTGTTAGAGAAAATGTATTTGAAGACTCTTCAAAAGCAGGGGCTGAAACGACTTCCACATCATTAGCGGTTGAGACATACCTCTAGGTATCTTGAGGTATTTACTCTATTAACTACATTTAGAAAGTTTTTAGGTTCACTATAAGTGCAGTAAACATTACAAACATTGGATGCAGCGGGATTTTCTGTAGCTTTTACTTGAGAGGTGAGTATAAAGCAATTTGCAGTCATTATTGTAATGACAAGAATACTGCTCAAGTGTGAATCCAAATCAGTTACGGCTTTTAAATTTTAAAGCATTTGGTAAACTATTGCTGAGTTTTTTCTGTTGCCAATAGCAAACTGCTTTTCCATTAATGGAGAATTCATGCCTTTGAAGCATTTTAAATACGACAATATTTATAAATGTGTGGTTTGGAGGAATTGTTTAAATTCTTTTTCCTAATTTTCTTTCTCTTCAGGATAGATTCTTTCAACAAGTAATTTGTAGTAATGACTGTGTTGACTTCAATTTTGGAGTGTCGTAGCTATGTCAAAGATTAACTATTTCGTCTTATTGAAGCCAACACAGAACTTGCTGCTGTGTTTTTTCTTCAATGATAAATAAAATACTTACAGAATTTGTTTTAGTGTTGATTTGTAGTTACAGTCAAAGTGGTTTGCTTACTATTGTGAGTTTGTATATCTAGTTGAGCTTGTTTTGAGGTTTTTTTTTTTTTTCTTAAAGATTTTATTTATTTATTTGAGAGAGAGAGAATGAGAGAGAGCACATGAGAGGGGGAAGGGTCAGAGGGAGAAGCAGACTCCCTGCCAAGCAGGGAGCCCGATGTGGGACTCGATCCGAGGGACTCCAGGATGACCTGAGCCGAAGGCAGTCGCTTAACCAACTGAGCCACCCAGGCTCCCTGTTTTGAGGTTTTTTTTGTTGTTGTTGCCATTAAATGTCTGTGTTTAGGATCAAAGAAAATAACTCAAATAGAAAGCCAACGTGGCTAGGATGTTTCCTTCCTTAATTCAGGAACCCCTTAGTTTCCTTATAATGCTGTCCTCTCTGTGAGCTTGTATGCATGGGGTCTGGGTAGGTGGGTGGCTTACTATTTTCGGTATTCCCCTGAAATTAGAAAAAATATAATTTCAGAGAATATCAGTAGCAAATTGGTAGTGGCTACAGACATGCAAATTATTTCCAGTATTGGGTGGTGGTGAGAATTCCTGTTGGTACAGCTATAAGGCGGCCAGAAGAGGGAGTATTGATGCTTTTTTAAAAATAATCAGATGCAGCCTTTTCTGTTTGATGTTACCGGTGATGGAAACGACTTTTTTCAACACTTAATTTCCTTAATATCTAGTATTTCAAACAAGTGGAAATCTTAAAAGGTCTTTGGGGAGAGGGCCTACTCTTTTTAACAAATTGATGAACTTGGGGCAGTAACCTGCTGAGTCTCCCCAATCATTAGAACAGGACTGTACCTGTGACAGCACTGATTGGCCCCAGGGGACCATTCATTTAAGCTGATTTATTTAGATGAGTTATGGATGCATGTCTGATGGTTAGGCTAGTCTGCAAACCTACCCTTCCTGCCAGAACCCTTTCCCAGATAAATACTATGCCAAGTTCTTTGTCCTGAGTTGGAATCCCAGGCACAGGATAGGGGCAGAAGAATCTGCTGCTGCTTTGTGGTCCTGCTCTTAAGTTTCTACTCAAGGCCTCACAGCCTTCCCCTACATCCCCCAGTATTCACAGGTGTCAAAGGAAAGCTGAACATCCAATCTACTCACTGTGTGTAGAATGTCTTCATGTTCCCAGTGGCTTCTGCATTTTTACACAAGAACACCATGCTGCTAATACATGTGGATCTGAGGGTGGAGACAGTGGCCCAGAAAAGACTCTATATCCCCCTAGTTGTCCTTACTGGCTTCCAAGAAGAGGTGGGAATCTAGGTGTTGGGATGCTTTTATGTGCTTTATCTGTGTTTTGTTTTTTACCAAAGACCTTTTGTAGATTCATTTCTAATTTTACAAGTCTAATTGACATAGATACTGGACACCGGAAGGAATGCAGGAATGTTCCTCATGTGGTTAAGCACAGACTAGAAGGTGAGGACCAACACTGAAACTTTCCTGCCCTTTCCCTTGAGGTAGATATATTTGTAGTATAATTTTAAAATAGATAATTTTGGCTTACAATTTAGACCAAAAGTTGTTGTAATCAAAGTTAATTCTGCAGCTTCCAAAAAGGACTGCATAGGAAAACTAAAATCCAAAGGAATAAAAAGCCACTCACCGCAAATGTGTCTACAGAAAAGGACCAGCAAGAAGGTAGGCAGTCTGCCTGCAGAGCTGGTAAAGCGCTTTTGAGGATTCCATGCATTGTTTTGTTTTTAGCCAAATAACACAGGCATATTCTTAAAAAACAAAACTTTGTCACACTATTATGTATTTCTTTAAACTTTAAAAAATTAGGTTTCTTTTACCCTGAATTTTTAAGTAAACTCTACTTGCCAAAGTGGGGCTCAGATTTACAACTCCCAAGATCAAGAGTGCCATGCTCTATCACTGAGCCAGCCAGGTGCCCCACACCCTAAATTTAATTTTGCAAGTACTTAAAAGTTTTAGATTGAGAGTTCTATGCTTGGTCCTCCTAAGTGCCTTAGTGTGGTTAGTATACTTTTCCTAAGAGATCTCTAGAAGATTAATGGTAGTAATACTCTCTGTGCATGCTCTAACTCCCAGTGTTTTAATTTTAGCTGGAAAACAGGCAAATTTGAGGGGGGCTGATATCAGTGTTTTAAATGGACATGATGTTTGCCGGTAAAACTGTGATGGTGTCAATATCAAATTTGTATTAGGCACATCTCACCACTGCGGAATTCTCATATTGAACATGTCAAAGCTAAGTGCTTGACACCTAGAAATACAGTGTCTGTAACAGTTTGGCTCTTTGAAAATACAAAGTATTTGCCTGCCTAGTCCTTCTGTGCTGGAGAAGGACTGTAGTGCTCTTGAAAAGGTAGAACAGCAGTAGGAGAGGTAACAGGAATTCTCTTGACCTGACAACTACCTGAGACCAAAATTAAATGTGTATTTTCTAGCACAACAAAAGAGAATAAGTAATCACATGGTTTTATTAAGGTCCTTGAGTTTAAGACTAGTCACATCTAAAGTTCTGTGTTCTGGGGCTGGACTAGCAGGAATGGATTTCTCTTGGCCGACGTACTGTTTGCCTGCATCTCTCCGCCTTGTTCTCATCCCCCTTCCTTTGACCAAAAAGGCTCACAGCCTTCCAATATTATTTACCTCAGCCTCTCTTACACCCTCAAAGGAGTGTTCAAGCCAATTTGCTGTGGAGGAAGTTAACTGTTTGATATAAAAGCAGTCTAATGTCTAATAAAGGAGCTGAACTCTCCTACTTGTATCTAAGTAGGTATGACAATCTGCCATTTTCAGAGAGTGATGTATTTTGTACATTTATCCTAATTCACTCCGTTTTTGCCTCCTCTATCTGTCCTGATGGTAGCTACAAGCCATGGTGTGGCATCTGGTATGGCTATGAATGAGGGTGGGAGCTAAAGTTGGCCTAAGGATAGGGTCTAATCTCCTTTGTGGGTTAAGTGGTGGGATTCCAGAAACAGACTAGGGTCTTCAGGGAAAAACGGAGCACGGGGGAGGCTGTGTTCCTTGTCTTCAACCCCTACTCCATAATTCCTTCAGTGCTTATTCTGGTTTGAGGACTGCCTGTGCCTAAAGCCAGACACAGCCCATGGTGGAACCTTCTTGAACACAGGCTATTACATTAGTCTTCCCGGAGCTCAAAGGATTGCATCTTCCATTCAGTTGGGGAGACAACGGCTGGAATGAGCTTTCTACTATTGGGGAACTCTGAAGTTGAGCAGGGTGAATTAATACTGCTCCCTTTTGATCTTAATGTTACAAATGTTTTTAAAGAACTGGAAATGGGGAGGTGGGTGCATGGACAAAAGGCCAAGTAGCAAATAGGCAAGATAAATGAATTCATATACTGTTACTGTATAAATACACAAGTTTTTAAACAGCACCAATTTCCAAGTGTATACACAATAGGATTATAACTTGGCACAATTTTTCAGGGTGGAAATGCTAGTTGCTAGTTTAGTAATAAGATCTGGTACATAAAAGGATAAGGAGTTGTGTTCTACCTGCTACAGATTGTGCATTTTTACACCTCCAGCCAAGACTGAAACAAGCCACAAGGAGGGACTACCCACACAGATTAATACTGGAAAGTTTACTAAACCTTCACTTTTCAAAACGGTGATGCCGCCAGGGGCTTGCTTCACCTGGAATCAGAGTAACTGACTAAGGACAACTAAGAAATATTGTTTCCAAACAATAAAATAGTCATTTTGCCGACATTCCATAAAATCGCCAGTTTTCAGTTATGAGGCTTTTAAAAAAATATTCTAGACCTAGTAAAGTGCCTCCATAAAATTAAACATCCGAGATTAGATTGAGACAATTCATACTGATGCGCATCTAAAATAGATTGACGTATACAGTAAATAAACAGCGCCATTAAGTTGCCATATTTCAGGTAGTGGAATACACACCCAGCCTTCACCGTCCGGATGTGCACAAACTACAAACCACAGATAAATCAAGATTTTAGCGTCTAGTCTCAACCGCTCTTCGACAGGAAAGTACTCCGTACGGCCGGCTTGCTTTGAAAAAAACAAAACAAAACCAAAACGACTTCCCAAGTTGAGCTAACTGCCGAGCTCCAGGCCTCTCCAACAGCGAGGAAAAGATGGTGCGCAGACCGAAAATGAGCGCGCGGGCAGGCGGTGACCCTGGTGGCGTCAGGTGGCAGCAGACCGGAGCCCAGGCCCTCAGCGCAGCTTCTTCCCGGGCTGGCAGTCCCTGGCGCTGCGCGGCGGCGGGCGGGCGGCGGGCGGCGGCGGCACTTTGGAGAGCGGGCAGTACTTGATCGTGTGCGCGTTGTCGCCGCTGGCGCCGCACAGGGGACACGTGTAGCGGCGCAGCACCGGGCACAGCACTCGCCCGTCGGGTCCCTTCAGGATGTGGGTGGTGTAGAGCGCCACCGCCTCCTTGTTGTTCCGGCAGAACACGCACACCTGCAGCTCGGGCTTGAGCAGTCGGGCGGCGGCGGCCCCGGAGGCGGCGTGCAGCCGGGGCTCGGCCGCCCACGCCGGGGCCCGCTCCTCGCGCGGCGCCACCTCGGCGGCGGTAGGGGCTGCAGCGGCGGGCGCGCAGCTCAGCAGCACGGCGGCGGCGCGACTGGCGAACGGGCTCAGCTCGGCGAAGCGCTCCTCCAGCAGCCCGGCCTCGGCGGGGCCCGCGCACAGCTCCAGCGCGCGCAGCTCCAGCGCGCCGCCCAGGTAGCGGCCCCGGGACCCCGGCTCGTCGCTGTCGTCGTCGTCGTCGGCCGGCCCCAGCGCCCCGGGCCCGGTCCCCGCGTGGGGGGAGCAGCAGGAAGAGGAGGGCGGAGAGGTGCCGCCGCCGCCGCCGCCGCGGGCGCAGCCAAAGCGCGGCTCCCCGTCCACCGCCTTGGTGATGAGCGTGGCGAGCCCCAGGTAGTCGTTCCACGAGCTGAAGGGCTGAGGGTGCGCCGGGCCCTGGGCGCTCACGTAGCGGGCGCTGGGCACGAGCGCCATGGGCGGGGGGGCGCGGCCGCGGCTGGGCGAGCGGGGCGCCCAAGGGAAAGCCTCCATGGGCGGGCTGCGGGCCGCGCGCGCCGCCTCCCCGCCGCCGGCGCGGGCCGGACGGAAGGGAAGCGCCGAGCCTGCCCGCCGGCCTGCCGCGGGGTGGGGGCCGCCTCGCAGCCTTTTATCGGGTCCCGCTCCTCCCCGCCCCCCCCCCCCGCCCCCCCAACCTCGGCCTCGCCGCCGCGGCCCTGCCCCCTGTGCTACCCCGCCCCGGCCTCCTTGCCCGCGCCTCGGACGGAGGCGGAGCGGAGGCGGGCGCGCCGGGGGCGGGCAGCCAGTGCGCGCGCTCCGCTCCGGCCCGCGCGGCTTCCGCGCCCCGCGCGCTGCGCCAGCCTCGCCAGCTGCGGGCGCCTTTCATTCTGCGAGGGGGCGGGCGAAGCGCCGCCTCGGGCCCGGGCGCTAATTGGCTGCTGACCAGAGCCCCCTACGCCACGGGCGCCGCTCGGGACGCCGATTGGTAAATCTGGGGGAGGGGGCGTGCCCTGCTTGCGCTGCTGGGAGGGGAGGGCGAAGTAGGGGGAGACGAGGGGAAGGGAGGGGAGGGGCTGCTGCTGGGGACCGCCTTCGCCTGAGCGCTGTGGTTTGAGTTCGGAGCAGGTGACCAGGCCTGGGTCTCCCTCGGTCGGGTGGCGAGACTCACGGAGCACACGGGTAGGCGTGGGGATGGGGGAACGCCCCAAGGTTCGCGCACCCTCCTCCCAGCCTTGAATGCCCCAGGTCAGCCTTCCGAGAAGCCCCCTCTCCCCGCTCACCAGCATCAGCAGGAAAAGCTGTGGGGAGGCAGGATTTGGCGGGCTCTGAGGATGCAGTCGTTAAGACAGAGCTGCCCAACCATCGAGTAACTTCCGTTTGCACAGTGCTTTGGAGAGCTTTCAGCTGGGTGAAATCTTCGCACGAATCTCTGAGGCTCAGGGAGGTTATGGTTCTTGTAGTAAGTAGTGGAAGCATCAGGACTTTCCTACAGCACGCTGCAGACTCCCAACAGGTGTTCAGAGACTGGGTGGCCATTAGCTGGTGACTTAGGTAGGGATGGGGGCTGGGCCAGAAAATCTTCCACCCTTGGACAGTGATTGGTGTGTGTGTGAAACTCTCACCCCCTCCCCGGGGCGGGGCTGTATAAAAAATGGGCTGTATGTGCAGCTTGAAAAAAAATAAAGCATATTCAGCGTCACTATTTAATACTTTAGAATGAGTCGAATATTTTTGTAAAAACAGTGGAAAATAAATCGGAAGATTTTTGATTAGGAGGGTGGGAGGTGGTCGTGCCCTTCCTGGGAGAAGGGACAACACCTTTTAAAAAAATGGAAAGTAAGGGGCGCCTGGGTGGCTCAGTCGTTAAGCGTCTGCCTTCTGCTCAGGTCATGATCCCAGGGTCCTGGGATCGAGTCCCACACTGGGCTCCCCGCTCCACGGGAGGCCTGCTTCTCCCTCTCCCACTCCCCCTGCTTGTGTTCCCTCTCTCGCTCTCTCTCTCTGTCAAATAAATAAATAAAATCTTTAAAAAAAAGTAAAATAAAACAAGACAACATACACGTGAGATATTTAAAAAAAAAAGGAAAGTAGGAAAGGTTTTAGGTACTGCAAAGGATTCTTTAGGGTTCTGTGGCACTGGGAAAATGCCTCCTCTGGTGGCTGGGCTGGCAGGCAAGGTGGGCAGGTCAGGACTTTCCTTCCCCTCTCTGGCTGTGAGCTCTGGCTACGGAAACGGGTCGGGGCAGCTGGTGCTGACAGCCCTCATTAGGCGGGAGGCTATGCTTCTGGGTCTGGCTGTGTCCGGCAGGTTTAGAATGGCCCAGTAGGGGCTGCCCAGACCCTCATGCTGGCATCGGTTTACTTTAGAATGAATGAGGGAATCAAACTGTCAGCTGTGGAAGGGACCTTTGGGATCATTCAATCCAACCTTACTTTACAGATGAAGAAAATGAGACGCAGAGAAGAGAAGGATTTCTTCAAGGTCACACGGTGAATATGTCACAGCCAGAACTAGAACTCAGGCCTCTTCACAAATGGCTTGGTGGCCTACCCGTTACACATGGACCCCGAAGGTATTTCATAGTATATAAGTCTGTGTGTGCATCAGCAGAAATCGAGTGTGGAACACAGGGGACACGAAGAAGAGAAATGAGATGGGGCCTTGTGCCCTTTGCTTGGACCCTACCCTCGGGGAGCAGTCCAGAAGCCAGGTGGCGGGCACAGGGAAGGACTTGGGGCAGTAACATGATGCCTTTTCTAGCCACCTGTCTGCACGAAGGGTTGAAGATCTGTTTCTCAGCCTCTTCTTCACCTCCTACTCCCTAACGGTTGATTTAAGTCGTGAAACCAGGCAGTCATATTCTGCATTTGCCAACCCGGTTCCTTTTTCAAGTTTGTGTTGGCACTCAAGTTAAAAAGTCATTCCTTTTTTTTTTATCCCTCCCCCTCTCCCACCAAAAATAAATAAAAGAGCCCGCAGAAGCGTAGCAGGTTTGCTGACACTGAGCTCTGAGCTCTGACCACAAGAACACCGGCCCCTAGAGTGGTATGAAGATTATTATTCTATAAATGGAAAATTCCAGTCTGTTCGCACGGCCCTGCAGCTCGCATACTTTCAAGGTATGCAGAGTTTTCAGCTCTTAGGAGTGGGAGCCACTGTTCTGAGAAAAACTCGTGGAAGGAAAGGAAAGTTTAAAACTGCCAGCCGCTGGGCCAGCTTCCCCTGGGTCAGGCCAAAGAGAGCGTGGCCAGTTAAGTGACACCTTTCCTCTCCCACATCACACGATTTTTAGCCCTTGTGGGTTTTTTTTTGTTTGTTTTGTTTTGTTTACAAGGGGAATTAAAACTTCTCAGTGAACGTGGGTAAGAACAAATGCCTTGCCCTGGAGCTGCAGGCTGAGCGAGTGGGTTGTGAGGAGGTTTCGGAAGGGAGCTCATGTGTCCCGGGAGGCTGACTACCTGCCCTTTCCCCAGGCTGCTCACCTTACCTGCTGTGGGCCTTGAACACAGTAGGTTGTTTGATCCGGGAAGAATGTCTGGAAGTGGAGGCAGAGGGCATGAAGGGGTTTAACCCCCCACCCCCAGCACGTGTGGCCTCAGTGGACTGGGAGCCCTTGCTGTTAGTTACCACGGAAAGGCCTGATCCAGTTTTGGGTTTAGTAAACAATTCCTGTTATCACTAAGCGCAGGCCTCAGACGGGCCCTGAGCTCTCCAGCTCTCTTTGAGGTAGTGGAACTGACTTCAGAGATATTCTTAGCACCTTGATGAGGTCTGCCCGCTTTTCGTTCCCCTTCCAGAAGTCTGGAACAAAAACAGATAGGAATAGCCAGAGTGTGAGAATTTCTTAAGGCATCCCCTCCGACTGGTGGAGGCAGGAAGACCAGTTGGGACAGGCCTCATCTGGAAGGATGGAGGGTGTTGCTTGGTTTCTTCTGGAATGGGGCCTGCACTGCATGGGCAGGAGGCTCTGGCAGGAGAGGGGTGGGTGGTGGGGTGGGCTGCTTGGATTCTGCATTCCCACCTCTCTGCGTGGCTCCCAGCCCCCAGCCTGGGAGGCAACACACAGACCTCAGGCATCTTGAGGATCTTCAGAAGTATGAGGTCAGCCCTGGGGAATGAGGCAGCTTGGCGGCTGTCCAGGCAGCTATAGAGATGCTGTTTGTCAGGCTCTGGGTTCCTGCTGACTTGCCTGCCAAGCTCTTTCTAGGTGCGTCAGGCACATTTGGGTACACTGGGGGCTCTCTTCTGTAACAGTGTTGAATCTGTCCATATCATGCCTTTGGCCCAGCTCAGGGAGTCCCGGGGATGGGGTGTCTGCCCTTTGGGGGCTTAGAGTGAGCTAGAGTTAGTTGAGAAGCACTGTGGTGAAGCGGGGAGTGCTCCTTGAGCCAGTGGCCGTGTTTTCATCCTGGCCTTTCTGCAAAGTCACATGTGGCCTTGGATGGGGGACTTAACCATTCTGGGCTCCAGCTCCTTCCTCTGATCCTCAAGGGGCTCCTCATGTCAAGTGGCAGGCCCTTTACCCTTCTTGCTGACTTACTCCAGTTCCAGACGAGTCTCTCCCTTGGCCTCTGGGGTTGAGCTGTGACAGGTGTAATCCAGCCAGCCAGACAGATCTCATTTCCCCTGGGCATGATTGGTTTAGGAGGGGGCTGGTGACCCAGTTCTGGTCCCTGAAATGTAAGGGGAGGTCTGTTAGGAGGACTGTGGGAGGGCATTTGTTCCCTTGTTTAAAAAGAAAAGAAACAGGGCGTCTGGGTGGCTCAGTTGTTAAGCGTCTGCCTTTGGCTCAGGTCATGATCCCGGGGTCCTGGGATCGAACCCCACATTGGGCTCCCTGCTCGGCGGGAGGCCTGCTTCTCCCTCTCCCACTCCCGCTGCTCTCTTGCTGTGTCTCTCTCTGTCAAATAAATAAATAAAATCTTTAAAAAAATGAAAAAGAAAAGAAACAAAGACCAGGAGCTTCCCTTTCTTCCAGCCACTGGCAGGTTACGGAGCTGAGGCAGCCCTGAGGTGATAAGTCTCGAGGACCAGAAGCTGGCACACTGGGGATGGCTGACCAGAAAAATTATTTTGTTTATTTATTTTTTTAAGTAGGCTGCACGTGTAGCTCCGACGTGGGGCTGGAACTCACGACTGTGAGATCAAGCCCTAAGCCGAGATCAAGAGTCGGACACTTAACCGACTGAGCCACCTAGGCGGCCCCGAAAAAGTTATTAAAAAAAGAAAAGCCTCGGGGACATTTTTGTGGATGACTTGGTGACTTGTTACACAAGACAATTAACCAACTTTATTGATTCAGCCACTGCTGGGCAAGAATTTTACTTACAGCTGAATTCATTCATTCTAACTGAAACTCGTAGTAATAGGAAAAAAAAATGCATTTGGTAATTCTGTCGGAAAGGTAGGATTCAGTACTCTGGTCGGATGGAGGGGACAGCCGTGTCAGAATTGTGGGCGTATGGACAGGGGTGGGAAGAAACAAAGGAAAGTGGGAGCAGGGGCTTCGTAGTGTCTCCTCTGTCACCCGCCCTGTCTTGCGCCAGAATCTCCCAGCTGAGAGTAATAAATACCCCCTTCAGACCAGGTGATTTCCAGCATGGCCTCATGGACCCCCCCCACCTACTACATAGCTGCCCCATGAGGCAGGTTGTGTGATTGCCCTCCTGGTGCAGATGGAGAGGTGCATGGCTCACAACCAGCAGGGCTCAGGCTAGAACCTGTGTCCCTCTCATCCCAAAGCTGCGCCTGTCCCTACTTGGAAGTACCTGGTCATACTCCGGCCACAGGACTTCTGGGGCCGAAGGGGTGGAAGAGGCCAGCCGGGAGGAGACGGTGCAAGGAGCCGCCGGGAGGCAAAACTGGGCTCATTCCACCGTGTGTCAGAGATTGTCCCCCAACAAAACCAATTCCGGTTGAAAGAGGTTAGATTTTTCTATTTATCCAGTAGTGAGCTCTTTGGTCCAGTGAATAATACTTTCTCTTAAACACTTGCCCCAGCCACGTGGTCTCCTTTTAGAAACCCGGATTGTCCCAGTTTTTTAATTTTATTTTATTATGTTAGTCACCATACAATACATTATTAGTTTTTGATGTAGTGGTCCACGCTTCATTGTTTTCGCGTAACACCCCAGTGTTCCATGCAGTACATACGGATTGTCCCAGTTTTGTTTAAAGCAGCATACTGCCAGGAAGGCTGACAGCCTGGAGGGCAGATATCCTGGGGTCAACGATGCCTGGAATAATAGTAATAATAGCTCACAGGTAGGGAGCCCTTTCAAGGCACTAAGCGTGAACTGTCTTTTCTTAGACCTTCCCAGCAGTCCTGATGTGATACCCATTTCACAGAAAGGAAAATGAGGCTTGGGGAAGCTAAAAGAGTGTACTACTCAGCTTCTCCCAGCTAGTTAGTGGGTGGGATTTCTCCGTGGCCTGTGCTGTGGGCCTGGACAGTCTCCTGGCCCGTGGACATTCGTTCAGTTAGAATTCACAAATCCTGCCTCGCATCTCAGGTGTTTCCCTGAATGGGATCATCGGCCTTTTCTTGATCACCTTCAACACCTGCTGGCTGCAGAAGGGGAGGAGTCAAAGCTGGGGCCTCTAGTGGAAGAGTCATACATAAAATGATAAACTATAAGGTCAGGATTGTTCTCCAGTGATGCATGAAATGGTGCATTATAAGGCCAGGGTTGTTCTCTAGTGGGCCTGAGGGCTGGAGTGGGGGCGGCGGGGGGTGGGAAGGAAAGGTCAGTGAAGGGGATGAGACCAGACTGCCAAGCAGGGCTGCTGTGTATGCTTCTGCAGGTCGTGCACTGCACAAGGGCTTTCCATCCAAGGGGGTGCCTTTTACTTCGTAGATGTGGTTATATGTGTGAGTGAATCTCAAATAGTTTTCTGTCAGATGTGGAGTAAAGTATCTTTTTCTAAAGGAATCTTTTTCTAAAGGAATTTTGACAGTTTTTTTATGACGGATGGATAAAGATGTCTTGTGGATGAAGTACCTTTTCCTAATTTGCCCAAAGCCCAAAGCTTTGGCTCTAGGCAGAGGCATGAAACGCTAAGCTTCTCGAAAGCAGGCCTTAAGTATGCCATTCGCTAGGGGGCCAAGGGGCCTTTTTAAAGCTTCAGGTGAAAGCGTCTCCCTAACTGAGCTGCCCAGGTGGGAGTCTGGCCCAGGTCTGCTCTCGTAGCTCTGGGCAAATCATCGTCTCTGTCATTTTGGACATCTTCTCTCGGTCCTACCTGGCTTACACTTCTATTTTCCCCAGTCCCTTAGGGGTTTCTTGTGCCCTGCCGGTGCCTGGCCATGATGATGAGTTGGTAGTGGTATCTGTTCCTGGGGTGTCTCTGGCTCTGGAAGCAGAAAGAAGGGTGATGGCCTAGGATGGTGTAAATTGAGGAGCCTCAAGCAAGTCATTTCCTTTCTCTGGACTTCAGTTTTCGCTCATTTAAAATAATTGGCTGTCCTGAGTGGTTTCTTGGCCCTCCCTAGCTCTAAAGTTTATGTGTTCACATCGAGGGACTGGGACTGACAGGTGGATGAGACGTCCTTGTGACCCCATGGAGTGAATGGGTGGTGATGCTCCGTGGGAGGCATATTAGCTTCCAATTGCCGCTCTGTCACCACCAACCTAGCGGCTTGAAACAGCAACTGCTTCCTTTCCTACCGTTCTGGAGGTCAGAAGTCTGACGGGTCTCACTGGGCTACAGTCGAGGTGTCTGCAGGGCTCGGGCTCTCGGGGACGATCTGTTTCCTTGCCATTTCTAGAGGCTGCCTGCGTTCCTTGGGCTCATGGCCCCGTTCCTTTTTCAAAGCCAGCAACAGCAGGTTGAGTCCCTCCTGACTGGCCGCCTCTATTTTTTCTTCTGCCTCCCTCTTGCGCTGTGTGATTACAGTGGACCTACCCCGATAATCCAGGCTAATCTCCCCATGTTAATGCCATTTAATTAGCAACCTTAATTCTACCCGGAACCTTAATTCCCCCTGGCCATCTAAGGTAACCTATTCTCAGGGACTGGGAATTAGGATGGGGACATCTTTTGAGGCCATTATTCTGCCTCCTCCCAGAGGACTGGGGAACCCCTTAGCAAAGGAGTCCCAAGACCTTAGCATATCCAGGGGCACCTGGGTGGCTCAGTCGGTTAAGTGGCTGCCTTTGGCTCGGGTCATGATCCCAGGGTCCTGGGATCGAGCCCTGCATCGGGGTCCCTGCTCCGCAGGAAGCCTGCTTCTCCCTCTCCCATTCCCCCTGCTTGTGTTCCCTCTCTCGCTGTGTCTTTCTCTGTCAAATAAATAAATAAAATCTTAAAAAAAAAAAAAAGACCTTAGCATATCCAGAGGTCAACTGGGCTGGTAAATTTAGGTTTCCTTTGCCAGTCAGGACCTGACACAGTGCAGGGGCATCTGTGGGGCGAGGGTGCCCTATGCAGTATGTGTGAGTGTGGGTGTGCGCCCATCAGGCAGATGGAAAGGTCTGAGTTGCAGGAAGGAATGGCGAGCAAAGGAAGTAGTATCCATGTCACATGCTCTAAGCAAACTAGTGATGATGACGATGTCACTTAATTTGTGGTTAAATCAAGCAAAACAAACAGCCAAGTACCACAAAAAGCAAAACACAAAAAAAAACCCAGCTAGAGTAAATGCTCTACAATCCTTGTCTTGCTCAGGAGGAGGGTGAAGATACTGATAACTGTAATATTCTTTAACTTACGGAAAATTTCAAGCATTACAAAAGTAAAGGTCATGGTATAAAGAACTCTAACCCGATTTACCCTTAATATATGATGAATCAGCGGTCAGAGGGCGGGATCGCTGCCTGGAGACGGCGGGAGCTCTTTCGCCATGGCGGCCGGGCCGATCTCCGAGCGGAACCAGGATGCTATTGTCTACGTCGGGGGCCTGGACGAGAAGGTTAGCGAACCATTGCTGTGGGAGCTATTTCTCCAGGCAGGGCCAGTAGTCAACACCCACATGCCAAAGGATAGAGTCACAGGTCAGCACCAAGGCTATGGCTTTGTGGAATTCTTGAGTGAGGAAGATGCTGACTATGCCATTAAGATCATGAACATGATCAAACTCTATGGGAAACCAATACGGGTGAACAAAGCATCAGCTCACAACAAGAATCTGGACGTGGGGGCCAACATTTTCATTGGCAATCTAGACCCGGAGATTGATGAGAAGCTGCTTTATGATACTTTCAGCGCCTTTGGGGTCATCTTACAAACCCCGAAGATTATGCGGGACCCTGACACAGGCAACTCCAAAGGTTATGCCTTTATTAATTTCGCTTCCTTTGATGCTTCGGATGCAGCTATTGAGGCCATGAATGGGCAGTATCTCTGTAACCGCCCTATCACTGTGTCCTATGCCTTCAAGAAGGACTCCAAGGGTGAGCGCCATGGCTCAGCAGCTGAACGACTTCTGGCAGCCCAGAACCCACTCTCCCAGGCAGACCGCCCTCATCAGCTGTTTGCAGATGCACCCCCTCCACCCTCAGCCCCCAATCCTGTGGTGTCATCATTGGGGTCTGGGCTTCCTCCACCAGGCATGCCTCCTCCACCAGGCATGCCTCCTCCTGGGTCCTTCCCACCCCCAGTGCCGCCTCCTGGAGCCCTTCCACCTGGGATACCCCCAGCCATGCCCCCACCACCTATGCCTCCTGGGGCTGGAGGACATGGCCCACCATCAGCAGGAACCCCAGGGGCTGGACATCCTGGACATGGACACTCACATCCTCACCCATTCCCACCGGGTGGGATGCCCCATCCAGGGATGTCTCAGATGCAGCTGGCCCACCATGGCCCTCATGGCTTAGGACACCCCCATGCTGGGCCCCCAGGCTCTGGGGGGCAGCCACCACCCCGACCGCCACCCGGAATGCCTCATCCTGGACCTCCTCCAATGGGCATGCCCCCTCGAGGGCCTCCGTTTGGATCTCCCATGGGTCACCCAGGTCCTATGCCTCCACATGGGATGCGTGGACCTCCTCCACTGATGCCTCCTCATGGATACACTGGGCCTCCACGACGCCCACCCTATGGCTACCAGCGGGGGCCCCTCCCTCCACCCCGGCCTACCCCCCGGCCTCCAGTTCCCCTTCGTGGCCCACTTCGAGGCCCTCTTCCTCAGTAATTTCTCATTCTCTTGCCTCCTGTTCTATCTTCCCAATATCTTTTGAATTCCTTGGACCAATCAGAGTTGCTGTAGCTCCCTATGGCTAAGGCACTAATCCCTCTCAGGCCTTTTTTTTTTCCCTTAAGTGTAATGTTTTTCACAGGAGGTTTTATTTTTTTTCTGTGTTGGTCCTAAGTGTTTTACAAATGCACAGAGAAAATAAAACTAAACTCCTTGTTTAAAAAAAATATATATATATATATGATGAATCATATCTCCACACCAATTTTTCACTCCACCTCCCACACTGTGGATCATTTTGAAGAAAATTCTGAACATCAGTGTTCATTAAAGTTAGATTTTGCTAGGTTAGGTATATATAAATAAATATATTTATATTCTTATATATAATATATAATGTATGTATATTTAATATTATATTATATATTATATTTTTATATTTATATAAATATATTTTATATATATAAAATGTATAGGGTAAAAAGAGGATATAATAGTGGATATAAAGAAATGGAACGGGGAAAAATAATCATTACAGAAGAAAGCGTGACAGGGGCGCCTGGGTGGCTCAGTCGTTAAGCGTCTGCCTTCGGCTCAGGTCATGATCCCAGGGTCCTGGGATTGAGCCCCGCATCGGGCTCCTTGCTCTGCGGGAAGTCTGCTTCTCCCTCTCCCACTCCCCCTGCTTGTGTTCCCTCTCTCGCTGTGTCTCTCTCTGTCAAATAAAATTAAAAAAAAAAAAGCGTGACAGAAAGAAAATCATCATGGAAATGGTAGAACAAATTGGAAGTATACAATAAGATGGTTGAAATAAATCCAAACATAAATTCCTTATAATAAATGTAAATGGACGAAATGGTTCTGTTAAAATACAAAATTTCAGACTGGATTTAAAACCCAGCTATATGGGGGCACCTGAGTGGCTGGTTCGGTGAAGCGTCTGACTCCCGATCTCAGCTCAGGTCTTGATCTCAGGGTTGTGAGTTCAAGCCCCACATTAGGCTCCACACCTACTTAAAAAACAGCTGTATATCCTGTCAGAGACACATATAAAATGTAAGGATGCAGAAAGGTTAAAGATAAAATGATGAAAGAAGACGTGCCAGTAGATGCTGAAAAGGAAGCTGACATAGCTGTGCTGATAGGAGGCAAATAGGCTTTATGGCAAAAGCTTTACTAGGGATAGAAGGGTGGCTACGTCATGTAAAAGGCTCAATTTACCAGGAAGATATAACAATTCTAAATACCTAATAATTTAGCTTCAAAGCATATGAATGAAAACCTGACGAAATATCAGTAGGGATATAGGAGATTTGAGTGACAGTTAACAAGCTTGACTTTATATATTTACATGTACCTACATATATATATACATGTCATTATATAAAATTGTATGTAAACACTGCTTTTCAATAATTGCAGAATTTGGGGTGCCTGGGCGGTTCAGCCGGTTAAGTGTCTGCCTTCGGCTCAGGTCATGATCCCAGGTCCTGGGATCGAGTTCCACATCGGGCTCCCTGCTTAGTGCATAGCCTGCTTCTTCCTCTCCTGCCCACTCATGCTCTCTCTCTCCTTCAAATAATAAAGTCTTAAAAAAAAAGTGCAGAATTTACATTCTTTTCCAGCATTCATAGCGCATTTATAAAAGTTGACCGGATTCTGTGCCATCAACCAAGTATTAACAAATTTGATAGGATTGGTGTCACATTGGATTTTCTGGCCACAATTCCATTTCGTTAGAAATCAACAGCAGACAATAACTAGAAGAGAACATAATACAGATAAGTGAAGGAATTGATGAAATGGGAACGGAGATACGATAGATGGCTGACAGAGCTAAACAGTGGATTCTTATAAAAGACGAATACAATTAATTTCGCAGGGTTTATCAAGAATAAAAGACACGATGCAATTGAGCAGTTCTGTGACTTGATGCTTCATAAATCTGAAAATGTATATGAAATGGAAAAATTGCTGGAAAACAAGAACTCTCTCAAGACCGTATGTATGTGTGTATGTATTTATTTGAGGGGGGGAAGGGCAGAGGGAGAGAGAGAATCTCAAGCCAGACTCCCCTCTGAGTACCGAGCCCGTCTTGGGGCTGGATCCCAGGACCCTGGGACCATGACCTGAGCCACAATCAAGAGTCAGATGCTTAACTGACTGAGCCACCCAAGTGCCCCAAGAAGAATTTAAAAACCTTGATGTTCTGCAACATTTATATAAATTGAATCAGAGTTTAAAAATCTCACAAAGCACCAGATCCAGTTGACCTTATTCTTTTTTCTCCTGTTGACTTTAAAGATAAGTTCTGTTTTTCAAGGAATAAATAATTTCAATTCTACACAAGCCATTCTAGAGTTTAGAAAAAAAGAATCATTTTCTCATTCATTTTACAAGGCTAGTGCAACCTGATATAAAACAAGTCTAAGAAGGGAAAATGACAAGCCATGCTCATTTGTGAACATACAAAAATCTGAAACAAAGTACCAGCAAGCAAGAGCATGAGCAGGGGGGAGGGGCAGAGGGAGAGGGAGAAGCAGACTCCCACTGGGCAGGGAGCCAGACTTGGATTCAGGGCTGGAACCCAGGACCCTGAGACCATGTCCTGAGCCGAAGGCAGATGCTTAATGACTGAGCCACCCAGGCACCCAAGGAAAGGATTTCTTAAACAAGACGCGCACAAACCTCACTAACTGTACCATTAATAAATGTTAATTAAAATTAAGCACTCCTGTTCCTCAGAAGACACCATATAGTAAGTAAAAAGACAAGTCACAAACTGAGAGGAGCTATTTGCAATACATGTGATTGATAAGGAAGGGCCTTCGCACCCAGAACACGTAAAAGAACACCTAAAAATTTGCTATGATTCATACAACCCAAAAGAAAAACTGGTGAAAAGTTACTGATAGCAGAGGAAAATTGAATGGCCAATAAACAAGAGAATAAATAAGATTATAATGTGGGAAATGTACATCACTCAATTATAGGTTTTGTATGGCTTCAACTTTACTAGATATTGCCAAATTATTTTCCGAATAGATTGTATCAATTTCACCCCCTCTAGCAGTGTACAAGAGTTCCAGTTCCGCCACATTCTTTTCTAAAAGATTTTATTTTGGGGGCGCCTGGGTGGGTCAGTCATTAAGCGTCTGCCTTCGGCTCCGGTCATGATCCCAGGGTCCTGGGATGGAGCCCCGCAGTGGGCTCCCTGCTCCAAGGGAAGCCTGCTTCTCCCTCTCCCCCTGCTTGTGTTCCTCTCTCCCTGTGTGTCTCTCTCTGTCAAATAAATTTTAAAAATCTTAAAAAAAAAAAAAAAAAGATTTTATTTTGAAGTAATCTCTATACCCAGCGTGGGGCTCGAACCTACAACCCCGAGATCGAGTGGCATGCTCTACTGACTGAATCAGGCAGGCGCCCCCAAGAGTTCCCATTCTACCACATTCTTGTCAACATTTAACATTAACAGAATATTTGATTCTGCCAATCTGGTGGTGAATACATGCATCACCTCTTTGATGATTGGTCTTCTCCACCAGGGCAGACACCAGTCAGCAGTTACGGTGGCTTCGAGGAGCTTCCATCCTTCCTTCTGGTGGTGGCAGATCGTGGATAGGGAAAGGGAGCACAGAGAGCCCCAGGATCGGACCCTTGCTTCTTAGTGAGGTTGAAGGTGGTGTGCTGGGATGAGGAGGTCCAGGAAAGCCACCAACATCTACTCTGATAAGAAGTGGAAGACAAGGAAATTTGAACCTGGGTCTGCTTGTGTGAGGAGCCCTGCTGGACACAGCAAGAATGCTTATAATTTAGTTGTGTCACATTTGGGATCGCTTTTAGCCGAACTTTAATGTCTCCTGCGTAGTTATTTGGCTCTGTTTACAGCTTTAAAAAGTTGCAGGGAACTTTGCCCTCATGGTCAGCAGCTCTTGATCATAATGAAGTTATAAATCAAAAAGTTAAATTTAAGAAACGAAATGACACACACAGACAACTTAGAATGAAATGTGTGTAAACACTTCCCCCATCTCTGAACTGGAAGGGTCTTTCTAAGCATCTAGATGATGGATGCGATCCCAAAAGGAAAAGGAAAAAGCACCCAGACCAGACAATATGAAAATGCGTAAAAAAGTAACAACAACAAATGCTAAATGGCAACAACAAACAACTATTCACGGCAAATATTTCCCCCAAACAAAAGTGTATGGCAAATATTTTCCAGAACATATTTGTCATGCGAAAACACAGGGTCATGATTTTTAATGTCCATATATATGGGGTCGTGTTAAGAGCTAGGCTCTGGAGTCATACAGACCTTCCACCTTCAAAGCCAACTGAGTCTCTTAATTCAAGTCTCTCTGATACTGATGTTCCCTCCTCCACCTTTCATGGACAAGGACTCTTGGGATTACACGGGGCCCACCTGGATAATCTAGGCTAATCTCTTTAGATTAAGATCAGCTGATTAACAGCCTTGATTCCATTAACAACCTTGACAACCTTAATTAACAACAGCTTTCATTAGCCTCTGCCACTAGGGTAACGTATTCACAAGTCTCGGTGGCCATTATTCTGCCAGCCATACCAGCTGTGTGACCCTGAGCAAGTTATTCTCTTGAACCTCAGTTTCTTCATCCCCAGTGGGGTTTCTTAACCTCAGCGCTATTGACCTGTTGGGACGGATAATTCTTCATTGTAAGGGCTATCCTGCATGTGATAGGATGTTTAGCAGCATCCCTGGCCTCTATCCATTAGATGCCATAGCAACTGTCCCCCTCCCCACAATGTGACAACCAAATATGTCTCCAGCTTTGCCATATGTCCCTGTGGGCCAAATTGCTCCTCGTTGAGAAATGGTCTATACAATGGCTGTTCTTACCTTCTAGTGTAGCTGTGTCAGACTAGATGGTGTGTGTAAAAGATTTAGCAGAGTGGCAGGTGCCTAGCAAGGTCTCCCCAGGTGGTATAGATCTGTAGTTTACTTTTCTGTTTTTTTCTTTTTCTTTTTAAAGATTTTATTTAATCTCTACACCCAATGTGGGGCTCAAATTTAAAACCTCAAGATCAAGATTTGCAGGTTCTACCGACCGAGTCAGTCAGGTGCCCCTAGATCTGTAGTTTACATTTTTTTTTTAAAGATTTTATTTATTTATTTATTTGTCAGAGAGAGACTCGGGGAGCGGCAGGCAGAGGGAGGAGCCGGCTCCCCTCCGAGCAAGAAGCCCGATGTGGGACTTGACCCCAGGACCCTGGGATCATGACCTGAGCCGAAGGCAAACGCTTAGCTGACTGAGCCACCCAGGCGTCCCTGTAGTTTACTTTTCTGAATGCACAATACTGTTGTAGTAATTTAAACAAAATTTATCAAGGTGATGGGCATTAAGGAGGGCACTTGATGTAATGAGCACTGGGTGTTATATGCAGCTAATGAATCACTAAATTCTACCCATGAAGCTAATAATACACTGTATGTAAACGAAATTGAATTTAAATTTACAAAAAATAAGTAAGCAAAATTTATCAGAAATAAGCACTTAGCAGTTGGACAGTAGGCCTGAAGAATAAATACGTCCAAAGGCAAAAGGACCTTTGCAGTGAAAATCTTACAAATACAGTTTAGTTATTCAAATAGAGGGTTAATTCCTATTTTGAAAAACTCAAATAGTACAGACAAGGCTAATACTTTCCTTCATCTCCCCAACTCCCACCCTCTATCGCTTTCGTCCCAGAGGCAACCCCTGAATAGAAGTGCCCTGAGAGTAGGGACTTCATTTGTATGTTTCATCGTTGTTTTTTAAAGTAGGCTCCATGCGAAGGTTGGCTCGAACTCAGGACCCTGAGATCAAGAGTTGCATGCTCGGGGCGCCTGGGTGGCCCAGTCAGTTAAGCGTCTGCCTTAGGCTCAGATCGTGACCCCAGGGTCCTGGGAGCAGGGAATTTGCTTCTCGCTCTGCCCCTCCTCCCGCTCATGCTCTCTCTGTCTCTCTCTCAAATAAATAAATAAAATCTTAAAAAAACAAACAAACAAAAAAAGAGTTGCATGCTCTACCGCCTGAGCCAGCCAGGCGCTCCAGTACTCAACATTTTTTCTCCAGAGGTTAAAATAGTGTCAGGCACACAGTGGACATTCAGTTCATGTATGTTGAATGAATGAATGAGTTTATGTGTATTATTCGAGTTCTTGTAGAAAATTTGCTTATAAATCTTGGTGGTGTTATATTCCAGTTCCACAGTTTACTAGCCATATGGTCAAATTACCTAACCTCACAGAACCTTAATAATTTCATCTGCAGAATGGGGTTAATAATACTACGTCATGGGGTTGTTGGGAGGTAGTCCGTGCATTTGTATGGACACACACACACTCTTTTAAATTTAGTATATCTGAGATCCTATGTATTGTTCGGCAATTTGCCTTTTTCACCTTTAATGTGTCTCAGGAGCTTTCCAGGTCAGTATATATAAAGCCACCTCACTCTTTTTAGCTGCTGAACAGATGAACCCTGGTTTATTTAAGGGATGGTGTCAAACTCCCTGCTCTCCTCCTGTGTCTGGCAGGTGCTCAGTGAACAAATATCTCTTGCTGAATCACCGATTGGGCAAAGTGCTCCGGGAGCTGGAGCAGCCTGTTGATATTTTAGTTTTCATCAACTGTGCAAAGTCTTTGAGTCTTTTTGGTTTGAATGCGTCAGAGTCTGGTCTGGAAATCTACCCGAGATTATTTTTAACCTATTTGGCCAGAGGATTAGCCGCTCTGTGGAAACGTGAACTTGGGGCTGGAGCCTGTCCACATGTGCTGCCTCAAGCAGGTGGTCACAGACTCTGGAAGATCTGCCTGGGTCCAGGGTGGACCTGACTGATGTGGAACCTTGAGTTCCTGAATCTTTTTTTTTTTTTCCCCCCAAAGATTTTATTTATTTATTTGACAGAGAGAGACACAGAGAGAGCAGGAACACAAGCAGGGGGAGTGGGAGAGGGAGAAGCAGGCTTCCCTCTGAGCAGGGAGCCCGATGCGGGGCTCGATCCCAGGAATCTGGGATCATGACCTGAGCTGAAGGCAGACACTTAACGACTGAGCCACCCAGGCGCCCCTGAGTTCCTGAATCTTAAAACAGGACTGGGGACTTCCTGGGATCGGCTCCAGCCAATAAGTAAGGGACCCCAGGGGATTCCTGGGTCCTTTCCTGGTCCAGCTCAGACTGTGTCTATGATGGTTGTGGACACTGATGGGACCTTTACACTCTGGCCTCAGCCTCTGCCCAGTCTCCCTCAGCTCCAGACAAGTTGTGAATGTTCACATCGCTGTGCCTTTTGCTCAAGCTCTTTGCTCTGCCAGGACCTTTCCTCTCTCCTTTTTGGCATCTAGAGCTCAGCTCAAATGTCCCCTCTTCAGTCAAGCTTCCCCTTTTCTACAGGGGAGGAGTTGGTCACTTCTTCTGAGAGCCCAGAGACTTCGTACCTGCTACGTCCTAGTCACAAGTCCTACTGACTTCTGCAACTGGTCTGCTCCCCTCCCCAGATGGGGGCTTCTGGAGGCAAGGGCCTTGGTGCCCATCCTAGGACTTGGCACAGTATAGAACTTTGCAAATGTCTGCTGGCTGAGGGAAGCGCCATGAGAGCAGGATAAAGGCATGGAGGAACACGCCCGGGAACAGAGGGAGTGTGGCATGAGGAGACCGAGCTGAGCGATCACGTGATTTGGAAACACAGGCCGTCTTGAAGAGGCCACCGGTTGGCTGTCCTCGGTATAACTTCCTCATCGTCTTCAGAGTGTCCTTACGGGCTAGAACAAGAAACCCAGCGCATCAGAGGCTTTAGTCCAACTCAGATGAAATCTCTAAGTTCTAGAAAAATACTAAAGGAAAGCGGCAATCATTTCAGCGATGATAATAATACATATTATGTAAAACATCTTGAAGCACTCTCCATGTGAGCAGTCGCGTCGGATGAGCATAATAATGGTCACTTTTCCAGGGGTCTGACCCCCAAAACCTCAGCCATCCAGGATGAGGCCGAGGAGTAGGAATTGAGAGTAAGAGGCCTCGGGTAAGTAACTATCTCAGAGTTCTACAAAAGTATTTTTCTGTGCAGAGGAGTCGGGTCCTCTCTGAGAACCTATTAACTCGTACTTTACGTACATTTGTAACAGGCCCTTTTATCTGGTTTCTTAGCTCAGACCATACACTGGTGGTGATGGAGGAGGGAGTGATGTTAAAGCTGAGAACCTGACACTGAGGGAGGAGACCAGCAAACTAAAAAAGCTCATATGGGCACTGTTAGAACGGAGCCACCTTGGGTTGGGCCATTTAGCATTTGAACAAATAACTTGCATCCAGTCACCTCTATAGATATTACTATATGGGGGCAGGATATAATCATTTGGTGCTGTTAATTCTGAATTATCTGTTTAAGAAGGCAAGCTATGTAGAGTACAGTTTAGAAAATGATTAACACATAGACTGAAGTGTGGTATGTCTATCATGTCCCTGTACTCACTTATGTGGTATCTTTCCTTTCTCAAAACCACCAGGTCAATAATGAGTGATTGTGGGTCATGAGTCCAGCAGTGTGCTAAGAGCTCTATGCTGTTACTTAATTTAACCTCCAACACCCCCGGGAGATGGTTATTACGGATAATCCCATTTTATAGATGTGGAGGGTGAGGCTCAGAGAGGGAATGAACACATTCCAAGGTCACACAGCCAGCAAAGGATGGAAGGCACTTTGATTCCAGGTTGATAGGCTCTGAAGCCAGGGCTCTTAACCTGTGGGCCCCGACTCTCCTGTGGTCTTCCTCCCAGTGGCCTGCAGTCCTGTTGGGTGTGTCCCCTGCTATCCTTTAATCTCTACACTTGCCCTCGCTCCGGGAAAGGTTCAGCGTGACGGAGTTGCCTCCCAGGAGGCTGGATACACGTCAGAGCCCCTGATGTCCCCCGAGGTGACATTTTGCTGATGAATAGCTCCCTTCCTGGAGCCAGAGAGTATTCATTGTCCGCTCACAGGAAAAAACCACCACGTGTCCCCTGACAGCCCAAAGATGAATCCTGACTGTCTGGACATGCTCAGGGTGTACCCATGGCGTTTGGTTGAACCAACCACACCTTGTCTCTAGGCCAGAGGTAAAGTCGAGGGCCATCTGTCTGCCTAGGGACTGGGTCCAGCTGGAGGGCAGGAGATGGGGGCTCTGGGGAGGCAAGGCCCAGGGTCGGGGCCAGGAAGTCGTGTGATCGCCGCACAGGCTGCTGCGAGCTTGAGGATGCGTGCGCCCTGGAATCCGCTGGGGGAGGCCGGGGCGTGCCGAACGGGGGTGGCCCATTCAGAAGGGAGCTTGCCACACAGCGGTAGCTGCGGCATGGACTGGACAGGGCCCGAGTGAGCCGGCGCCGGGGGCTTGCCGACCCGCCTCTGTGACAACAGCTGGTTTCCCCCGTGGGAGCTGACGCTTCACTACTACATGAAAGGACAGGCAATGGCATGGAAAAATGTTAATACACAACACTGTTCAACAAGATCATGAAACAGTAGGATCCCCCCCCCTTTTTTGTCCTATGAGACAGTTGGTATGTGTATTTATCTCTATGTATGTTGTGTGAAAAATACAGAAATTTGTAGGAGCACCTGGCTGGCTCAGTCGGTAGAGCATACGACCCTTGATCTTGGGGTTGTGAGTTGAAGCCCCACATTGGGCATAGAACTTATTTAAAAAAAAAAAAATATATATATATATATATGTAAGAAAATATATCTAGTATAGAAGGACATACATAAAATTGCTATACAGTATCATCTCCAGTTGGTGGAATTATGAGTGATTTTTTTTTTTTTTTGTATAGTTATATATTTACTTATTTTTGAAAAAGACACAAAATCCAAATCCAGGACGCTAGATTCCAAACCCTGTGCTCCGGGCTCGTCTACTGCTGCCTCTCCTATTAAAGCCCAACAGTGACTGTCCCTTCCTGTCCCCGGAGACTGCAGCCAGCTCACTGCAGGGACCACGCACACCTGCCAGAAAGGTCTTGGGAGCCGCACCTGCTCATTCTGCAACTTCTTCCCCCTGGGTCCCTCAGGCTGTGCATGAGTGTGCTTTCAGGGTCTCAGAGCTCTGGGATTTTGTGGTGCCTGATGCCCTTTTCAAAACAGCCCAAGTGGAAGTCTGGGTCCTGTATGTTTCTTCACCTCTCAGCACTGCACCCACAGCCCCCAGCCCCAGATTCAAACCTCGTGATGGCCCTGGAGAGATGAGCTGGGGTAGAGTGGGGCAGGCAAATGGCACTGAGTGATGTCTCCTCTGCTGTCCTCTCTGTCTTAGCTCGGGCTGCTACGATAGCAGGACATCATAGATTAGGGGCTTATAAACAACAGAAATTTATTTCATGTTCTGGAGGCTGGAAGTCCAAGATCAAGGCACTAACAGATTTGGTGTCTTGTGGGGGGCCTGTTTCCTGGTTTATAGATGGCCATTTTCTCTCTGTGTCCTCACATGGTCTCTTTTATCAGGGCACTAATCCCATTCATGAGGGCCCCACCCTCATGACCTAATCACCCCCAAAGGCCCCACCTCCTAATACCATCACACTGGGGATTCGGTTTCAAGTTAGGAATTTAGGGACAATACAAACACTCAGTCTCTGGCACTGTCCTTCTCAGCCACTCTCTGGGGTCACTCCTGTCCCACACCTCTTCCCTCTGCTCGCCTCCGTCTCCCCCAGGAAATCCTGCCCAGCCATCAAGGCCCGCTCACGCACCGCCTCCTCAGTGAGACCTTCAGCACTTGACTGGGAAAGTGAGTTTCATCTGCCTCGCTTGCTTTCCCAGGCTCCTTCTACTCCCTCATGCTTCGTGGTGTGGTAGGGCTGTCAGTCACAGCCCTGCCCCTGCCAGGGGTGGGGTGGGGGGGGTGTGCATATGACACAAGCTGATCAATCAGAGGATCCAACCCCCCTTGGCCACAGAGACTGGATCAGTGATGGGCATGGGACTCAAACAGGACCAATCAGATTCCTCCCTGAAATTGGTAGGAGAATATTGCAAGAGACAAGTATTCTTTTTGCTGTCCCTGCTTACCCATGATGCCATGAGTCGGCAGCTGCTGGTGGCCATTTTGCCCACATAAAAAGAGCACTTCTGTGCAGAAGAAAACCATATACAGACAGAGCCTGGATGACATCATTGCTTCAGCCTCTGGATCCAGCTGTGCCTGAAGCAGATACTCCTGACTTCCCCATTAGGTGAGCCAGTACATCTCCTTTTTGTTTGAGCTGGTTTGAAACGGGGTTCTCCTCCTTGCATCTGAAGGACAAATGACCAGTTCAACTTCCCTGACACCCCGGGGCCCCCCCACCACGTACCTCCTTGGAGTTAGAATTCATACTTCTGTGCTGCACTATTGCCATTGGCAAGAGTCCTCCTCCTCGGTAGGACCTCCCTGCTCCTTTTTCAGCCCACAGCTCTGAGACCATATATCATTAAAATTAGTGAAGGGCGATTGAGCGAATCAGGGAAGGGATGAGTGCATATGGCCATCTTGAGGCCCTTTCTGCAGCTGCTGACACTTCTCTTCAAGGACAAGCTGGGTCTGAACTTACCTCGCAAGGAGACTTGAAGAAAACAAACAGACCTAGCCCCACCAGCCAACATTCCTACTTCAGGAATGAGGCTGGGCTTGGGCAGTGCCTTGATGATCCAGTTCTGACCTGCCAGTGGCTGAGAGAACAGGAGGAATACGAGAGCCCAAACCCATAGCACTGGCACCTGTCAGGGACAGAGCTGGCATCGGAGGGCAGCCAGGAGCTGGCCAGGCGGTCAGAGGCAGGTCCCCTGGTGGTACTGGGGCCAGGATCCAGACAGCATTTGAAATGGACGGACAGAAAGCGGACTTTCTGCCAGGAAACTTAGCCATGCATGGATTCAGCTGTTGGGGAAGAGTTCAGATTTATTTCGTGTGATGCAACCCTGGGACATAGGTACTGTTTTCAGTGTGACTGTGAGAATAAAAGTTATGATGGATTTAAAAAAAAATGGAATCAAGTGATCAACATGTTTCCGGGTCTGCAACTTGTAGAAAGCTCGGTGGACAGTTGAGGAAATGTTTTCCTATAATAAATTAGAAGGTGTTTTATTTTCCTTCAAGCTAATTTTTCATCATAACTTCAAATGTGATGTGGTGGGGCAGGATTCTTTTAACTAATTCTTCCCTGGAACATAACATCTGCTGGTCTCAAATTACCAGAAAGGACCCTTGATAAGTCTGAAATAGATGAAGATTAAATATTAATTCTGCAATTTGTCCATATTTTATTTTCATTTGTGGACAGCACCGTCTCCTCCCTATACTGGCTCCCCCATAAATACCACGGTTGTGACTTGAGTATTCAGTAAGTCCATGGATGGTGGTTTTAGCAAAGGCATGGGCAGCAGGAAAGGCAAATCTGTATTTAAATACTTCATTCCAATGAGAAAACATTGCTACTCTTTCCATGATGGAAGTGATCCAGTGTCATCAGCTTGCCACCAGATCACTAGCTGGTCCCCTTGGGGAATGGGGACATTTCCCCTTCTCCAAAGCAAAACCTGGTAAGCTGGTGGAAGGCTGTTTCAGGGTAGCAAAGTTCTTTCTTGAGGGACTGTGGCAGATTGTATTTTCCAGACATGGCTCTGTGGAATGCAGTTCATCTCACATGGTCTTTATTTTTTATTTTTTTTTAAAGATTTTATTTATTTATTTGACAGAGAGAGACACAGTGAGAGGGGACACAAGCAGGGGGAGTGGGTTATTATGTGGTTATTAAGAAGGGAGTGGGAGAGGGAGAAGCAGGCTTCCTGCCGAGCAGGGAGCCCAATGTGGGGCTCAACCCCAGGGCCCTGGGATCATGACCCACGCCGAAGGCAGACGTTCAATAACTGAGTCACCCAGGCATCCCTCACATGGTCTTCTTTAGCATATGACGTTGAGATTCTTACCACTCAGTGGTAGGGCCTATGATCTCTTCCTCTGAATCCAGACCCGTCTGAGTTCTACAACACAGAACGTGGCTGTGATGGGGGTAAATTTATGTGCCAGTGTGACCAGGCTAAGGAATGCCAGAAACCTGGTAAAACATTATTTCTGGGTGTGTCTGTGAGAGATTAGCAATTGAATTAGCGAACTGAGTAAGTCAGATAGTCCTCCCCAGTTTGGGTGGGCAACACCCAAAATGCTGAGGGCCTGAATAGAACAAAAAAGCAGGGGCAGGGCAAATTCGCTCTTGCTTAAGCCAAGATGTCCATTTTTTTCTTGCTCTCAGACACCAGCACTCCTGGTTCTTGGGCATTCCGACTCATAGCAGGGTTCACACCATAAATAAAACAGCTTCAGATGATTTCAGCCCCCAGCCTTTGCATTGCCCAGTGGATGCCAAGTAGAATAGAGATGAGCTATTTCCACTGAGCCCTGACCAAAATGCAGATTTATGAGCAGAATAAATGATGTTTTAAGCACTGAGTTCTGGATTGGTATACAGCATTATTTTCAGGGCCTCTGGGCCTCTGGGCCTCTGGACTGGCTAAAGTCTGGGAAGGGTTGAGGATCCCTGACTCTGTTGTGCTCATTCAAGCCAAATCTTTGCTCACCTGACCTAGAGCTTTCCTCTTTATACAAATGAAGTCAGTAGCAGAGTGCCCATCTCTTTCAGTCCTAGGGACACCATGATCTTTAGCCAACACCAAACATCTCTGCTTGTCAGACCAACAACGCTAGGTTCTGTTGCTCATTACAGAAACCATGCTAACCTTGTCTCTGGTGATTGAATACCATCCCTTGGCTTCTGCTTCCTAGGATTTCAGCTTTCCTATTGAATTCAGGAAGCCTAGTTTGATGCCACCATCATTCCTGGTCTACAGAGAACAACCACTATAAAGACCTTCAAGGATGCCAAACTTGATCACTTGTGAGCCCAAAGCTAGTCTCAACAAATACCAAAGAATGACTATCATATGGAGACTATATTCTAAAACCACAATGCAAGGAAATTACAAAAATAGTGAAAAGTTAGCCAACAAAGGAGAAAACTTATTCTCAGGGTTTGCAACCACACTCTCAACATCCTGACATCGGACACAGGAGCCAGGCTGATAGTTACCGCCATGGGCAGGGATCCCCTGTTATGACGTGTAAACCATCCCTCTGTGGGCTGGCGTGCGGTCCAAGGACAGAGAGCGAATTGCCAGTGAAGTCAGCAGGTACAGTAGCTGGTGTGTGAAGTCCTTGAGGCTGACTCCCCCGGGGGCAGCAGCTGAGTCAAGGGACCAACTGGGGATGACACCTCAGGACTCTTATCTTTCCCTTTCTCGCTGGCTCCCCACTGACTCCAGATTCAAGTCTGGATGAAAAAATCCACCTTCAGGCTCTAAGCAGCCTCTGCTCCAACACTTTGGGGTGCCTCTCTTTTTGACTTTTGCTTCTGTGTGGTCTGGACCCTGCCAGGTCTTGAGAGAGGGGTGGGATGTTGCTGAATGAGCATCTCACTCCATGTGTTGGCTTTGGGGTGGTTTTGGGTGTGAGCCAGTGCTGGACCCCTGGGGAGGGGAGAAGGAGAGGTAGTGAGTGCCTCATAGGGAGAATGGTCTGCAAGCCAGGCAGCCTGAGTTCTGGTCTCTGCTCTCTAAGCAGCTCCATGACCTCAAGCAAGTCACCACTGCCTTGTGCCTCAGGATGTACCCTTTCTAAGGCACTCAGTAAACCAGAAGTGAGTTAGGAATCTGGGAGTTTTATCCAGGACTCTTGGTTGTGAGCGACAGAAACCCATCTTAGACTGGCTCAAAGAAAGGGGGGATTGATTGGCTGATGAAATCGGGATGCTCAAGAAGGCCACTGGCTTCACACATGGCCGAGTTCAGAGCATCACACAAGATCATCAGGACTCTACCTTTCTCTCTGTTGCTTAACACTGCCGTCCTCAGATCCAGCTTTGTCTCGGGCACGCGCTCCCACCCACAGCGGAGTGGCCACCTGTGGATCGGGCTTCCACCCACTCAGCTCAGAGCCCCCGTGGGAAGGGAATGCCTCCTTTCTGGCCGTTGGAGCACAAATCCCAGGACTGAATCTCACTGGTCTGACTTAGGTCACATGCCCACCTCTGGCCCTGTCACTGTGCTCAGGCACTTGCCCGCTCTGCCCCGGGCTTGGTCAGGGGCTCACCACTGGAGCTGAGGGGGGGGGGGATTTGCCAAGACCTCCCGGATACCAGGGAAGTAGCGGGCAGCTCAGCGGCGGTGGGGTTGCTAACGGTCTGGGGAGGGTAGCTAAGTACACAAGGAACCATAGTACCAGCTGGACCCTCTCTAAAGCTGTCGTGACAGCCCACACAAAAATACAGAGCTGGCGGAGGCAGGAATGAATCACGCCTGGGGGCTCAGGAGGGCTCCTCAGAGGAGGTGATGTCTATCTGTCCTGCATCGCTCTTTCTGCCTGCACTCAAAGGCAGCCGACTGACCCGGGAACAGGAGCTGAGCCTCCGTTCCACCTGCGGGAGGAAGCTGAGAATCGGCTGAAGCAGCGCAGATCTGATTACGGGAACGGAATGGTTTCTACGGACTCCTGAGGACCGTGGTGGTGCATGTCTGAATATGGAAATTTAATAACCATGCTCGTGCTAACCCTACGTCTCTGTCTGTACCACTCCAGAGAGAAAATTAGTCTTGGTGTTTGCGATTTTACAGACGTTAGGGAACTGGTGCAAGAAACACTGTTTCCTGAGCTGGGGGGCCCGAGGTGACAGGAGGTTGGGTTGTTGGTACAATCCTCCAGTGAGAGAGGGAAGGCCTGAGAGGTGACCCGGGCCAGGGACTCTCCATGTGACTCTCTGAGGGCTCCTAAATTGGAGACAGAATTGTGTCTCTGTGTGTGTGTGTGTAAATGCACGCGTGTGTGCCCTAGGGAGAGGCTTCGTTGCTTTCGTCAGATTCACAAAGGGATCTGTAAGCATGAAAATACTAAGAGCCCTGAGCTGGGCCCAAACCCCTCACCTGGTGGTGGAAGAAAATGGAGCCCCGAGGAGAAATTATTCCTGAGAGAGCCCCTCAGGTCGGTGGCTAAGTGGGTACTGACCCTTAGATACCCAGCTCCTGGGCTGGGGGCTCTTCCTCTAAACCAGGGGTTCCCAAGCCTGACTGGGCATCAGAACCCTCTGGGAGGCTTGTGGACCACCCAGTTTCCCATGTTGGCTCCAGATCCACGGAGCAGAATAGGACCAGCCCCAGGAACCTGTGTGGTTAGCAGGCTCCCCAAGCAGGTCTAAGGCAGGCCCCTGAGACCTGGTGCGGGGATGGGGGTCTGGGTCACTAGCTTGGGGAGAACATGGTCTGAATGAGTGGAGGGTCCAAAGGCCATCTTTGATGGGGGTGGGGTGGGTCGTTGGGCATGTGGGGGCTTTGTAAGACCACCCTCAGGTCTGATGATTCACTACAGGGACTCCTGGGGCTCAGCAGATAGTCATGTTCATGGCTAAGATTTATTAAGCAAAAGGACACAAAGAAAAACAGCAAAGGAGAAGGGGCATGGGACGAAGACCAGAGGAAACCAGGCCCAAGTTTCCAAGAGTCCTGACCCAGGGAGTCACACAGGACTCCAGCATCAGGTGGTGACAGCGGGTGTGAGTGTTGTCTACCGTGGAAGCTCGTCTGAGTCCGGGAGTCCAGGGTTTTACTGGGGGTCATTTACATGGGTACCCTCCCCCTAGCATGTACCAAAACTCCAGACGTCCAGGAGGAAAGCAGGAGTCAGCATAAGCCACGATATTTGTACAGACATTTCAGGCATTCCCTAATTGATAAGCTCAGAAGCGCCTCTTTTCAGTCAGGAATGTAGGAACACTAGGGAAATCCAAGTTCCCAGGTGAGGCCTTCCTTAGGGTAGCAGTCCCAGGTCTGTTACGGGAACTCCTTTCTGCCCAATGGTGACGCCAGCTGATCTGACCTTGGCAGGCCCTCTGTCATCAGTGCTCTGGGGGAAGAGCCAAAGGGTGGCCTCGTGCATCAACCCACCTGTGTCCACTCCAGACAGGTGGTCGCAGCAGCTATGTTTCGTGGTCCCTGGGAGTGTGGTGTTCCTGTGACCTCACCGAACTTGATCCTCTGCTTCACTTCAAGTTCCAGGGGAGGCTTCCCTTTGACCAGTCCCGGGTAAGTACCTGGTATATTTGGCTTCTGCAGTCTCTTGTCAAGGCTTACAGGGGAGTGTATTTGCCTGCTGGGGATAAATACGGGTGTATCTGCTTGTCTGTTAGACAACAGTGATGTCTTGTCTCACAGTTCTGGAAGCCGGAAGTCTGAGATCCAGGTGTTGACAAATTTGGTTTCTTCTGAGGTCCTTCATCTTGGCACGGAGATGGTGGTCTTCCCCGTGTGTTCTCGTGTGGTCTTCTGCCTGTGTGTGCTTGTGTCCTGCTTTTCTCTCCTTATAAGGACACTAATCGTATTGGGTTAGGGCCTGCTCCAAAGACCTCATTTAACATTTATTACCTTTTCTCCAAACACAGTGAGATGCTGAGGCCCTGAGGGCTAGGACTTTGACATATGAATTCTGGGAGGGACCCAACTTAATTGACAACAGTAGAGAATTCCCCAAAGATAGACCAGGGCCTTGGAAGCAAGGCATCCCCTCCCGAAGGACAAAACTGGGATTTTAATGTCTGGAAGGTTCTGTGATCATGGCCATCACGTTCTGAGCTCTTCCCTTGGCTAATGTGAATGTGTTCGCCCCCTGACCCCCCAGCCTCTCTATAAGCAGCCTGGGATTTATAGGAGAACAGGCAAACTGGTTTTTGTGCCGTAACAACAAACACAGCCAGGCAGGAGCTTCTGAGCCTGTGCGGCTAACGTCTGGAGCTGGCTTGGGGTCTCAGCCCACTGGGACTGCAGGAGAAGTCACTGTAGCTCTGACCACCACCCTCACTGGCTGGCTCGCTCTGCCTGCCCTGGGTGCCCTTGGCTCCGACTTGCAGATGAAAGAAGCTGGAGGCGACTTTCCCAGCCCCCACACCGCGTCCTTTCTTGGTTTCCTGAAGAAAGCAGCCTGGTTCCACAAATGACGATCCTTGGGGTGAGATGACAGCTGCCGAGGCATTTTGGGAGCAGTGGCTGAGCTGCCACATCCCTCGAGTGCAGGCCAGGGACCTCTGAGAGCCTGGCTAAAGAGAGAGAGAAGCCATCAGGGTGGCCGCAGGCTTCCCCACGTGCCTCCCACGTTGATGGGGCAGCCCGAGGTCCCCTAAAGCCTGCTGTGACCAGGAGAGAAGCTGTGACCTCCTGCGTGGAGTTAGAGCTAGGCAGGCAGGGTGCCCGCTAGGGGGCCCCGGGTGGGGGTGGTGGTGTCTAGGGAGAGTCCCATGACTTCCTGGGCCTTCATTTCCTCGTCTGCAAAATGGGAGCAATGGTCCCCGCTCAGCCTCCCTCACAGGACAGGGTGAGGTTGGTATAAAGAAGGGAAAGCCGCATTACCAGGGGACCTCACAGGTGTAAGGAGGCTGCACTGCCTCTTGGAATTGATGACAGGGAGGCCCAGATTTCAGCCTGTCACTGCTCCAGTGATGTATGATTAGCCCCCTACCCACCGACCCGGCCCTCGAGCCCTCGGGCAGCTCATACTCAGAGGGCAAGTCTGGTGTCGGAGCAGAAGGGGCTGGGGTCGCCCCGGCTCCTGTTCGCACCCCACCCACCACAAGCGCAAGGCCGCTTTCAGAGCTTACCCGACCTTGTCCCTTAAGATGGCAAAATGTTTATGCACCTTTTGGTTTTGAAGGGCAGAGGCTGCTGCTTTCCAGCTGGGGCCTGCACACTGTCGGGGAGCCCGTCACAGGAACTGGGATGCTTTGCTTGGAGTCTGCAGGGTGGGGACAGCCGGGTAGCGGGGCGCTAGTTCCCACTGCAGCCCCTCGCCCAGGCCAGCGAGGGCACTCAGGCTGCCCTCGATGTGTGAATGAATTTGGATGACGGTGGGTGCTTTGGGGCCTGGAGAGAGCAGGGAGCAGCTCTGGGCATTAGGGCCCTGCCGTCCCAGGCTCTGCGGGCAGTGGCTGCTGGTGGCCTTAGTTGACGGTGAGTTCAGAGTGATTGGTGGTCATGCTGTGCTGGGCTCTCTGGCCCTCGAGGTCATTGTCAAGCCACAGATCCTTACCGACTTGCTTCTCTGGAACCCATCTTCATGTTTCCAGGTCCTCTGAAGCTCAGGTGAACTCTAGAACATCAGGAAGGTCTGTTCTCAAGGGGTGGGGTGGGAGGGAGCTAGAAACTCCCAACTTAACAGCAGGGGTGGCAATGGGAAGATTCTGTTAGTTGTCTGAGCATTGGGGCCCGAATAAAGCCTTGGTCATTTTAAATTAAGTCTCCTGTCCCAGACATGGGGCACCCAGCCACCCCGGCCTTGGGTGGGAGGGCAGACATGCCCTGGGGAGTGTAAAGCTAGGAGCTGCACTTCCAGCCCTTAAGAGAATCCTCTTCCAGGAAGAGGAGACAAAGCACATTTCAGCTCAGGTAGATTTTAGGTCAGTTCCTGCACTGCTCCTTGTTTGGTTTCTAGTACTTAAGACTGTCTGAGATTATTTTTATTAAGACTTAAAAAGAGCAGTTTTAGGTTCACAACAAAATCGAGAGGAAGGTACAGAATGTTCCCATATCCTCCGGGCCCCCGCACGTGCACAGCCGCCCCATGATCCACACCCCCCACCAGAACGGCTCATTTGTTACAGTTGATGAACCCACATGGATACAACATTATCACCCAGAGTCCATAGTTTGTAACACCATTCCCCCTGGTGTTGCACACTCTGTGGCTTTGCCAATGGATAGGACACAGGTCTGTAATACAGGACCATGCCCACCCCCCACCCTCAGCCCAGGTTTATATATTTTGCCCACACTTACGTCTGTAAACCATGTAATGACGCTTCCGAAGAGCCTCTGGACTGGGATCTGGGTAGTGAGGTGGCAGTAGATTTAGGAGCTGGGCTTTGCTGTCCACTTGCTGAGAGACCTCAGACCGGTCACTACACTCTTGCTGAAGCTCAGCCACATTGTCAATGACATGGGGATAGAAGCTCCTGACCAGGGGAGGCTAAGGTGAGGAGGTGAAGACATTCTGTGAACGGAGGGGTGTTGTGGGGGGCGCGGTGGTACCTCAGCCATTCCCCCCACCCGGTTGCTGACCTCTGCAGGAAATTCTGATCCTTTGTCACCTCACTGCCAGAGAGGAAGAGGGGGATAAAGACAGCAGGGACACAAATGGCCAATTGACTCCAGCCAGAGCGGCTGGCCAGGACTGGATGCACTGTCCGAAGGGCGCCCCCTGGTGTCCGTCACCCAGATGATCAGGTCTCATTTGGCAAGGTCAGGGATGGGGTCCCCCTTCCTTGAGTTTATAACCTTCTCTTTTCCTTTTGGAGTTCTGAACTGAAATGTAAAGTAGAACTTCATAGGCTGAGCAAATTCTGCCAGGCCGCCCTCCTACTTTCTCTATGTGCCAGGAGAGACTATGCATGGGAGGAAAAGGGCCAATAACACCCACTGCTTGCTCTGAACTCTACCCCAAGGTCATGCAGATATCCTAGTTACTTTCTAGAAGCTTTTGTTTATAATTTGACTTGGCGTGGTCTTTGCCTAAAAAACAAACTAAAATGTGCTTAAAGCATAGAGATTGGTTGGTGTGGAGTGAAATTCCGTTTGGGGCAAAAATAGGCAGTAACACCTAAGCTTTGGTTTCCCTTCGCTGGGAAATCATTGGGCCAGGACGTTGTGATTTTAAATTTTAAATGAGATAATAAAGTGCTCAGAGTAGGGGCAGGCATGCAGTAAATGAACTCAGTGTAGGCTATTATTATTGTTTTGGACCTAATTGGGTCCAAATTGGCTGTAGCTGGGGCGCAGGGGTGCCAGAGTACCTGGCTCCTGGGGTCCCAAACAGACCAGGGTTAGCAACTCACCGCTGACAAAATCCAAAGACAGAGAAACCAGCAGTGGGGAGGAACAAGAAAGGAATTTATTTCAGCGAGGCCCACACCAGGAAAACAGCAACCTCATGTCTCAGAGACCGTCTCCCAAGTGCTGGAAATTCTTCCAGGTTTATATAAGGAAAATGTGGGGCAAAGGTGGGTGGGTACTGTAGGTGGGCAGTGAAGGTCAAATCCATGGTTGTCTTGGAGTCAATCAAGGGGGCAGGGCTTGCAGGCTCTGGGAGGTCTTATGCTTGAGGAGGTAGTTTCGTTCCCATCAGGGGGTGCTTTGCCCTTAGGGTCGTCTGCCTGAGCCAAGAGACAAGCTGGAAGGAAGAACCAACTAGAAAGTTTGAGGTCAAGATGGAGGCAGCCGAAATCCTCTTTCATGGCTCTCCGATATTACATTTGACAGTGATGATCACGGAGGTGGTTTCCGTTTTTTCCACGCTTACAATCCATGCTGCATAAATATGCTTGCAAACACAGGCATTTACGAGTATTTCTGCAAGACAGATTGTATCTGTTTTTTGGGCGGGTAATCTCTACACCCAACAGTGTCACATGCTCTACCAACTGAGCCAGCTAGGCACCCCAGATCGTATCTATTCTTGATGATTCTTTGTGCCTCCTTCAAATGTCCCCACCAAGGGAACCGGAGGAAAGGACTGTGCAGGTTTCCCCCCAGGTTCCCAGCCCGTCTGTGGGAAAGGGTGAGCGAGGAACTGGCGGCGGAGAGGCTGCTGGAGGAAGGCCAGGAGAAAGACAAATCTGTAAGATTTGCCCTCAGAAGGGGGACAGTGGCCAGGATGCAGGTGTGGAAGGAGAGTGTTTGCTACAAACGGTGAGAAAATAGCTCGCGGGAGCTTTTGTTCCTTCCGAAGAGTGATTGCCTTTGATGGGCTGTTAATAGGAGTCATTATGTGGTTATTAAGAAGGGAATGCAATGAGCCCAGCTCTGAATTGCCAAGTTCAGCGGTCTTCTGGTTTAACCGTTGTCTTTCCCTCTGCAAATAAGGAGTGCAGGTGCTGTCGTAGAGCCCCCTAGAATCAGGGCGGGTGGGGGGCGCTGATGGTTTAGCTCTGCAGGATGGACAATGCTTGCAGGTGCCAGTTACCACCTGGGGTTGCTAATGGGAGGGCGGGGGTGGGGAAAGAGATGGGAAGGGGAGAGGAGAAGGGAGGTGGGGGTGGGCATCAGGAGCCGGAGTGATGGAGAGAAACAAGAAGAGAGGGCACAAGGGAGAGAGTGGGAGCGAAGAGAGCACAGAGAAAGGCAGAAAGCAGGAGGGAGAAGGGGAGAGCGAGAAGGAGCGGGGAGAGAAAAGGAAAATGGGAAGAACAGGAGTCCTAAATTCTAGAGCCTGAATTTCAAGCCCGGGGCCAGAATCATCAGCATCACCTACAAACAAATGCAGATTCCCAGCCACCCAGCCCCTGCTGCTTTACTTTCTGCATTTAACCAGATCCTCTGGTGATTGCTCTGCCTGTTCAAGCTTGAGGAGCACTGGTTGGGAGCCCACCAGGGTAAGGGACCCACCTTGGTCCATGGGCCTGGGGCTAGGGTTGGCCATGCCTGAGCCATGCGGACTCTCTGCGCAGAGGCAAGCTGGGTTTGATCTTGAGAAAAGTACTCAGGACAGAAAGAAAAGCAGAAGAGGGGCTTGGAGAGTTCGGGGGTGGGGGCAGCTTTGGGACAGGTGGTCAGAGGTGTTGCTAAGGTGGCATTCGCAGAAAGTGCTGGAGGGAGAAGCCCATTCCGCTCCTGCAGGCCGGATTCTGTCCTGAGTTCTTCACTGAATTAGTTCATTTAACCCTCACGCCCCCTGAGAGGGAGGTTTACACCTTCTGCCCCCTCAGGTGTTCAGTCCCAGTTCACACTGAAGTTCTGGCCCGTGACCTGCTTGGCACGGCCCCTGAGTCACTGGCGCGGCTGGAAAGAAGCATTTCTGCTTCCTCCCGCTTCTCCCCACTGATGCTTGCCAGCCGTCATCTGTGTCACCAGGGATCTGCCCAGTGCCCACTCCTGGAAACCCTGGTGTTCTTCCCAAAGCCAGAGACCTTTATGCGTCCCCCAAGAGGGTGGCTAAAAATGCAGTTGGGTGGTGGTGGTGGGGAGGGACGACAGTGAGGCGCTGTGGGGGGACAGCTCCAGGCCTCCTGTACAACCCTCTTTTCAGGGGCTGCGGTCAGGATGGTGACCTGCTCAGGGTCCCTTGGAGAGCCCTGGTCCTGTAGCCAGAGCCTAAACTGCCCAGGGATGCTGGCCTGTCGAAGCCCAGAGAGAGCACCGCGGCCTTCTGTCCGGGGATTTGTGATGTCGGGTGACAGGTGCAGCTGTGCACTCAGGATCAGGGGGCCGGGGTGCGATTCTGGCCAACGCCATCGGGCAAGTCCCTTTACCTCTCTGGGCTTCACTTTCCTGACCTGGAAAATGGAGGTAATAAAAATCGTACCTAGCTGTAGGGTTGTTGAGAGCGTTAACTGTTGTCAGCCGTCGGGATGGTAATGCATTTCATATCATTTTGCTCTCATTGCCGCTCTGACTGCCTCCAGCCCTGACTCCCCAGCTCCGGCCTGCGGAGAGGAGTCCGGGCTGCCTGCAGAGCGCCAGTGGTGCGGGGACACGCGGGGGACACGTGGGTCACCCATGAGCGGGGGCGAGCCTGGGTAAGGGTTGAACAAGGCTCCACCCCAGGCCGGGCATGGAGTTCAAACAGCAGAACAAGGCCTCTGAGCGCAGTGGGGATGTCAGCGCCCCCTCACTGGAACTTGAGGAGTTTGCAAAGTTCACAGCCACCTGCGGGGACAGGGGGGACAGGGGAGGATGTGTTACAATCCTCCGGAGCACCCACTTGGCCAGTTTTCTATCAGCTGCCCCAGGGTGTTGGAAAGAGATGGCAGGTGTTGGGGGTGTTTCATGAAGTGCCGCAAAGGGCTCTTGACTTCCTTTACACCTTCCATCTGGGGCCAACTCAGTGTGTGCAGATGACAGGCAGTGGGGACTGACCAGGGGCTCAGTCCAAAATAGTTTTAAATACATTCAGGGTGACATCTCAGGCTAAGTGTGGACCTGGGGATGGCTCAGAGCCTCTGCCCCCTGCCAGGGGTTTTCTCAGGTCCCCCTGGTCCAGCTGGCTCGGGCCAGGTCCAGACTCCTTTGTGCAGAGCCAGCAGCCCGCCAGGGCCTGCACAGGGCCCGTGCTCCAGACCTCCATGCCCGGGCCTCGGGGTCCTCTTCTCCCTCACCTCACCTGAGCAGCTGGAGGCCAGGGCATGCCTCGCTGGGTCTCCAAATGTTTGAGTGAGCTGGTCTCCCTGCTCAGCAAGCCATGCCTACCCCCGTTCCCTCTTGACTCCTATGGTCAGTCCCTGGGGTGCCGGGGGTGGGGGTGCGCCCAGGACTCTCAGGCAGATTGTCCCGCCCACCCCCTCCCTGACCTAGCGGGCACTTTGCACCTGCTTGCCGACCACCTCCTCCAGGCTGTATGCCCCTCGCTGGGTCAGGATCTCGTTTCCAGACTATCTGCTGACTCGGTAAGGGAAGGAGTGCTCCTCCTTCTCCCAAAAGCGGTCCCTACGTTCGCTTTCTAGAATTAAGGCTTTCTCGTTACAGTCTCTCCTCCTACTGTCCACCAAAATGTCAAGGAGTTCCCACTTTTTCAGATAGATAGGGAGGAGAAAGGAAACTAAATTTATCTGGCGTTTGTTCTGCATGAATCGCATGGAGCCAGGCTTTATCAGACTGAGCGTTTCAAAACGAGAAGGTCTGGCTGAAATGCGACTTTTCTCCTCCTGTCCTGTCCTTTCTCTCGTCATTCCACCAGGGCAGCTCCACTCCAGATCACGTGAATCAATCTCTGGGGGATGGGACCAGGCTTGAGTGGTTTTTTTCTTTTTTTCTTTCTTTTCTTTCTTTTAGGTGTCCCAGGTAATTCTGATGTGCAGCCAGAGCTTCAGGGTAATTGTTTTCATTAGGACCAGAAATCCCAGAGGCCATACATGTGGGAGGCAGCCTTTCTCTCCGGCATGTCTCTCTTTCCTTTTTCCTGTTGTCTTCTTTCAAGCCCTAACCTCAGAGTCACAAGATGGCTGCAGCAGCTCTGGGCTTCACATCCTCTCAGCTTCAAGCCCTCTGGAAAGAATGTCCAGCTGATGACCGCATCTCATTGGTGCTTGCTCTCCCCATCTCTGGCTGGCTTGTTTCTGTTTGTTTTCATTTCTACATTGTAGGCTTTCTCCAGCAGGTGGACTGGTGCCGTTTCAATGTAGGGTGGGTGGGTAGTTGTAATGGGGGACGTGTGAGGTGCTGTGGGAGCACAGAGTGGGGTTACTGGCTGAGAGAGGTTTGGTCACAGCGAAGGGGAGGAGGCCTAGAGGAAAGCGTGTTCGCAGCAGAACTAGAATGTACAAACGCTAGAGGTGAACCTGGGAGGATCCAGGGCCATTTAGGTCCCGTGGTCATCAGCAGCCCGCGGCGGGGGTGTGATATTGTGGTTTATAAAACGAAATATGTCTTTGGTCTTTATCCTATTCCTGGCACCTCTTAAAACCCTTGGAATTTCCTAAGTGGTAAGAGGGAAACGGTGTCTTTTGTTATTTTTAACAAGCCCCTTTCAACCATACCTGAGTTTATGTTAATGAGGGGCCTTTTGGAAATCCCCTAAGGCTGGGGCCTGGTTGCCAGGGGAGCCAACCAAGTGATTAGAGGCTTGGAACTTTCCATCCCCACCCCACCTTGGGGAAGGAGAGAGGAGCTGGAGGTTGAATCAGTCACCGATGGCTCATGCTAGAACGGTGGCACACCCAACTCCACAGAGACAGAGCTCCTGTGCTGGGGACCCTTCCAGACCTTGCCCTACGTATCGCTTCGTTTGTACCCATCAGCATACAAACCGATTATCTAGGAAGTCAACTGTTTTCCTGGGTTCTGAGCCACTCTAGTAGGGAACTTCTTATTTATAGCCTGTGGGTCAGAAGTATACAGGTGACAAATTTTAGGATTGGCGTCAGAAGTGTGGCGGGCAGTTTTGTGGGGTGGAGCCGGTGTCAGAGAGAATTGCTTGGTGGTATGGGAAAATCCCCCCCATGTTTAGTGACCATAAGTGCTAGAAGTGTTCTTTGAGTACGGAATGGACTGAACCCAGGTGTTTCCCATGCTGGTGGTAATACGTACACACAGCTTAATAAGGTATATAGTTTCACAAATTAAACATTAAAAATAGTGCCTTCTGAGGCTTGTAAAAACAGCAAACCCTATCCCTGCCCCTCATCTTGCTGCTCGGTGGTAACAATTTTTTCTGCTTCTTCTAGGAATAGTCTTCTAGGGGCACCTGGGTGGCTCAGTCGGTTAAGCATCCAACTCAGGTTATGATCTCGTGTTGTGAGATTGAGCCCCATGCAGAGTGTGGAGCTTGCTTAAGATTCTCTCCCTCTCCCTCTCCCCCCCACCAGGAAGGAAGGAAGGAAGGAAGAAGAAATGTCTTCTAGTTTCTGCGTCTGTATTCCAATGTTTATGCTGCTCTTTTTTGATGTTTTCATTTTAGACACTGATGACTTCCTACTCTGGAAGATGAGGATTTAAATCTATTTCAGCCTCTCCTACCCCCAGCCCCCAGATGTCCATCCCTTAATCCCCCAAACCTGTGTTACCTTATATGGCAAAAGAGATTTTGCAGATGGGATTCAGATTAAGAACCTGAACATGGGGAGATTATCCTGGGGTATCTGGGTGGGCTCAATCTAATCACCTGTGTCCTTAAAAGTGAAAGGCAGCAGAGTGAGTGGGTCAGAGATCTGAGAAAGGAAGGAGAGGCCAGAGAGAGTTGAAGCCCCCTCCCCTGTTGCTGGCTTCGAAGATGGCAGGAAGGCGAACCAGAGTCAGGGACTTGTGGGCAGCCTCCAGAAGTGGGAACAGACCTCAGCTGACAGCCAGCAAGGAAATGGGGACTTCAGCCCTACCCGTGCAAGGAACCTGAATGAGCAAGGAACTGAATTCCACCAACAACCTGAATGAACAAGGAAATAGATTCTCTCCTAGAGCCTCCAGAAAGGATGCAGCCCCGCACACACACGTTGATTTTAGTCTAGTGAGACCCATTTCAGACTTTTGACATCCAGAATGGTAAGAAAATAAGTTGGTATTTTTTTTTAACTACTATATTGGTTTGTTTAAAGTATGAATTTGTTACCACAGCAATAGAAGACTAAAAGACCTCCCACCGTGACACCACATACTTGCCCTATCCCCTCTTCTGGTGTATTTATAAATTCATATGAGATTACAGTGTTTTCATTAATAAGGTTAAATATTGCCCCCAACTGATCTATGTAGTGAACCATGACTATTTTTTTCTTATACACTTTGTTTACTTGGAATTAATGGCCTTTTTGGTTTACTTCATTTTTGGTATACTTAAGAATTCAGCCCTAAATATTTGGTCACAGTTGATCCGTCACTTGCTTAGTTGCAAAAAATAACACATTCTAGCTAGAAGAGGAATTCATTACAGGACGTTGACCAGCTCCAGGATTTCAGGTTTGGTGACGTCATGACTGGGCAGTTATCAGACAGCAGGGCTGAATGTCAGGGATGCCCATCTTCCGCTGCTCTTGTCCCAGAAAGTTAGGTGCCTCCCCTGAAAGGCAGGTGTTTTCATGGACACCTGCTGCTTTTTCTCTCGAAATGAAATCTCTCGTGGATCCCCTGATTGGTGGGGCCAAGGTCACACGTTCACACCCTCGCTGCAAGGGAATCTGGGAAAGCTCCACTTTCATCTGGATTAGTGGCTCTCCAGATCTGCTTTACGGACATCATTCTGGGAGCTCCCTTCAACATCTTTCCAGCTCTTTTCCTTTTTTCCTCTCTGTGCCGGACCCCCTGCTTCCTGGATTCCGTGTCTTCCTCTTCCTCATTTTAGTGGAACATCTCCAGTAACGAGGGAGAACGTTCTTGATTCTTGCAAGTCTGAAAATGCCTGTTCTATCAGTCAATGGACAGTTTAGTTAGAAACAGCATTCTAGATTGAAAATACTTTTCAGGATTTTGAGTTGTTCCATTGTCCCTTAGCCTCTAATGGGGAGAAACATCATACCATTGTAATTTTTTATTTTTTGCATGTAGACATTTTTTCCCTCTTTTTCTCTGGAAACCTGTAGAAGCTTCTCCCTGTCTGAAATATCACTGTCACCATGACTTCATGTAGGGTTGTTTTCACCCATTATGCTGGTACTTGGTAAGCCTTTGTAATCTGGAAGCTCAGGGTCTTCATCTTGAATTATTATTATTTTTCTGATGTTTTCTCTCTTCTCTCTTTTTGGGATGCCTATTATTTTGATGCTGGATTTCTTGACATTGTCCTCTACCCTTCTCTTTTTCTTCTACCTGCTCTGTTTTTTGGGGAGGTTGTTTTTTTTCATCTTCAACCCAAACCTTTATAGAGGATTTTATTTCTACTGTCATAAGACTACTTGGTTCTAAGTATTCTTTTTTAAAATGATAGTATCCTGTTCCGATTTTATGGATTTAATGTTTTTGCTAACTCTGAGAATCTAAGATCTAAGAAATTAATGATTCTTTCCTTCCCCCAAAAGATTTTTCTCTTCCTGCAGTTTGCTTCCTCCTAATTGTTTTATATACAATTGACCCTTGAACAACGCAAGGGTTAGGGGCACCGACCCACTGCACATTTGAAAATCTGTGTATAACTTTTAACTCCTCCAAAACTGAACTAATAGCCTACTGCTGACCACACGCCTTACCGATAACAGTCGATTAACACACTTTGTATACATATTATATACGATATTCTTACAAAAAGCAAGCTAGAGAAAAGAAAATGTTATTAATCCAAAGGAAGAGAAAATACATTTACAGTATTGAATCCAAAAATCTGCATCTGATGGGGTTTTTGGAATATAGGTGAGGTTCGGTGGAGTGAGGTCTACAGCCGACGACCAAGAAAGAATTCTTGAGATGTCTTTGGTGCAAAATGGTGGTTTATTAAAGCACGGGGACAAGACCCGTGGGCAGAAAGAGAGGCTGCAGCAGGGTCTTGAGGAGTGGTGATTACATACTTGGGAGTTGGGGGAAGTAAGGAAAAGGGAGGTTTCAAAAGAACTTTCATATGCTAAAGAGGACCGACCTACAAGATACCAGAGGCCTTGCCATTCTCAAGTTAAGGTTGTTTTTCCCCTCTAGCAAGGTATTAACATTAAGATAGTTGGGAGATTCCTGGAAGAAAGTCACACATCCACCACCCAGGAGTGGGGGTTGGGGGGAGGTTGCAGGGGATCAGCTTATGCTTTGTCCTCAGCTAGCCTTCTCCCTCATCACATCTCTGTGGAACCACACAGTTCAAACCCCTGTTGTTCAAGGGTCAACTATCGTTGATTATTTTGATCCGTTTTTCACGTTAGAGGTTTTCCTCTAACCTGGTGGCCCTTGTCTGTCCAGCCGTATTAGTTAAAGGTAGATATTGGTATGCTGATTGGATACTCTGATCACAACTGCAGGCCTCGCAGATAGGCTGTGGTTTCAACTTGGGCTGCACGGTAGAATCACCTGGGGAGTTATTACATCTGCGAGGCCTGACCCCTCCCTGACTAATGAAATCGGAATCTCAGGAGGGCTGGGCTCTGGGATTGGTTTGTTTTTAAAAACTCCCCAGGCAATTCTAATTGCAGGTAAGGTTGAGAACCCTGCTGTAGGGTGATCTAGTCCAGCTGTCTTGGGGAACAGCGTCAACAGCAGAAATATAAGTAAATTCCCTACACCGGTAATCCTACGTGTCAGACCCACTATACTCTTTTCCTGTCCTGAAATAGAAACTACAGGAAATAATAGGGAGTAGGTGGAGGAAATTGTGTTTTCTCTGACAGAAGTTAATTCTAAATTATGTATTCCTGAAAGAAAAACAGGGAAAATGTTTTTTACTTGTCTATCATTTGCCCTTAGAGGATACAAAACAAATATGTCAGTTACCCGGAGCTCTTTCCTGTTGAGAACTTATCCACGAAGAATTTTCCAGGGGCACGTAGGTGGCTCAGTCGGTTGAGCGTCTTTTGATTTCTACCCAGGTCTTGATTTCAGGGTCAGGGGATCAAGCCCCCGCCTCAGGCTCCGTGCTCAGCAGGGAGTCTGCTTCTCTCCCTCTCCACCCTCACACGTGTACACACACACTCTCTCTAAAATAAGTCTTTAATAAAAAAAAAGAATTTTCCAATCTCCTTTTCTGCTAGCATTCTGAGATCCGAGTGAAGGCAGAACACTGGGCTTCTCAATATCCAATATATAAGCTTTGATTTAATTTCCCATTTTTTTGGCACAGGTTCCTCCCCTCCTCATGGTTCCTAGATGTCCCCCAACCTGGAGATCCTGTTTACTGTCTCCAGGGAATCAGCCTTCTGTCTTCCACGGGGGCAGAAGGGATGTTTGGCCCAATTATGGGAGTGGGAGAAGTAATCAGGGTCTCACTGCTGCGTAGGTGGGCTTTCAGCTAATCATCATGATTTCAACCCTCCTTTTGCCCCTTCTGCCGGGGGTACCCTGATTTGGTGTAAATCAGGTTGAGACTCTGCTTTCTCCATTCTATTCTATCAGTGACAATTTATGCATCTGCTTTCCAGGTTCCAGAATCTTGTTATTACTGTTTCTCATTCTTTTTGTCCTTGTGCGTTTTGTTCTCTACTAAGGTTTTAATGGGATTCGGGGAGGAATCCCTGGTGAATGTGTCTTTCATAAGACATTTTCACCGTGCCATAGTAGGAATTTATTGTATTGCTTTGTGTGGACATGTGAGTTATTTTAACTTTAGGGAATGGCTGCTTGACAGTTAACTGTTGAGGTGTAATTTATTTTCCTGTGAGGCACAGATTTCACTGCGAGCAAAATGGTCTTCTGGAACCTTCCAGGGTGATGGGCTGGGTGGGTGGAAAGGCTCTGTGTTGAACATTGATGGCACAAACTTTTTTTTGGAGACAACTTGGTTCCCGTTTTGCACAGAAACGTCATGGAAGGTCTCATAAATGCCGTGCTTCCGGCTTCATGTGGGTTTCCATTCACAATTGCTCCTGGAATGCCTTCTATGGACTTTCCTTCCCAGAGAGGGAGAGTTGTACATTTGATTTTGTTTGGACATTTCTTTTTGTTGCCAAATGACGATTTGTAACATTGAACTCTGCTCCATTGACTGAGAAACGTATTTGACTGAAAGAAAAGAAGTCCGTGTTCCTGGGTATTGGCTCTCCAGGGAGGTGTCTTGAAATAGTGGGGATCCCTCTGGCTCCGTTTTTGACCAAGTAGTTCAGGCAGGAGTTGGAGGGGTGAGGGGTCCACAGGGGAAACTATTGTCTCTGTGGCTTCTGTCCACCAGCTGGGGAGGAGGCAGGCATGGCTGTGGGCAGGTTGAGGACCAGGTTACTTGAGGAAGACCCCAGACAGCAGGTGGGGAAGGAGGCGTCCAGAAATCCGGACTCTTGAACTTTTGACGAACCATTTCAATGTTTTATCCTCCCCAAGGTGGGGGCAGCGCTGGGGGAGCAGGAAGAGGCCATATTACAAGGCAGGAACCCAGATCTTGCTAGTTAGAGAGCCCCCTTCCCCTCCAACTCTCTACAGGGGTCTGCAAACCTGCAAACTTTCTGTGCAGGGCCAGCTAGCTAACATTATAGGCTTCGTGGGCTCTGCAGTCTCTTGCACATATTTTTGTTTTGTTTGGTACAACCCTTTAAAAATGTGAAAGTGTTCTCAGATTGCTGGCATACAGGGTGGCTGAGGGCAGGATCTGGCTGTAGGGTCGGACTTCGCCAAACCCTGCATCATATCACCCCGTGTATTTCCCTCCTGCAACCTCCCACAATCTGAATGATTTTATTTTGCTTATTTTCTGTTTCTGTGAACTTCACAAGGGCAAGAGCCTTGGCTGCTCTATCCTCGGGTCTGTCCTTTAAGGCCTCGGGCAGTGCCTGGCACAGAGGAGCACTCCAGTATGAGCTGAATGTGTTATTGGTTCTAGTTTCATCTCTGGTAGCTCATCTGTGAAACAAGGGACATGACCTGGGTGGTCTCCAGAGGGACCTTCCGGAGCTTAAGTTCTGAGATTCTAACTCACGGAGAAGTGTGGGACTCGGGTTCGTATGACAGCTGTGTGTGGATTCTCCCAACATCCCAGCCTACGTGTGAGTGTAGTGTGGGGTGAAGCAAATAGCCCTAGGAGCGGGGGCTGGCTCTGGCCTCCCACCTACATCCTTCTGCAGCATCGGGCCCATCCTGCCTGCGCGCAACGACGGAGTTTTCTTTAAAAACAAGTTGGATCCTATCAAGCCTCTATTGATAGTTTGCTGCTCCAGCCCCCGTCCAAACAGGGTCTGATAGTCAAATTGTTTCACAGCTGGTCCGAGCACAGGTACTGACCAATCAGGACAGGTGCTGGCCACAAACCATCGGAGTTGCCATGGTGACGCCCACAGCTGTCCTCTCTGTCTACCTCTTCAGCCTTACCCAGCCTATTCACCTGGGCATGAGCACGCCACGCCTCCCTTCTTTGTTCCTGCTGATTCTTCCAGCTGGAATGGCCTCTGCCAAGCTGCTTTTCTTTTGCCTAGCGAACTCCTATGCATCCTTTAAGACCCAACTTGGCTCTCAGTGTCTCTGTCCCCCAGGCACACTTAATTGCTCCCTTACCTGCATGCCATCCTACTTTAAGTCTTCTTGGTCATCACACTTCTCTGGTTATTGTTGTCATTGCCTTAGGTTTGTCTCCCCTCTGGACTTGGTCATCAAAGCCTGGCCCCTAAAAGCCTCAGTAAATGTTTACAGAATGAAAGGGATTTAAATCAGACGAGTGAGACTCACACGGCAGGTTTCAGGGACGACGAGTCTGGCATGAGTATGACATTTCCTCTCCTGGGTTTGATACTTGGCTTCATCACAGTTGTAAGTAGGCATTTTTGTGAGGCTCTTGCATGTTGAGAGAGTTGGCTGGCAGCAACGGGCAGCTGGTCCTTTAAGAACTGGCACCTGTTCTAATGGTAGCCCCAGGTCCCTGGGATAACCTGCAGGGAGGGGCCAAGCACCGGGAGCTCACTCACTTCTGGGGCTTTTCCTCTGGAGGGGTCACTGCATTGTCTCTGAGGTCCCTTCCAGATTTGAAGTGTCACTGATTCCACAAAAGAAGTGTTGGGTTAGTAAATCAGATTCTTTATCTGCTAATCAGATACTACCTAGTCTTTAAAGATTGATTTATTTGAGAGAGAGAAAGAGAGAACGAGAATGAGCAGGAGGGGCAGAGGGAGAGAGAATCTCAAGCCAACTCCGCGCTGAGTGGGGAAACTGAGGCAGGGCTCACCTCACGACCATGAGATCATGACCCATGATGAACCAACCGAGAGTTGGCCTCTCAACAGTTGCACCACGAGAGCTCCCCAAGTACTACCCAGTCTTTAAATGCCTCCTCTGGGAAGTCTCCCAGGCACCAAACTGCAATTCCTCTGTGGGACCTCTGTGCTCCTCAGCTCATGTGCACCTGGCACCGCTGTATTTCTGGAACATCAAGGCTGTCTGTGCAGAGCTCTTCCTGAGTGCCCGGCACTGCGTGGAGAACGCCCCTGAAACTTTCTACCGCTCACCCTTCCCGACACGTGTGCCCATTTTTCAGTGAGGCTCAGAGAGGTGAAGGGAGAGGCTGAGGGTGTGCTCTCCAGCCCGTCCCTGACGCCCCTGCACTCTGGTGACATCCTGCGTCTCTTTCCGAGGCTGTTCTCGGGGCGTGTGCTGGTCTGTGTGCACGGCTAGTCTGAAGTGCTAGGCAGTCGCTCTTAGCGGGACAACTCCGGACCGCTGTGCCCAGTCTCCGGGAGTTCCCTGTGGATTGAGCCCCCACCACCCCTAGCAGTCAGTACCTCTTTTTGGCCTTTCTCCCTTCCCTGCCACACCTCCCTGCTTCTGGAACCTGTGCTTCTTGGGATCGCGTCCCAGATAAACTACCTGTACTCACATCCTTCATCAGGGGCTCCTTTTGGGGACCCCACAAACTGCTAAGCTCAGGCCGACTCTGAATCCCCTCCTCCGACTGGTGGTTTTGGGTCTGTGGAAACTTGTAAGAAGCCTCGCCAGGATCTAGGTCCTGTTTATGGCCCAGATGCGTGATTTCAGTGTGGCCTGGATAACCTTTGGACATTTGCTGATTGGATGTGTTTTCTTCTACGCCAGACCTTGAGGACAGCCCTGCCTCTTGCCTTGGGGCAGGCCTTTGGCTGCGGGAAGGAAGAAGGGGTGGGTAGTGGGGAGGAGGATTGGAGGGATGCCACCCCTGTACCCTGACTGTGGTCACTCATGTTTGTGTTTCTCTTTCCCAAGCTTGTCCCGGCTGCACCTGGCATCCTAGCCACCGCCTTCAGGCCTGTGAACTTGACAGGGAAAAAGGGGGTTTTCTCCTGAAGGTGTGACCAGCTCAACCAGATCACTGTTTGTAGGCACTGTATGAATGTGAGTGGTTTGTACACTCTGGTTTCTGCCCTGCAGGTCCGAAACTGGCTTGGCAAACTGGACTAGCATCTAAAGACCAATTGTGTTTATAGCAGCTCAAGAAAGGAGGCTGGAGTAGTCCAGGGAGAATTTCTGGAGAAGGTGGGAAGGTTGTTTTCGCCCTGGCAGGGAACAGAGGGCACAGCCAAGGGGGTCCCTGAGGTCGCTGTGCTTAGGGACTGCTCACAGAGGCGAGTGTGGGGAAGGAACGACCCCCCCGCCCCGGGAGGGGGTGCTTCTCACCCCTGGCCAGCTAGTGGTGTCAGAACCTGGAGTGGAGCAGACTAGCTCATCTAGGGCTGTTGGCCGGAGGGTGGGGGAATTGGGTGCTGCTAATCTATAGCTCAGGACTCTCTTCTCCCGTGACCCTGTCCTGCCACCCTCACCCTCTTGCCGGGACCTCCATTGGATGAGCCCAACCGGAAGTTGAGACATTCAGGGCGGGGTGGGGGAGGCCAGGAAGCCATCCAGTCGGTGGGGCTCCCGTGGACCCGAGCCTGCAGTCGTGTCTGAGCAGTCCCTGGTACAAAGCACAGCGTCATATTTGCACGATCCTACTGCTCCTGTTTAATCAGAAAATGTGCCGGGTCCAGAACTCAGTGTGTGTCTTTATTTCCGACTGGATGCCTCCCTTGCTCTACACGTAGAGCGTTTGAACGGTCCCACATTTGGAGTAATTGCTCCTTCTGTTCCTTTGCTTGTACCTCCCTGACCTTGAAAGAGTCATTTTCCAGGACTGTTGCTAATGGACCTTCACACAATGACAATAAAATACCCTGGCGCTCGCAGAAAAGAAAGGAGAAGCCGTCTTGAATGATTCTTCGCCTCACCCAATGTCTTATGAACTGGCCAAGGGGACAGATTCCCTCAGCCGCGCTCCCACAGCACCGAGGCCCCACCCCCCCCATGCTGGGAAGGATGCCGTGTTTTAAAATACTTTACCATTTTTGCAAAACCCACCTCGAGTAATGTAATGGCCCACTGCTGATCCTCACGGTGGCTTCACCAACCTACCGAGTGGGGAGGATCCTGTGAGGGGATGCATTGGAAATGTTCAGTGAGTTGTCCGAGACTTGAAAGACGCCTTTCACTGAGAAGCTGGATCTTTGGGTTCCTGAGCTTGTCATTTTCCTCCACTTCCAGCACATAGTTGACCTTGGAGCCCGCTGCCTGTCCAGAAGGCCTGATATTCAGATCCCCAGTTGCATCTGCTTATACCCTCCCGGCCATAGGGTGGAAACGAATCCTTGCAGGACAAGCCTCTGGAACCCTCCCTGGGAATGAGTGACCATGTGGTTGGAGGCCTTGGCACTTGTCTCAGCAGTATCTTCCCTGTGATGGGGGGCGTCACTGTGGGGCGCCCAGTGAGCTTGTGAGTTGCCTCTGAGCCGGGTCTCCAGAGGGTATGAGTGCAGGATGCAGAGTTTTTGTGGGCTCTGAGATCCACGCTTAGGTAGAAAACCTCCTTCAGAAAGCCTCACTGTGATGTGGGCAGCCTCTGCCGAGGGCTACAACATTCCCTGCCTGCTGGCCTGGATGGCAGGAGACCTTGGTTCTCCTCTGGCTCTGGCCTCTGACTTCCTCGGGACCCCAGACAAGTGTCCTTTCTCCTTCATGTTTCTCATTAGCAAAGCGAGGAGTTTAGAGGAGTGATGTGAGGTCCCTTCTGGACCTGACAGCCCAGCTTTGCTGTCATCCGGGGTCCCTTTGTTCATGTCCCAGCCTCAGACCAGTACCTGCAGCTCAGAGCACTAGAGGCCTCACCCACCATGAGCTCAGTACTCTAGCAATCCTGCAGTGTGGCTGTGATGAGCTCCTCCCTCGCTGGAGGGGACCCAATGAGGACCTTTGACGTTGGAGGGTGGGGACCAAGGTCAGCACCTCTGCCCATAAACCCCACACTTACTTCACTTCTTTAGATGCCTGCCTGAGCCCATCCTCTTCTGGGGGGGGCCAAAGTGTACATTCCCACCCACAAGAGCTTTCAGGTGCTACAACCCACCATAAACTTAGTGGCTTAAAACCTCACAGATTGATTTTCTGGGCTTTTGTGGGTCCGAGTTTGGCACAAGTCTCACTGGGCTAAAATCAAGGTGTGGGCAGGGCTGTGTGCCTTTTGGAGGTTCTAGGGACAATCTGTTTCCTTGCCTTGCCCAGCTTCTAGAGGTCCCACATTCTTTGGCTTGTGGCCACTTCCTCCCCCTTCAAAGCCATTGGATGGAGTCTAATACTTAGTAACCCTCCTTCCTTTCTCTTTTCTCCAACCCCCTCTGCCACCTCGCTTTTAAGGCCTCTGGCGACTTGACTGGGCCCATCCAGGTAATCCAGGATCATCTCCCCATCTGAAGATCCTTAACCTTATTCACATCTGTAAATCCTGTGGCCATCTAAGGTAATCACAGGTTCCGGGGGATTAGGGTATGGACATTTTGGGGGGAGGCATTATTTTGTCTACCACCCTACCCCACTCTGAGGCTTGGAACTTGAGCCATAACAGTTTTTCTTTGGTATCTCAGGTGCTGGAGAGGCGTCTTCCCCGATCGATTGTAGGAGGCTGAGGGAGCTGGGCTGTCCTCTGCACTCTTATGGCCCTGGGTGTACTTTGTCATGCACATCACCGTGGAAGTGGTGTGGCTCCGACTCTCAGAGGAGCTGGCAGAACAGAATTCTAACTTGGGCCTCCTCTCAGCCGCTGCCCCCCCCATCTCGCTCAGTTCTTCTCAGACCGCCTGTTGGGGGTTGAACTGCGGCCCCCACCAATTTCGATGTTCAAGTCCTGGTTGCCAGTGCCTCGGAATATGGCCCCAGCCCTCAGCGGTAAAGCCTGGCTGAACTGGCCCCTCCTGGGCCTCCAGCCTCCTCTCCCATCCCTCTCCCTCCCCTCTGTGTGCTCCGGCCACCCTGACCTCCCACATATTCATTTCTTAACAGCTTTGTTGGGTTGTTGTAATGGACAGAGAGTGAGCTGGACATTGTGCAATTCGATGAGTTTTGACATAAGTATATACCCACGCAGCCGTCACCGCTGTCAAGATAATGAACAGGTCAGCAACCCTGGGTAAACTCTCCCCCTGTCCCACCTCCCCGTCCCAGCCCAGGCAACCCCTGTACCATAGATTGATTACCTTTGCTAGAATTTTATATAACTGGAATCTTCCAGCAAGTGTTCTTGTCTTGTACACTGGTCTCTTTCCAGGTCCTTGGAACTCCTGCTGCCCTCCTGCCATGGGGTCTGACCTTCCTCTTTCCATACTCCTCCTCACCTCTGTTTGGCATCCCTTAGCTCTCCTTGGTTCCTCAGAGAAACCTCCCCAGACCCCCCACAACCCCCAGACCAAAAGGGCCCCTAAGTAACCTACTGTGCTGGCCCCGCATCCTCCCCTGACCACCTTCCACAGGTGCATTTCACGTCTGCTCTCCGTGGGCCCTGCTCTCCGTGGGCCACCTGCCAAATGGGTGGCACAGAGAAGGCTGCGGACGGACTAATGCATACCTGTGATGTGAGCTGGGTCTGTGCAGTCCGCTGGCCCGATGGTCTTAGGCAACATCATCCAGCCTTCTTTATGCCTTTGATTTCCCATCTTAATGGGCACAGTAACAGTGCTCACCTCACTCTGTTGTTGTGAAGTCTAAGGGAGGTGATGCGTGGAAGGAATTTCAGAGAGCCCCTGACACATAGTTAGTACTCAGTTAATGACGGTCATTTTGGGGGCGATAAAGGAATATAAGCTAGTTTTGTGGCTCAAAACTTAAGTTTTTCTTGTTCCAAATGATGAGTCTGCAGGGTTGGTTTTTTTTCCTTCTTGCTAACAAGCCCATAGTTACAGGTCTCTTGTTGGATCTGTAATGCGGGAGAATTAACCGAGCGGGGATAAATCACTGTGCGAGCCTGGTTCCTGTCCAGGGCTGGGATTTCATTAGCTGTTGGCAGCGCTGTACTCTTCTCAAGTCCTTTTCCTGGGGACTCAGGCTGGATTTATTCAGTGCATATGTTTATGCTGTGGACCCTGAATAATAGTCCTGTGGGGCGCATTGGAAAGTAAAGCCGACGGGCAGGGAAGATGTAATTGTGGCTGTGGAGGGTGGATTTCCCACCAAGCTGACATCAGTGCAGCCCCACAGGCTTCTCCAGCCAGTCCTCATGGGTTCTGCCCTGGCTTCAGGTAGGGCTTGGTTTAGAGTGAGAATAGGTTGGGACCGATAGGTTTTGAGTGTGACAGTCTGTCTAGGCTGATGAGGCCATGCCCAGTTGAAGGAGCCCTGAAGACCAGGGCAGGGGGCATTGGGCTCTGTATAACTGGGGGAGATGCTGGGCCAGGCCTGTGTGGGGTCTGGGCTCAGGGCACAACTCTGGACATCGTACTCCAGGTGAATGGTACTCCCTGGAGTTGTGCAGTGTGCAACCTGTGTGGCTGTAACATGGGTACTCTGTCCAGGGTACTGGTTTGTAGATGACTATTTCAAGGCAAGCACTCAGACCCTTGGGAACATTAAGGAAAGCAGTAAAGAGTGGAAGAGAAAGCTGGCACTCTGTGGGCAGAGCAGATGGCACAGAGCCAGTTCTTCCAGTAAAGCTTAGGACGTCAGGCAAAGCCCTCGGAGCCTCTGCTGTTTCGTCTGTAACACGGGGATCATCTGCATGCCCTGCTCGCTGCACAGGGTTATTGGGAGGATTACGTGAGCTGGGGCATGTAGAATCTTTGTAAGCCAGAGCCTCCGCCGCTGCTTGTTGGGAGGCAGAAGAAGACACCAGAGGGGCCCCAGGGCAGAGCCTCCTCCCACACGGCCTCCTGTTCTCGGGGACTGTGCCGCGGAAGGTGGCCAGGGAAAAGCTGACCAAGCAGGCTCTTAGCGGCTGGGGCTTGGCATCCCACCTGGCAGGTGCTTCCTGGGGCCGAGGCAGTGCTCTGCTCAGTGTCCCCGCATGACATCCGTGCACACTGGCAGCCGGCCACAGTCCTGAGGTCCCTGGAGCAGGTTTCTTCCTGTCTCTCGTGGTATCAGGTAGTAAGCGTGTGGGCTCTGGAGTAGCCAGAGTATAGGTTTGAATCTCCTATAGCTCTCTGGCCTGGGGAGAACTGGTCTACTTCCCTGGGCCTCAGTTTCTCTACCTGCAAAGGGGGGATAGCAATAGCCCCTCTCAGAGTCTGCTGTGAGAATTCAGTGAGCTCGGTGCTAAGTTGCTCCATATGGACTTGGCACTCAGGGGAGGCCAGAAACAAGAAATGCCATCGGATGCGACCTGTTTCCCCCCTGGGTGGGGGGGTGGTCACCAGTTCCTGAAAGCGGAGAACTAGGAGTGGCTCCCTTTATGTCCGGGGGCTTTGGGCTGGTGGGCTGCCTCTGTGTATGTGGCATATTCTTGCCCTTCACAACTGGGTTGGAAAGTGGGGGTGACCTTGTCTGCTCACAGCCCCAGGAACTGCTAGGATATTTTTTTGGCAGGAAAAACACCAGCAATAGAAGTCCCTAGAACAAAACCCAAGAAATCTCAAAGACTCACATAAATGAGATGGTCCCAAAATACTGATCTGCCTTCATAGACCCCCAGGACAGACACCTGCAAAGAAAGTCCCAGATATACAGGTTGCCCCACAGTATCACAAGCTCTGGGTGGTCCCACTTCTTTCTTCTGAATTCTCAAGGCAGACCCCAGGGAGGAAAAAGGAAGCATTTCTCTGAGCTGTCACCAGCTGGTCCTGGGTCTCTTCAGGTTATTTGGAGAAATAGTAGGTTAGCAATCACTCAAAGGCATTTCTGTCTCCTGGGATGCGTCCTGTGGCTTGAGGCTGCACCTGGACTCCTGAAAGATGAAAGTTAGGCTCCATCCATCAGCGTTCTGGAACCTTCCCTGCTGCCCAGGACCCATATGTGCCAGGGGTCCAATGGGCTGCTCATCTGTGGGTGCCATGGCCTGGCGAGGAGACATCTTTCTCCATGGGTATCTTAACTCCAGGTACATGAAAGCTCAAAGAAAAGCGACAGGCACAAGCTGAGTTAGGTTTCCATGTGGGGAAGGAGACTAGGGACCCAGGGCTTTTGAGGCTTATATTTGGGGATCTCCCTCCTCAGATCAAACAGTCTGAGTGGATTATTAATAATAGCCAAAAGAAAGATCATTTATTTAGCACTGACTTTCAGACACTGACTTTGAGGTAACCGGGTTATTATTGGGTCCCCCGTGTCCTGGTGTCTGTGGGGAGCTGCTTTCAAGGAATATAGTGTGGCACCTCAGAAACAATTAAAGGCAGTTCGAATGCTGACTCTGTCTCCCGAGGAATATCAAAGGCAGGAAAGTATTCTCCGGTGGTGCGTGAATTGCTTCAGAAACACATTGCCCTTGTGCTTTCTGATAACTTTCACATAGTTGCTCTCCCCAGACTTGCTCATGTTGCGGGGGGGTCAGCAGCTCAGTCCTCATGGCCTTCACGGGACATCTCTCACTTTCCCCCCAGCAGCCCCACCCTTCTCTTCTGACAGGCAAGGCGTGAGTCCGAAGTGGCAAAATGTAGCTGGTGGCATTCACGAGTTGGTGAGTCGTTTTATTTTTCTTAAATAAATGAGATTAAAACTCTCCTTCCCCGCTGCCCTTGCAAAGGGCGGTTTCTTCTATATGATTTATTGTAATCAGGGTTATTTTATTTTTTTTTAAAGATTTTATTTATTTATTTGACAGAGAGACACAGCGAGAGAGGGAACACAAGCAGGGGGAGCGAGAGAGGGAGAAGCAGGCTCCCCGCAGAGCAGGGAGCCCGATGCGGGGCTCGATCCCAGGACCCTGGGATCATGACCCGAGCCGAAGGCAGACGCTTAACGACTGAGCCACCCAGGCGCCCGTAATCAGGGTTATTTTAAAGAATGGGTATTGGGGGCGTCTGGGTGGCTCAGTCGGTTGAGTGTCTGACTCTTGGTTTCGGCTCAGGTCGTGATCTCAGGGTCATGAGATTGAGCCCTGCATCGGGCTCCGCACTCAGCGGGGAGTCTGCTTGGGATTCTCTCTCTCTCTCTCTCTGCCCCTCCCCCCAACTCGCTCTGTGTGTGTGTGTGTGTGTGTGTGCGCGTGCGTGCGCGCACATGCTCTCTCTTTCTCAAAATAAATAAATCTTTAAAAATAAAGAGGGGTGTTTGGAGACTGGAACCCCAGAATGTTGTACAAATCAGAGTAAGACCTGCTTTGTCCCGTGGTGGCCCGTGCTCACCGGAAAGCCATGACTGACTGAGTCTGAAGGCTGGGAGAACAGCAAGGTCAAGGGTCGAGGAGCAGTCACTCCAGCATTAGACCCAGGGTGGCAGAAAATCAGCGTTGGGATCCTGTTTCGGAGGATTCAGGCCCTAGCTGGGAAGGCCAGATGACCACTTGAAAAGTTTCCTAGGAAGATTTCCATGACTCTTCGTGGGAAATGATCCAGGTACAGGTCGCCCCGGCTCATGGATCTGTCTGGTTATTTTTTTTTTTTTAAAGATTTTATTTATTTATTTGAGAGAGCAAGAATGAGAGAGAGTACATGAGAGGGGGGAGGGTCAGAGAGAGAAGCAGGCTCCTCGCCGAGCAGGGAGCCCGATGCGGGACTCGATCCCGGGACTCCAGGATCATGACCTGAGCCGAAGGCAGTCGCTTAACCAACTGAGCCACCCAGGCGCCCCTGTCTGGTTATTTTTAATGGGCTAAATCACCAGCATCCCTTCCAAATTCACAAGCCCGGGGAGAGGCTTCCACTTGACACCGCTCCTTCTGCCTCCTCCCCGTGCAGCCTGCTGTCCCCACGGCTGGGGGCGCTCCACGTGCGCCTCCTGCCATGTTGCCCAGGGCCACACCAGGCCTGGTGAGGTGTTGTGGTGTGTCCACGCCAGGCTGGCTTCTTCACGGGGAGAAGACAAACAAGCTCCAGGTTTTCCTTTGTGCTGTGAGTTTCCGTGTAGGACTGGGGGGAAACTCAAAGTGAGCTTTCTTGGAGTTTCAGTGCAATTTCTAGGTAGATCTTTATCTTGGGAAGGAGGAGGCAACCTGAAGGTTTGAATCAGTCATGGGAGGGTGGGTTTCCTGGGGTCTCATTGACTTAAAGACTCATTCTTCTCCTTTGTGGGAGCCCCAGGCCCACCTTTGTGCTTCGTTGGACCCTGTCCGCAGGGCTGAGTGTCGCCTTGTGCTGGGCTGACTCTGCCGGATGAGAGTGAGGATACCTGGTGCCTGCGCCTGTGGAGAGGCCAAGTGCCTGATGCGTAGCCGCTCACTTCACCCTTACAGGAGCCCTCTGCGGAAGCTCCGGGTCCTTTCTGTGTGCTCCAGACGTGGGAAGCTGAGTCCCAGAGGGGTGGTTTGCCCAAGGTCACCCAGCTAGAAACAGGTGGAGTCAGAATTCAAATCCAGATTTTCCAACTTGAAGTGTGGCTGTGGGTCAGAGCGCTTCCTTGGACGCAGCTGGCTTTAGTTTCTTGCTGCCCCTCCTTTTCCTTCAAAGGCCCTCGCCGTCTTCTGACTTCTCGTCTGCCACACGTATGCCCCCTCGGCTGGAATGCCTTTCTACCTGGCCAATTCCCACTCATTTTCAGGACCTGGCTCAGTGACTGCTACCTCCAGGAAGCTCTCCCTGACCACCCCCCGAAGTCCAGCCTGGGTTTGTCTCTTGGGTTTCCCCCAGCAGACTGTGGGCCACCCACTGTTACAATTAGGGGCTCTTCTTGTCCGTCTCGTCCACTAGTGCAAGCATCTTGAGCGTAGGGGCTGCTCACCATATGTTTGATGAATGAATGAATGAGTGAATGATTAACTCCTGTCTCTTGCTGTGTCTGGGATTATCAACTCATTGTTTTTGGTCAGCAATGCAGCCTGGTTGCTGGGCTTGGGTTTCTCATCTGGAAAATGGGGAGGATCATAGTTCATCCTTCTGGGTTGTAGTGCAGCTAAAATGAGTGAACACACACACGGCACTCAGAACAGCTCTGGCTGCCTGCGAGCTGGCCTTACTCTGCCAGATGCTTTGCATCTGTGGGGGGAGAGGCTTTGCCCCAGGCTGACCTACTTCTCCCTTGGGCGCCGCTCCCTGGGGTGAATGACTCAGCGTTTGGAAATCGGTTTTCTTTTTTAAGGAGCCAGGTCATTTCCCTCATCAAACCAAAGATTGTAGGCGAGGTTAAATGCCAACTGGTGGGGTGGGAGGGGGTGTTTAGGGAGTGGGAGTTGTAGGGGTGAGGCTGGGGGTTGGGGGCTGGATAACAAGAAAATCATTCAGATAAAACCAAGAGACCATTTGCCATGGGGGACAGCAAATACAGCGTGAGAGTGTGCGTGCGTACGTGTGTGTGTGTGTGTGTGTGTGTGTGTGTGTGTAGGGCGTGAGGGGAACGAGGCAGGAGATGCCTGGAACACGGCTGTGAAATGAGACTTGAAGTAATACTCACGGCCACAGGTCTGTGGCTGCAACAGCCTGCGGTCTGTGCGCCCTAACTTGACCCTGTGGTGACGCCACACGCAGGCAAATGTGTCTTCCAGGGGGGCTGTATATTCCCTCTCTTACCTCTGTTCTCTCTTGCAGAGTTTTCCAAACTGTTCTGGAGAAACAAGTCCTGCCAAAGGCTCTTGGAAGAGGGTTCTGTGGTCACACAAATGTGGGAGCCCACTCCTGTATCCTCTCCTGGGCATCCACAAGGCATTAGCACTGGAAAGGCCCTGAGAAGTCCCGCAGTGAAGAAGTTCTTGTAATTTTGTTTTGGCCAGTGTTTCCCTGATTCCTTGATCGGGGAACCCCTTTTCCCATGTTACACCCATCCACATCTTCTAGTTCCAGAAAACGCTTTGGGAACCTCCCCGTCCACCAAAATGACTGGCACACAGTTCACAACAATATGACTGACTTGACATTTTGAAACTTAAAAATGAAAAATCAGTTACAAGCTGTGTTCGTTTCCTAGGGCTGCTGTAACAAAGTATTATAAACCGGGTGGGTTAAAACAACTGACATTTCTTGTCTCAGAGTTCCGGAGGCCAGAAGCCTGAGATCAAGGTGCCTGCAGGGGAGGGTTCCTCCTAGCCTCTTCCAGCTTCTGGTGGGTGCTGGCCTGTGGCAGCCTCACCCCAGGCTCGGCCTCTGTCTTCACGCGACCATCTTCCTTCTGCGTGCCTGTCTCTCTGTCTCTCTCTCTTCTTGTATTGGATTAGGGTCTCACCCTACTCCAGTATGACCTCATCTTAACTGATTATTATCTGCAACAGCCCAAGAAATGCAAGCTCACGTTTTGAGGTCGTGGGGCTTAAGAGTTCAACATATCTTTGCGGGGGACACAATTCAACCCCTAATCAAAGCCCTTCCATGGCAGGTGGCTCTGGGGTGGGAGTGAACCGTCACCATCCAGAAAGGTGTCTTCTCCACCTCCCACAGTCCGGCAATGACATGGCCAAGTGCTAGTGTGTGTTGAGGGCTCACTGTCCCCTGGTCACTGTACGAGGGCTAACGTTACTCTAGCATCTCACTGAGACCATAGTCACAAGTGCTGGGTTCCATTATTACCCGGTTTCGAGACAAGCAGGCTCAGTGAGTGGATACAGCTGGTCCGCGAACTGGAGTTGGCGCCTCAGGCTGCCCCGGCTTTTATGCTCTGTGCCGTGTGGCTTCAGGTGGAGAGGGGTAGTTGGCTTCAGATAAGTCCCTGTCCTTGTCGTGTGCATTTGCCACTCCCTCACTTTTTTGTGGTCTTCATATATTTATTAGCCATTTAGATTGGATTTTCAGTGAATTTATGTCTGTATCCTTTACCTATTTCTGTTGTTTTTCTATTAATTCGTGAGAACCCTTTATATAGGATGGATAGTAACTTTTTTTTTTTAAGATTTTATTTATTTATATGACAGAGAGAGAGGGAACACAAGCAGGGGGAGTAGAAGAGGGAGAAGCAGGCTTCCTGCAGAGCAGGGAGCCGGATGCCGGGCTTGATCCCAGGACCCTGGGATCATGACCTGAGCCGAAGGCAGACGCTTAACGACTGAGCCACCCAGGCGCCCCCAGATAGTAACTCTTTATTTCTCAAATGTAAGTATTTTTCCTACTCAATAATTTTTCTGTTTACTTATATCCTCTGCTATTGAAGAATGTTTAATATTTTTTATTAAAATTTCTTTCATTAACTTTGAGTTTTCTCTTTCCAGTAAAAAGGTTCCCCAGTGCCTAACTTACATTTTCTTGTCTCCTAAATTGTGATTTTAATTGTTTTACTTTTTTACATGTGAACATTCATTCCATCTAGAACTTATTTTTGCAAATAGTTTCTTTTTTTGTTTTTTAAAGATTTTATTTATTTATTTGACAGAGAGAGACACAGCGAGAGGAACACAAGTGGCGGGAGTCGGAGAAGGAGAAGCAGGTTTCCCTCTGAGCAGGGAGCCCGATGCGGGGCTCGATCCCAGGACCCTGGGATCATGACCTGAGCTAAAGGCAGACGCTTAACGACTGAGCCACCCAGGAGCCCTTGCAAATAGTTTCAGGTAGGTATCCAGTACCATCCAGTGGTACTTTCTTCCAGAAAGAGAGCCACTTGGGCTAGCATCCTTTGTAAAGAAACTGTCCTTTCCAGTCAAATGACCACTGATTTGCTTTTTCTCCAGGGAGGTTAAAACTGGGAAAGTGTCATGGAGGAGGTGGGATTTCAGAAGCTGAAGGAAGATGGGGATGAGGGACTCTAGTGAGGGGGTGGGGGTCCTATGGAGGAAAGGAAGGGAGCTGGGGATAGAGGCGTCCGACTGAGAAGGGGCAGGTGCTGTGGGGTCAGAGAGCCAGGCAATACCAGGTTAGCTCTTACAGAATGGGGCACCCCTCCCCTTCCAGTGTGATTGGGGCCAGATCTGCAGGAACACAGAGGCCCTGCACAGAGTGTGCCCTTGTCCACAGGTGTGGTCCCAAGTGATTGTCACTGGAGATCTGAGGTGTTGACAGGAAAGCAGTGCACAGGACCTGGGAATTGGGGAGGGGAACCAGGGGCATACCTCAGAGGCTGGACAACTGAGCACAAGCCCGGTCCCCCGATGTGGTCGGCGGATGTAGCAGCTGCTACTGGGCTGTGCCCGCCTCCCCGGGCACTCTTGTCTCCGTGAACACTGATGAGTCCGTCCTGGAAGCACCTGCTGCCCTACTTGAGCGTGTACTCGCCCTGCACACAGGCTGGCCAGGAATGCTAATTAATTAACTAATGTCTCCAGGAGCAGCCCTCAACTCAGAGAGGATGAAATTTGGTGTGTCAACCCTTCGCTTGCTTGGCCCTCAGGTGGGCAAGCATCTACACCCTCTCTCAGGGGTCCTTGGCAGGATTGGGCCCCGGTCACTAATGGCCGTAACCCCGTGTAGGGACACACCTTCCCTGTCTCATTTATTCACCCCCCTCCCTGTGCTTCCGTATCTCAGGGTCTGCTTCTGGGGAAACCCAAACAGATGTCCGGTCAAGCCCCAGAGGCTGAGCTGGAACCTGTCCTGTCTCTCCTGCTTCACATGCACTTGGCGCCAGGGCTGGTGGAAGGGAAGTGGGAGCCTTGGGGAAGGGAAGAAAAGCTCACAGAGGTCACCACCAGGGAGGGCTCAGCTTTGGAGGTCGTGAGCCACAGAAACTCAGTTCTAACTAGTTTAAGCAACAAGGAGGAAAACGTTGGCTTATGGAACTGAGAAGTTCTGGTGGTGACACGAACTCGAGGCACGGCTGGGTCCTGGGGGCTCAAATGAAGTCATCAGATGTCTCCATCGCTCATCTGCTTTCTCGGCTGTTGGCTTTGTTCTGGAAGGGGGGGGTGGTGTTCTCCGCATGGTTTCCCTCTACCCTAGCCCCAGGTTCATATTCTACCAGCTGAACAATCCCAATAGAAAGACTGCCTCTTTTCAGACAATTTTAGGAAAAGTCCCAGCCCTAACCCTACTGAGTAAAGGACGGATATCTGAACCAGTCCCTATGGCCAGGGGAGGGAGGGAGCTGACTGGCCATGCCTGGTGCTGGGCTGCCCATGCTGGGGGATGGGCTCAGCCTCCTGAGAATTAAATGATCTGACATTGGGTCTGATGTCCTTTCTCCTCCCAGAGATGGGCTCTGTTCCTTGTGGAAGAGGGACAGGGACTTGAGACCCACAGATGAGGATGGGGGGCGGGCTGGGCGGGCAGGACAAACAACTGAGAGACAAGGCAAAGGGCCAGGGGCACGGCGAGAGGAAAGACCACTTCGAGGACTCTCTTGTGGAGCCCAGGCTGTCTGATGTCTGCCCTGAAGCACCGTTAAGAGAAGGCAAAGTTAAAAAAAAAAAAAAAAAAAGAAAAAAAAAATATATTTTGGGGGTTCACTTGAAAACTTTTTGTTTTGAAATAATTTTAGGTTTAGCTGAGAGTTGCAAAGGTAATGCAGTTTTCCTGTATGCCCTCATCTGGTTTCATGGTAACAGCTTACATACTCATCATGCATTTATCAAAACTATTAAGTTAACATTGTTGGTACTATTTTTTTTTTTTTATTAAAGATTTTATTTATTTATTTGACAGAGAGAGATATAGCGAGAGCAGGAACACAAGCAGGGGGGGAGTGGAAGAGGGAGAAGCAGGCTTCCCGCCGAGCAGGGAGCCCAATGTGGGACTCGATCCCAGGACCCTGGGATCATGACCTGAGCTGAAGGCAGACGCCCAACGACTGAGCCACCCAGGCGCCCCATTGCTGGTACTATTAACTAAGCTGCAGACTTTATTCAAATCTCCCCATTTTTTCCCACTGGTGTCCGTTTTCTGTTCCAGGATTGAATCCAAGATCCTCCTTTGCTTGTAGTTGTCATGTGTCCTTATCTTATTATTTTTTTAAAGATTTTACTTATTTATTAGAGAGAGAGAGAAAGCGTGAGCATGAGCGGGGGGGGGGGGGGCAGAAGGGGAGGGAGAAAGAATCTCAGGCAGAATCCCCATTGAGTGCTGAGCCCGAGGTGGGCAGGGCTTGATCCCATGACTGTGAGATCACAACCTGAGCCAAAACCAAGAGTCGGATGCTTAGCAGACTCTGCCACCCAGGCACTCTGTCCTTATTTTTTAATCATCACATGTTTCCAACTGGTGACCGTTTTCTCCATCTTTCCCTGCCTTTCATTACCCAGACACTTTTGAAGAGAAGTGGTCAGATATTTTATAGACTGTCCCTCAGTTTGGGTTTACCTGATGTCTTCTTCATGAGCAGACTGAGGTGATGGATTTGGGGAAGAAAACCCCAGAGGGAACCCTTCTCAGCGCGTGCTTTCCAGAGGGTGCAGGTCACCAGCGTGACTTATAGCTGCTGCTGGTTTTGGACCAGTTTGGTCCTAGGAAGGGAGAACAAACACCCTCCCTTGCCCTGCCAGGTCCTTGCTCTCTCTCAGGCCAGGCCTCCGCTTCCATCTGCGGCCAAATGCTGGAGCAGACTCCAGCCCCATGCTCTCTGTCATTCCGGGAAGGACAGCCGTGGCTTCTTCTCAAGGGTCCTGAACCTCAGGGCCGTCCTGTGTGCAGGTTCACAGAACCGCTGTGTTTCAGGTACAGCTGGTTGGGGACTGTGGTTGCCCACCTCTGGATTCTAACTGGGAAACCTGCACCAAAGGTAGAATGCAGTTTGCTCCAGCTTCCTGGAGAAAGCTGGTGTTTTCTCAGGGATGAGGAGGGTCGACTCTAGGGGAGGAAGGACAGTTTCTCACAGAAGCTGGGAGTACCTGAGTTACCCAGGAGGGCACTTGCTGGGAGGAGGTCACTGTGTCTATTGACAGGAGGGAGGTAGAGGTAGGGAGCTCACAGTGCGGGAAGGGACTCAGGGCCCAAGACATGAGCCCTGGCCCATCCAGAGACACTGCTGGTGACAGCCTGTTCAGCAGCGTATCCATTGGCCTGTGGCGGCTCTCTAAACGTGAAACAGTTTGCAGCTCCATTCCTTAGGGTCCTGTTTGCAGTTATGTTCTGAAGGAGAATCAATTGTCGGTGCCAGTGAGACCCTGTGCTTTAAGAGGAAACCAAGGGGTGCCTGGTTGGCTCAGTCAGTAGAGCATGCGACTCTTGATGGCAAGGTCATGAGTTCGAGCCCCATGTTGGTGGAGAACTTACTTAAAAATTAAAAAAAAAAAAAAAAAGAAAGAAACCCAAACTAAAAGTAACTGGTTGGTGACTGAAAAAATTGGAGGTTTATACAATTCCTGTGTTCCTGTGGAATTCAGACACTTCAGCTCTTACCGGAACTGAGGGACAGGCTGGGAAGATGTTGGATATGGGTTTGGTATCAGCCCCATGAGGTTCAGGCCTTGGCTGTACCCGTTATTAGTTTGGTGTGACCTCTGGCAAGCCTGAGACCAGTGTCTTCTTTGAGAAATGGGGATAATAATAGCCCAACCATCTTGTCTTGCCTCACAGGGGCTGTTTGGATTTGAGGTCATTAGGCAGGCAAGAAATTAAAAAACCATATGCTTGAAGGATATTTTCTATTGCGCCCAAGGAGGAGGAACAAGATTGGGGTGCGGTGTGCCTGGGGAGGGAGTACAGGATCTGTCTGCCTTCATCCTTGGCTCCAAGGAGGGGCCTGGGGAGGGAGTACAGGATCTGTCTGCCTTCATCCTTGGCTCCAAGGCTTTGGGCCTTTCTAGAAGCAGGAAACAGAAGTAGTTGCTTTTGCAAGACATGGGGCTCAGGAAATGCTGCTTCGGGCCTTGGGGACACCGTGGGACCCTGACTGGGAGGGCCCCTGCACTGTCTGAGCCTGCCATACAGAGAGGGAAGGAAACACAGCTGGTTGGCACCTCATGGGTTTTGTGCTCTGGGAGATGGTGTCTGAACACCAGCCCAAGGGGCAGCATGAGACATGTTTCCTGAAGGGTGTGTGGGCAGGAGGGAGGAGGCCAGAGGGGAGAAAGGTGGCAGATTGTGCCTGAGCCCATGCTAGCCCCCGGGGGTTCCAGGGAGCCTCCCTCTCCCCACCCCCAGCCACCGGGCAGAGGTTCGAGGTGAAGCTGAGACTCTTGAGGATGGTGTCTGTGACCTGGCAAGAAGCAGGCTCCATGGTCTCAGGGCCCACAGATGGACCCCACCTGCAGGGGTGGCTGAAGACACCTGGGTCACTATGATACCTGCCTCACAGGGCGGGGAGTCGAGCGAGAGCATGTGGGTGAGGCATCTGACAGCTCACAGTGCTATGACAAATTCCGTGCGCCCCACTCAGCCGCCTTGCCGTCACTGGGCACCTCGGTTAAACATTTGTGAACTGAGGATGATGAGAATAACCTCCTTCATCCAGGGTTGTTATGAGGATCCAGTAAAGATTACTTCTTCTCAGAGATTGAAAGACACGCATGAAGTCCCACAGCTAAGAGCACAGAGCCAGTTTCGGTTTGACCATGTGGTCAGCGCCGCGTCCCTGCCCAGCGGATGTGGTCAAAGGAACAAGTGAATGTTGTTTCTGTATTCCATAGTGTCTCATGAGAGCTCAGAAGCCCTATGTGGGGAAGTCCTGTCATGGGCACACTGCCATGGAAATAGAAGACAGAACCTGAACCCTCAGCAGCGAAGGCAGCTAGCGGTCACTGGGGGCTGGCCCCACCAGCTACTGCACGTGGCTCTCTGTCATCCTCACAGTGATCCTATGAAGTGGGTCCTACCCTGGGACCCAATGCCCATTGGCTAGAACTCCCATGGTGCAGAAGAAGAAACCGAGTCTTGGAGAGAATCTGCCCAAGGTCACAAGGAGGTAGGAGGCAAAGCCAGGATTTGAACCAGGTGGTTTTCTCTAGAGCCCGAAGTCTCCAGTCCTTGGGCATTTTGTGGTGGATGGGAGCATGGAGGTTGGTCTCCACCATCAGTGGGTGGGCCGTGCCTACAGCCCGTCTCTGGTTAACCAACCCTGGACCCCCACTGTGCCTCAGCACTAACGAGCAGCTTCTAGGTGGTTGCTGCCAGGATACAAAAGAGCCCAGGCTTCCTCCAGGAATTACGTTAGGGGATTAAGGCGCAGAGATGGCTTCTGAAGAGTTATTGGAGCCAACAGTTATTATTTTTTTTTTTGGTACAATGGGTAAAATTTTCTTCTCCGTTCTTACTCCCCTGCTAAAAGACTCAATTGAATAAGTAAGAGAAACAGCATCATGTGTTATTTGAAAACTGTTTAGTGCAATTACTGCTGCAGACTTTACTGAATTTGAGAATGATAGATGGCAGATCTTAATTTCCCAAGCTCTCCATCCCGGCGAGCAGTTTGTTAAAGACTAGCGGTGCGGCTAATCGCCGGTGCATAATGCCCACAAATACACGTTTTTCCTTTTTATATAACACATTATGCTAATCACCCTGTATTCCATTTTTCAATAAAAGGTCAGCAGAGCACTGTTTGTTCAGAATGTGCAATTTAAACTTCATGTCTGTCATTAGAGATAATCTAGGTTTGCTGTATCAAGTGGGGTTGTCATAGAAACCAGACCCACAAGCTCTGTTTACGGCCTTTGGAGAATAAACACTTTGCATTTATTTCTCTGGAAAGGAAAAAAAAAAAACCACATCAGAAATCATTGAACAATTAAGTAAGGTTTGAAAACAAAGCGGTAGTAGCCCAGAAGAGAGAGCTATGTCATTCATCAAAAATCAATAACTGTCACACAGTTGGTATACCCTGGGCATTCAAGCAGGTGACTGACGGAAGTGGTCAAGTATTTCCCCTGGGAAGAACAAGTAAGGGAGAGTGGATGTGTTGTTATGCCGAGTACAGAATTAATTTAAGTGTGCTAATGGGTTTTATCCAAGCTATTATATCCTTGAAAAACATTTTGTGTAAGTTGCATTGAGTGTCTGATCAGGCTTTTTATGCCGTGTATTTGGTAATTTCTGAACCCCAAATAGCTGAGATAATTCCATGTTATGGTTTCTCTGATCTTCCTATCATTTAGAAGGACCCTCTCTGGAAGCAGTTCAGGTGTCCTGGGCCTTGGATTTTTTTTTTTTTAGATCCTGCTTGAGAAGTATCACCATCTTTATTAGGTAAAAATACAGGACCCCTGGCTCAATTTGAAACATCAGCAATCATCGAATATTTTTTAGTATATCTCAAATATTGCACGGGACATACTTATGTTAAAATTAGCTGTTTCTTATCTGAAATTCAAATTTAACTGGATGTCCAGTATCATATCTGTCACTTTGTGTCTGAGGGGTCCAAAGAGATGAGGGGGTAATTCTCTGACCTACCAGCCTCAGGCTTGTGCTTCCTTTAATAGGGGAATGAGAACTGTGTGCAGAGGATGTGTGTGCATGACTAATCCTGTTAAATTACAGTGTAATTGTGGCTCTAATTTGCTGGAGGCACCAGCAAAGTCAAGTTAAAAAAACTCACCAGCTTGCAAATGACCAAACGCTCTCTTGGCATAGCTACTCTGTAAGGGGAAAGTTTCTGCTTCCCGCCCCCCCCCCCCCCAAAGAAGGTTGTTGGACCTTCTTTCCTTGCGGGGGAGGAGCTAACTACTCCCGGGTGTTTTTAGATCTGGTCCCTAGTTATTTTTTGGAGCTGGTCCAAGGGAAGGACCTGAGTTTATCTGTTCGGTATGATGTTCGATCTGGGGCTAAAAGGGTGGGGTTCTATGAACTGTGGCCCTGCCCAAGGGCAACCTCATTGTTGTAACCACCCATGCAACACAATTCACAGAAATCTGGTAATTGGCGGAAGATGCATTCATTAGACTACTATTAGATTCAGGTTGATGGGGCTAAATAAAACCCAATACACACACTCAATTTAACAAGTAGGAACTCCGTATCTGCTGCCCTGGGTCAGGTACTAGGGGCCCCAAAGCCAGATGACGGTCAGTCCTCCAGGGATGCCGCGGCCAGTGGAAGGGAGTTGAGCACAGATGTCACTTTAGAACCAGCAGACGGGACCAACTGCCTGAGCAGAGACAAAGGGCCGTGGGAACATGGGAGGAGAAGAAATTAATTTCACCTGGGGACCAGGGAGCCTTCTTAGAGGAGGGGGATTCTCAGCTGATCTTGGAAGTGTTTATTAAATCAGATTAGTTAACACTAGAAAAGTTTATCCTTACAAGGACACTGCCACTGGATTTGGGGGCCACTTCAATTCAGTATGATCTCATTTCGATCCTTATATATACATCTGCAAAGACCCTATTTCCAGATGCGGTCACGTTCTGAGTTTCCAGGTAGACATGAATTTTTGGAGGGCACTATTCAACCCATTCCAGTTGGCAAGGATTAAAACTTGATAGCTGTTCACAGACTTCAGAGATTTCTCTTGAACAGTCAGCTTGCCCCAACAGGTCTGCAGTAGACTAGGGCAGAGGGGTAGCTGGCTCTTTGCCTAGGCGTGCCTTCTCCAGGCTCCTGGGTGCCCTGCTCAGTTCGTCACCTGTCTAGGCCCTGATTTGGTTCAGGTGGAGCAGTCATGGTTCAATAATTTGGAAACATACTAGGGTATAAAAGTTTCTTTTTACTGCAGGAATTTTCAGAACTTCTGATATGTTACTATGCAGTGTGAGTTTCCTAAATTAGGATAGCGCATGGAGTATTTCCCAAATATATTTGGCCATAGGAAATGCCCCCTCACCATCCCAGTTTTTGGAACTAGCATGGCATGGAACCCAACACTGGGAAAACACACCATGATTTTTTTTTTTTTTTAAAGATTTTATTTATTTATTTGACAGAGAGAGAGATAGCGAGAGCAGGAACACAAGCAGGGGGAGTGGGAGAGGGAGAAGCAGGCTTCCTGCCGAGCAAGGAGCCCGATGTGGGACTCGATCCCAGGACCCTGGGATCATGACCTGAGCCGAAGGCAGACGCTTAACGACTGAGCCACTCAGGCGCCCCCACACCATGATTTTTGATGAATGGCTGTCCTCCCATTAAATGCTAGGCATTCTTATAGCGTTTAGGAGGCCTCTAATCCTGGACGAAACTGTCCAGCTGCACAGTCCTGTGATTTTGGTTATTTAAAGGACAGGCTGATCAAGGAGCTTTGGGCATGTAAGGAAAGCCACCAGGCATGGAGACCATTGACAGATGTCACCTTAAGGGAACTGGGGAGAGATTCCTGCAGGCCACCTGCACACTGCCCAAATAGGAAGGGCTGGGGAGAGCCAGGACAGGGCCCTGCTGCCCGCAACGGGCTCTCCTCTCTCTCTGCTTTCAGGTCCTTCAGCACCAAGTCTGATCTTCAGAGGAACTTCTGGTAGCACCTCCTACAGTGCCTGAGCACAAATGGGTCTCCCTGGGGCCAGGGATGGCCTGTTCCTTGAGCTGTCACCTTTAGTCTCCTTGTCTCTCTGCCACCAAATCCCACCAACGACTCTGTGTAGCAACTCTTTTTCCACCTGTGCCTGACGAGCCAGGCAAAACCATCCACCTTAAATCCTTTTACTTGGAAGTCACCCAGTGCAATTTCTTCACTCATAATCTCTTGGTAATTCCATCCCACGACTCTCCTAGCTGCAAGGGAGGCTGGGAACTAGGTGTTCTTGTGCCCACCAAAAAATGAAGGCTCTCTTAAGGAAGAGGGATACTGGGATGATACCGGGGTGTAACTAACTGTCTGCTATAATATCCCTTACTTTGGACAAGACACTCTTTTTTTTTTTTAAAGATTTTATTTATTTATTTGAGAGAGAGAGAGAGCGAGCGCCGGCAGAGGGAGAGGGAGAAGCAGACTCCCTGCTGAGCCGGGAGTCCCATGTAGGGCTTGATCCCAGGATCCTGAGATCATGACTGAGCAGAAAGCAGATGCTTAATGGACTGAGCCACCCAGGCGTCCTAGACAAGACACTCTTTTGATTTATTATTTTTTTTAATTAAAAATTCCATACAGGCTCATTGATGAAAGTCTGCAAAATATTGACACTATTCAAAAAAAGAAGAGCAGTGACCACTAATACTGCTTCCTAGAGATAACCATTATTAGTACTGTACATAGATGATCCCCTGCCTCCCAGGTTTTTTTAAGAATATTTTATTTATTTATTTGATAGAGAGAGACACAGCGAGAGAGGGAACACAAGCAGGGGGAGTGGGAGAGGGAGAAGCAGGCTTGCCGCTGAGCAGGGAGCCTGACGCAGGGCTCAATCCCAGGACCCCGGGGTCATGACCTGAGCTGAAGGCAGACACTTAATGACTGAGCCCCCCAGGCACCCCCCAGGTTTTTTTTTTAAAGATTTATTTACTTTTTAGAGAGAATGAGAGAGAGAGTGAGAGCATGAGTGGGAGGGGCAGAGGGAGAGAGAATCTCAAGCAGACTCCCCACTGAGCATGGAGACCGATGCCAGGCTCCATCTCATGACCCAGAGATCACGAGCTGAAACCAAGAGTGGGACATTTAACAGACTGTGCCACCCAGGGGCCCCTTCTGCCCTGCAATTTTGATGTCATATCTGACATTTGATTTTATATTCTGCTTTTCCACATTTTTTTACATGTCATTGAAAACTCTTCACAAATATTTTTTACCGATGACACGAGAGTCTATCATATGACTGTAATTATATGTACCACAGTTTACTTAGTCATTCCTCTAATGGATATTGAAATTGTTAGCAATTTTTCATTATTAACAATCAAGAACATTTCCTGGGCTTTGACCTCATTTTGGATTATTTCCTCAGGCTTGATTCTTAGAAGAGAAATTACTGGTTCACATGGGCTGATATTTCAGAGTTTCTTGATATGCAGTGCTGGATTGCTTTCCTGAAAAATCTGGTTCACATCACTCTAATCAGGACTAAGAAGAAATATAGATTTAAAAAGTTAGCTGGGCCTTTACATTTATGATGGTTGTGGTCAACTGATTATTGAAACTTTCTCCTCTGTGCCCCTTTAGCTAACTGGTGTCCTACCACGCAGCTGATGTCATCATGTTGTTGAGAGGTTGGCAGCCATGGGCCTGGTAGCCCACAGACTGGGCAGCCATTAGGTCTCACTGGCATTCCAGAGAGCTCTTCAGCCCCAGCTCTGTGCCTCATGTGTTGGGTGTTGCTGACCATCTCATCAGTAGTGATGTTTCCAGCCTTCTCTCTGTTTTCCTGCTTCTCTCTGTCCGTGGCTGGTTCTTTGAGGACTCTGATGATCAGAGAAGGGGTAACAAGTACCATTACAGTCCAGTCTGACCATGATGGAGGGTCAGTTTCACTGCTCTCCTTAGCTCCTTCCATCACCAGAGTTCTTAGCCTTACCTTTTGAAAAAAAAATTTAAAACACCCTTTTATTTTAGAACAGTTTAAAATTTATAGTGAAATTGCAAAGATAGTATAGAGCGTTCCCATATATACCACACCCAGTTTCCCCTATTATTAACATTTTACATTAGTGTGCCACATCTGTTATCATGGATGAACAAATATTGATGCATTATTATTAAGTCCATACCTTATTCAGATTGCCTTAGTCTTTAACCAAATGTCCTATTCCTATTCCAGAATCCCACACAGGATACCATATTATGTTAGTTGTCATATCTCCTTCTTGGCTGTGACAGTTTCTCAGACTTCCCTTGTTTTTGATGACCTTGACAGTTTTTGAGGAATACTGATTGGATATTTTGAGGAATGTCCCTCAGTTGGGATTTGTCTATTCTTCCCACCCCCAGCCCCCTTGGTTTTTGGGAGGAAAACCACAGAGCATTTAGCCATTCTCATCCTATCAAGGGTATATGCTATCAACATGATTCATCACTATTGGTGTTGATCACCTGGCCTAGGTGGTGTTTGTCAGTTTTCTTCCCTGGAAAGTGATTTTTTTCCCTCCCTCCTTTCTATACTGTGCTCTTTGGATGGAAGTCATTATGTGCATAAGGACTGGGGGGTTATGTTTTACCTCCCTGAGGGCAAAGTGTTTACATAAATTATTTGGAATTCTTTTATACTCAAGCTTTGACTGTTCGTCCCCATTTATATATTTGTTTGTTCAGTCACTTATATCAGTATGGACTCATGGATTCCTTTTGCACAAATTAATAAAGCTGTTATACATGTTTATAACAGCTTTATTGACACCACACAATTCACCCATTTAAAGTATATGATTCAGTATATATTTTTAAATTTAAATAATCTCTATACCCAAGGTGGGACTTGAACTCATGACCCTGAGATCAGGAGCTACACGCTCTTCCGACTGAGCCGGGCAGGCGCCCTACGATTCAGTGGTTTTTAGTATACCCAGAGCTGTGCTGCTGCCATAGCCACAATCAATTCTAGAACATTCTTGTCACCTCAAAAAGAGACCCTGTACCCATTAGCAGTTCCTCTACATTTCCTCCCAAGTTCCCCTCACCTTAGGTGACCACTAATCTACTTTTTGTCTCCATACTTATTCTGGACAATTCATGTTAATGGAATCATACAGTGTGTGGTCTTTTGTGACAAGCTTCTTCCATTCGGCATAATGTTTTCAAGTTTCATTCATATTATAGCTTTGTCAATAATGTCTTTTTATGGGCGCCGGGGTGGCTCAGTCGTTAGGCGTCTGCCTTCAGCTCGGGTTGTGATCCCGGGGTCCTGGGATCGAGCCCCGCATCGGGCTCCCTGCTCCATGGGAAGCCTGCTTCTCCCACTCCCCCTGCTTGTGTTCCCTCTCTCACTGTGCCTCTCTTTGTCAAATAAATAAATAAAATCTTTAAAAAAAATGTCTTTTTATTGCCAGTTGTATTCCATTGTGTAGATAGACCACATTTTATTTATCTGTTCATCAGTTGATGGTTATTTATGTGGTTGCCATTTTTTGACTATTATGAATAATGCTGCTATAAACACCCATGTATAAATTTTTGTGTGACATGGTTTTAATTTCTCTTGAATATATAACCAGAAGTGGAATTTCTGAGTAGTGGGTGTGAAGTAGTATTTCATTATGGTTTTGATTTGCATTTCTATGAGGGTTAATGATGTTGAGCATCTTTTAATGTACTTATTGGCCATTTATATATCTTGGGAGAAATATGGGGAGAAATGATATCTTTATGGTGTTGTCTTCCAGTTTATGAACATGGGATTTTTTAAAAAAAATTTTTAAAGATTTTATTTATTTATTTGACAGAGAGAGAGACAGCAAGAGAGGGAACACAAGCAGGGGGAGTGGGAGAGGGAGAAGCATGCTCCCTGCTGAGCAGGGAGCCCGAGGCCGACACGGGGCTCGATCCCAGAACCCTGGGATCACGACCTGAGCCAAATTAACCGACTGAGCCACCCAGGCGCCCCGGGAAATTTCTTTTTATTTAGAAATTATTTAATTTCTTTTGTCAGCATTTTGTAGTTTTCAACATTCAAGTCCTGTCCATATTTTTGAAGGATTTGTTAGATTTATACCCAAGGATTTCAATTTTTTGGAGCAATTTAAAATGATACATTTTTTATTTCAGTGTGTACATGTTCATTGCTAATATATAGAAATACAGTTGATTTTTATATGTTTATCTCATATCCTATAACCTTGCTGAAATTATTTATTAGTTTTAAGCTTTTGTAGATTCTTTTAGATTTGCTGTGTAAATAATCATGTCACCTGCGAATAGAGACTTTTATTTCCTCCTTTCCCATCTGTCAGACTTTTGTTTCCTTTTCTTGCTTTATTGCTCTGGCTAAAACATCTAGCAGTATGTTGAGTAAGAGTGGTAAGAGTGAATATTTTTTCCTTGTTCCCAGTTTTAGAGAGAAAACATTAGTCTTTCACCGTTAAGTAGAATGTTAGTTGTAGGTTTTTGTAGATGCTCTTTATTAAATTAAGGAAGTTCCCTCTTCCTATTTTGCTGAGAGTTTTTAACATCAGTGTGTTTTACATTTTGTAAAATGATTTTTTTTGCATCAGTTGAAATGATCATGTGATTGTTCTTTTTTAGCTTGTTAATATGGTAGATTACATTGATTGATTTTTCAATATTGAGCCAGTATTGCATCCATGGAATAAACTTGGTCTTAAAGTATAATTCTTTTTTTTTTTTTTTTTTTTTTTTTAAAGATTTTATTTATTTATTTGACAGAGAGAATGAGAGAGAGAGAGCACATGAGAGGGGGGAGGGTCAGAGGGAGAAGCAGATTCCCTGCCGAGCAGGGAGCCCGATGCGGGACTCGATCCAGGGACTCCAGGATCATGACCTGAGCCGAAGGCAGTCGCTTAACCAACTGAGCCACCCAGGCGCCCTTAAAGTATAATTCTTATAATAAATTGCTGAATTCTATTTGTTAGCATATTGTTAAGGACTGTTGTGTTTATATTTATGAGGGATATTGGTCTGTACTTTCCTCTTTTTGTATTGTCTTTATCTGGTTTTGGTATCAAGGTAATAATGCCTTCATAAAATGAATGGGGAAGTTGTTACCTCGTCTTCTGTTTTCTTGCAGAGATTGTGTAGAATCAGTGCTAATTTCTCTTTAAACAATTTGTAGAATTCAGCAGTGAAACTATCAGGATTTGGAGATCTCTGTTTTTTGTTTTTGAGGATGGTTTAAATCATAAATAGTTTCCTCAATTGTTAGTGGGCTATCTAAATGATCTCTTCCATGTTGGATGAGTTGTTTTTTGACCACTTCATCTAAGTAGTCAGATTTATGTGTGTAGAGTTGTTCACAGTTCCCTTTTTATCCTTTTGATGTCTGCAGGGTCTATAGTAATATCCTCCCTTTCGTTCCTGATATTGATAATTTGTGTCTTCTCTCTTTTTCCTTGTCAGTCTTGCTAGTGGTTTGTCAATTCTATTGATTTTTTTTCAAAGAAGCAGCTCTTTGTTTTGTTGATTTTTTCCCCTATTGATTCTCTATTAAAAATCTATTTTCCCTCTTTTTTTCAATTTCATTTATTTCTATTCATAGCTTTATTATTCCCTTTGTTATGCTTGTTTTGGTTTTGTTTTGCTCTTTTTGTCTAGGATCTTGAGGCAGGAGTTTAGATTAGTGATTTGACAATTTCTATGTATTTAGTACTATAAATTTCCCTTTCAATATTGCTTTGGCTGAAATTTCCCTTTCAATATTGCTTTGGCTATGTGCCCAAATTTTTGATATATTGTATTTTCATTGTCATTCAGTTCAGTCTATTTTTTAAATTTCTCTCGAGACTTCCTCTTTTGCCTATGAGTTATTTAGAAGTGTGTTTAATCTTCAAGTGTTTGGAGATTTTCCTGTTATCTTTTTTTGTTATTGATTTCTAGTTTGATTCCATTGTGGTTGGAAAACACATCCTGTATGATTTCAATTATTTTGAATTTGTTGAGGTTTGTTTTATGGCCCAAAGTATGGTCTATCTCGATATATGTTCTGTAGACACAGAAAAGAATGTATATTCTGTTTTTGTTAGGTAGAGGGTTCTATAAATATCAGTTAGATTCTGTTGGTTGATATTATTGACTTCTTCTGTATTCTTGCTGGCTTTCTATCTGTCCAGGTCAATTTTTGAGTAGAGGGGTTCTGAAATCTGTAACTATAATTGTGGATCTGTTCATTTCTCCATCCAGTTTATCAGTTTTCGCTTCATATATTTTGTAGCTCTATTGGGTGGTATATACACATTTAGGACTGCTATTTCCTCTTGGTCATTATAAAATGTTCTTCTTTGTGGTAATTTTCTTTGCTCTGCTGTCTACTTTGTCTAATAGCAATAAGGCCACTCCCATTTCCTTTTGATTAATATTTGCAGGATATTTTTTCCATCCTCTTACTTTTAACCTGCCGATATTATTATACTTGAAGTGAATTTCATGTAGATAGCAGATAGTTGGATAATATTTTTAATCTACTCTGCCAATTTCTGTCTTTTAATTGATATGTTAGATCATTTATATTTAATTATTGATATGCTAGGGCTAAGTCTGTCATTTAACTTTTTGTTTTCTGTTTTCTTTTTTTATTTCTCTATTTTCCTTTTTCCTGTATTCCTGTGAGTTACTTGAACATTCTTTAGAATTCCTTTTTAATTTATCTGTAGTATTGACCATATCTCTTTATTTAGCTTTTTTTTTTTTTAAGATTTTATTTATTTATTTGACAGAGAGAGACACAGCGAGAGAGGGAACACAAGCAGGGGGAGTGGAGGAGGGAGAAGCAGGCTTCCTCTGGAGCAGGGAGCCCGATGCGGGGCTCGATCCCAGGACCCTGGGATCATGACCTGAGCCGAAGGCAGACGCTTAACGACTGAGCCACCCAGGCACCCCTTTATTTAGCTTTTTTATTGGTTGTTCTATCTATAGGTATTACATTATATATATGTAACTTATCACAGTATACCAGTATTGTCATTTTACAGTTCAAGTGAGATATCGAAACCTCACTTCCTTTATCCTCTCATTTATAATACAACTATCTTCAATATTTCTTCTACATACATTTAGAACCACACTGACAGTGTTAAAACTTTTGCTTCAAACTTCAAAAGGAATTTAGATAATTCAAGAGAAGGAAAGTTTATTGTATTTACCCATATTTTTACTTATCATGTCCTTTCTTTCTTCCTGATGTTCTAAGGGTTTTTTGTTTGTTTGTTTTTAATGTTTTTGTGTTTAGAGAACTTCCTTTAGCTATTCATTTGGAGTTGGTCTGCTGGGGACAAATTCTCCTAGGTTTTCTTCATCTGAGAATGCCTTTATTTCCCCTTCATTCCTGAAGGATATTTTTGCTGGGTATAGGATTCTAGGTTAACAGTTCTTTCTTTCACCATGTGAAAATTATTGTGCCACTTTCTGCTGGCCTCCATGGTTTCAGATGAGAAATCCACTGTCATTTTAATTGTTTTCCCTTAAAGATCAGGTGTTATTTTTTTCCCTCTGGTTACGTTTAAGAATTTTTGTCTTTAGTTTAAAAATGTTTAATTATAATGTGTCTTTTTGTGAATTTCTTTGGGTTTATCCTGTTTGAGGGCTCACTCACCTTAAACTGGCAGGTTTATACCTCTTGCTAAATTTGGGGAGTTTTCAGCCATTATTTCTTTGAGTACCTTTTCAGCCTTCCCTTTCTCCACTCCTCTGGGACTCTGCTCCTTTTTGGTTTTGTTTTTGTTTACTTTCTGTTGTTCAGAATGGGTAATTTGTATTGTTCTGTCACCCAGTTCATGGATTCTTTCCTCTGTTTCCCATCTGTTTTTTGAGGCCATTCACTGAGCTTTTATTTCAGTTACTGTATTTTTCAGTTCCAAAATTTCTGGTTCTTCTTTATTCTTTTTCTTTGCTGAGGCTTTCTAGCTTTTCACTGGGTGCAGGTGCATTTGTTAACTGCTTGTTAAGCATTTTTATCATGGCTGCTTTTAAATCTTAAGTCACAATTCTTACATTCTTGTCTTCTTGGTGTTGATTATATTTTTTCATTTGGTTTGAGCTCTTCCTGGGTCTTGCTATGATGAGCGATTTTTGCCTAAAACCTGGACATTTTTGTATTATGTTATGAGATGCTGTATCTTATTTAAACCTTTTGTTTTGGCTGGATTTCACTGACACCACATCAGTAGGGAAGTTGTAGTGCTACCTTGTAACTTCCAGGTGGAGGTAGAAGTGCAGGTTTCCTACATGGCATTTGTTGGCATCTGAGGTGGGGGTTGCTCCTTGTTACTGCTGGTTGGGAGTTCTGGCTACCCATGTGGTCTTCACTGACATGGCAGGAGTGAGGTTGCATTACCACTCTGCAGGGATGACATAAAAGCCCTGGCTCCCTACTTGGTCTTCTCTGATATTGACTGGATATGGGTGTTGGGGAACCTTGTTATAGCTTCATGAGGATGGAAATCTATGCCCTCCACCTGGCCTTTGCTGGCATCAGAAGAGGTGGGACCACAATTTTTATTATAGTGTTTGACTGAAGAAGAATGGTTATTGGCTAAAAGTGTTCTGTCTTACTGGACTGGTTCTTTCCAGACCCTTTGGCTAGAGAGAGCAGGATTTTTCCTTTCCTTTCCTTTTCTTCTCTTCTCTTTTCTTTTCTGTTTCTTTCTCTTTTTCTTTTTCTTCTGTTATCTTCTTTTTCTCCCTGTGTGTGTTGGCATTTCTGAATTGTTGGCTTCTTCATTCCATGTATGGGGTATATGAGGCAAAAAGAAAACCCAGGGAGCTCATAATGTCATTTCTTGGATACTGAGATCCCTGGCTGATCTACCTTCTGTCCTTTACCTTTTAGTTTACTTATGTGCATTTTATATACAATGTTATAATGTTTAGGGTTTTTAGTTGTACATACTGGAAGAAATAGGGAAAAACATGTCTATTCCATCTTCCTACAAATGGAAGTATCTTCTGGACTCTTGGATATTTATTTTATACTTTAGGTTCTAATCCAATACTCTTTTCTTTTTTACTCAGAGGTTTCCAGCTGTATTGGGAGTGTCATTGGGAGTGGCTTTCCTTTTTTGCATCCAAATCCACTGGGGTTGCTTCAAGGGCCAGAGAAGGAAGGAACCTCATCTCATGGAAGGGCCAGACCTCCATTTCAGTGTAGAAGGAGACACTTGGCTTCTTTCAAGCCCTTCTTCCCTCTGACAGCTTGGGTCCATTTGTAGCCATTTCTGTGGCTCCCCAATAGTTTTCCTACATAAATTGGAGGTAGGCTAATTAACTGATTGCAGGGCAAAGGCACCAGACGCCTGTCTCTTCTCCTTGGAGCCTTGATCTTGCCCATTTGATTGTGACGATTCTTCCTCCCATCTTAGCTTGTGAGGAAATGGGATACAGCCAACGTGATCACTTATCTGGGGTGACAGCAAGTAAACATGAAAAATGTGCTGAGGAACACAAGAGGACAGTGATCAGAAAGGCTTTTTCTTTCAACCTAAATCATGATGTTTTGGGCATCGGCTAGAGTTTTCCAAGTTATTTATAACTGTCCATCCCTGTTAGGGGATATATGTTTTATCTAAAAATAGTAATCTTTCCTAATCAAATGATAAATGTGTGTGCCCCAAATGGAGGCCCCATACTTACCCACCTCATTATAGAAGTTCAGGTGAATAATGGAAATATTACCAGCATGACACTGGATCAGATGCTTCAAGATACCCAGTATTTGGAAGTTAGGGCTCTTTAAGTTTTTTGGTGGAAGGTCCTTCATGTTAGTAGAGGTAGCTCTTACAAGCCAAGTCCTTTGAGAATGATATTCAAAGTACTTCTTATTCCTAGCAGCTAATGATTGTGTGTGTAGGAGGTTATGTTGTGTTCCTTTGGAGTTTATGCCGCATACAGCCAGCATCTGGCTCTTTATCTCCAATCCTTCTTGAGGGATTCCAGTGGGGCATCTCAGTCCCAGACTTGGTGGGTGTCTAGTCCTCATTTCCTTTTCACACAACAGGAAATTCACAGAGTGTTAAAGCTGGCGGGAACCTAATTATTGCTTCTCAACCCTGTTTGCTCTTTAGAAATATCTGGAAAAAGAAAAAAAACACTAATGCTTGGGCCCCATCTCTAGAGATTCTGACTTTTTAAACCAGCCCAATAAAGTAGGTAGTGTTATTATTTCCACTTAACAGATACAGACCCTGAAGCCTGGGCTAAGTTTCTCTTGGACCCCATAGTTACCCATGGAGGAGGAGGATTTGAGCCCAGGTGGTCTGAGTTTGGAGTCCCGGATTATAATAACCCACTACCCAGAGGTGGGCCTTGACATACATGGTTTCCTTTTCCTACGCCAGGGATTCTCCAGTTAGAATCACCCGGGGAGATTTTGACAAACATGGACAGCTCGATCCCAACCTCATATTCTGGTCTGGGGTGGGGCCAGTGCATTGATGGGTTTTTAAAATATCTCCAGGTGATTTTTTAAAAAAAAAGATTTTATTTATTTATTTGAGAGAGAGAGAGAGAGCACGAGAGGGGAGAGGGTCAGAGGGAGAAGCAGACTCCCTGCTGAGCAGGGAGCCTGATGCGGGGCTGGATCCTGGGACTCCAGGATCATGACCTGAGCCAAAGGCAGACGCTTAACTGACTGAGCCACCTAGGTGCCCCTCTCCAGGTGATTTAAGTGAGCATCCAGGATCAAGAACCACTGTCTAAGCTTGATCATATGGACCACCTGCCACTTTTTAGAAATAGACCCCAATGCCCAGAGGTGGAAGTGAGCCAGAGGTAGATAGTGTTAGGACTCAGATGCTGCCGAATTTTCTACACAGAAGAGGCATTTGGCTGAATGAGGCCCTTGATCTTTTTATTTATTTATCTTTGAGGGTTACATTTTTATTAAAATATTTTTTAACCTGTTGAGGACATTGCAAGATTGGGAAATTTCACATAGAGGTCCAGATTTCAGAATTCACTAGAAATGTCAGAGTATCTGGTGACACTTGGCTGGAGCTGAGCTGTAGCTGATGGCTTGTGGCAGGACTGTCCTCACCGGTTAGACCTATCCCACTGCCTTCCTGGCATTCCCATTGCTGGCTCCCAAGGGTGTTGGAGTTTACAACCACCATATTCCTCCCATGTTGTCCTTCATCACAAAGAGTTGTGTAGTTGTCTTAGTTGCTCTTCTAGATTGCAAACACCTTAAGATTTTCAACCTGGGGGCAACTCTGTTCCCTAAGAAACATATATCAATGTCTGAAGATCTGTTTAGTTGTCACACGTAGGGGTGGGGGTGGGAGGGAGGACAGCACTACTAGCTTCTAGTGGGTAGAGGTCAGAAAGGCTGCTAAACATCCTACAAAAAACAGGACAGCCCCCACAACTAAGACTTAATTGGCCCCAAAGTCAGTAGTACTGAGGTTGAGAAACTGAATCTTGCTCACCTCTGAGTCCCCGGCCTGACTGGTGGCACATAGTAGACAGTCAATTAAATGTCAGCTGGAGGCCTGACTGATGTCAGACTGTTGGCTTTTCCCCTGCTCCCGCTGGGCTTCTGCCTGACGAGTTGTTGCTTTGCTCTGTGTGCACCATATGGCCCTGCAATAAATGAGTGAGTCAATAAAAGCCCTGCCATATGTGAAGTAAGTGATCTTATGAATGAAATCCAGAGCAGGGACACAATTATTTCATCTGAAGAAAGACACTAATTAAACACACAATTGCAGCAAGCACATTTGTTGGGAGAACTGAAGGCATTCTGCAGTAGGAAGATGTATTGCTCATTCCTAAAAAAGGGTAATAAGGAGGAAGTCTTAATCATGCTTTTAATGATCAAAGGTGTCTTTAGAATCAATCCTTTCCTTAACTGGATGAAGAACGATACTGACCTAGTGGGACATTTCAGGCTTTATAAATTAATTATAAATTGCTGCAAACGATCTGCCTGGTATCTAGTTCCCATACCTCTGCTGGCAGGGGTAGGAGGAAATTCAGTGAAGGCTCTGAGAGAGCTGATATTAAATAAAAGAAGCTGGGGTGTGCTGAATTATGGCTTCATCTTCATGTCACCCTCTTGGTGTCCAGAGTCCATGCTGGACTTAGCCTGGCTACCACTGTGTCTGGCCTTGCAGCTATGTCTGGAGTGAGGTGGCAAATTTAGGGTTGGCAAATGACCAACCATCTGGGTTTGTCTGGGACTGTCTCAGTTTTCGTACTGAAAACCTTGTGTTCTGGACAATCCCTCCCCAGGATGTGAAAAGTTCTGGATTTCAGTGATGAGTGTAGAAGATTGTGGGAAAAGTACAAAAACCACACTAGGACCCAAAATAACAGGGTTAAAAGGAACACTGTTTTAGTGTCAAATGGACATAGAAGAGGTAGTCCTTTGCCTTCTATGGTTGCTGTGGCTGTTTTTGCCACTGACTGCTGATGTCAGCAACCACGGGCAGCCTTTTGAAGGTGACTTTGTTCATCCTTGCTCATCCAAGACTCGTCTTCCCCACATATTCAATAGAGATAAGAGACTTGTAATGAGTGTCAAATGAGACAATGCCATCAACTGCCTACTGAAGAGCTGGGTTCAGAGCAAGTGACCAATAAGTGTTAACTGCTACTACTAAAATAACTACCGCAATGATTATTGTTATTATTACTATTAGTGTAAACCACTCAGTGGGTATGATCAGGCAGGATGGGACAGCGCAAGTCTTTACCCTGAATGTCTTTCTTGCAAGCACCAGCTGTTCTGTCGATGCACAGGGGTGACGGGAACTTCCATTGTATGTGGCAAGGAGACATGGGGTGATTGCCTTGGACCATGCTCTCTTATGGGCCTGAACTCCAGTCAGCTGGGCAGGGACTTGGGGGGTGGAGGTGGGAAATAGGGAGGAGACCAGTTGGGGCCCCGAAAGACCCAAGTTTAGAGTGATGATGGACTCACTCTTCCTTCCCCCCAGAGAAGTCCCTTCCATGAGTTGTGATTTTGGTGTCCTATATACTGTGAAGCTATTACCACAATCAAGAAAATGAACATATCCTTCATGCCCACAAGCTTGTAATCTCACATTCCCTAACGTAAGGCCACAAAGATTTTCTGTTTTTATCCGGAAGTTTATTGCTTAACCTTTTACATTTAGATCTATGATCCATTTTCAGTCAAACTGCAAGGGGTGGATCAAGGGACATGTTTCTGCACCATTTGTTGATGGCATTGCTCTTATATATGTGGCCATTTTCTCAGCTCTGCATTCTGTTCCATTGATCTCTTTGTCTATTTTGGTGCCCTCCCCACACTGTCTGGACTATTGTACCTTTATGATCAGTCTCCAGTGTTGTTCCTCCTTTTCAATGTACCCTCTAATACAATATTAAATAGAAGTGCTGAGTAGGCATCCTTGCCTTATTCCTGATCTCAGGGAGAAAGGCATTCAGTTTTTTGGTTTTTTTAATCAAGGATGATGTTGGCTGTAGGGTTTTTGTAGATGCCCTTTCTAAGGTTGAGGAGGTTCCCTCTATTCCTAGTTCACTGAGAGTTTTTATGAAGAGTGGATATTGGATTTTGTCAAATGCTTTTTCTGAGTCTGTTGAAATAATGACATGATTTTCCTATTTTTACTTTATTAATTTACTATATGTAATAATATATATTATATTGATTGATTTTTGAATGCTAAACCAATCTTGCATTTCTAGGATGAATCCCACTTGGTTACAATGTAGATTATTTTTATATATTGCTGGATTTGATTTGATAAAATTCTGTTTAGAATTTTTGCATCTATGTTCATGAGGGATATTGGTCTCTATTTTTTTGTGATATCTGTCAGTCTTTGCTATTTATTCTGGCCTCAGAGAATGAGTTGGGAAGTGTTCTCTCCTCTTCAGTTTTCTGAAACACTTGTATAGTATTGGTATTATGCCTTCCTTAAACGTTTAGTAGAATTCACCAGTGAAACCATTTGGGCCAGGAGTTTTCTTTGAGTATAGTTAAAAAAATTGTTTTTTAAAGATTTTATTTTTAAGTAATCTCTACGCCCAACACGGGGCTTGAACTCACAATCCCGAGATCAAGAGTTGCACACTCTAACAACTGAGCCAGTCAGGTGCTCCTCTCTGTGTATAGTTTTTAAACTATAAACTAAGTTTCTTTTAAAAATGAAGGGTTATTGAGGTATTTACTACTTCTTGAGTGAGCTTTGGTAGTTTGTGTTTTTCAAGGAATTTTTCCATTTTATTTAAGTTGCCAAGTTTATTGGCATAAAGTTGACCATAATATCCTGTTTGTTATCATTTATTATCTGTAGAATTTATAATGATATTCTCATTCCTAGTGTTGGTAATTTGTGTCTGCTCTCTTATTTTTTTCCTGATCAGTCTGGCTTAGATTTATCCATTTCATTCATGTTTTCAAAGAATCAGCTTTGGGTTTTATTGATTTTCTCTTTTTTCTTTCATTGATTTCTGATCTTTCTGATTTCTGGTATTTTTACTTACTTTAGGTTTGATTTGTTCTTTACTTTTTTAAGGTGGAAGTTGAGGCCATTGATTTGAGACTTTTCTTCTTTTCTAATATGCTTTTTAGTGCTGTAAATTTTCCCCTACACACTGCTTTAGTGGCATCTAACAAATGTTTACATGTATATTTCATTTTAATTCACTTCAAAATACTTTCTATTTCCCTTGTGGTACTTTCTTTGACCTATGGATTATTTAGAAATGTGTCATTTAGTCTCTAAACATTTGAAGACTTTCCAGAGATCTGTTACTGATTTTTATTTTATTTTAAAAAAGATTTTAATTGGGCGCCTGGGTGGCTCAGATGGTTAAGCGTCTGCCTTCAGCTCAGGTCATGATCCCAGGGTCCTGGGATCGAGTCCCGCATCGGGCTCCCTGCTCCTTGGGAGCCTGCTTCTCGCTCTGCCTCTCTCTCTCTCTCATGAATAAATAAATAAAATCTTAAAAAAAAAAAAAAGATTTTAATTATTTATTTTGACAGAGAGAGAGAGAGAGCGCCAAGCAGGGGGAGCGGCAGGCAGAGGGAGAAGCAGGCTTTTTGCTGAGCAAGGAGCCTGATGCAGGACTTGATCCCAGGACCCTGGGATCATGACCTGAGCTGAAGGCAGACACTTAATGACTGAGCCAGGTGCCCCACTGTTATTGATTTTTTTTTTTAAGATTTTATTTATTTATTTGAGACACAGAGATATATATATAGAGAGAGCATGAGCAGTGGGAGCAGCAGAGGGAGAGGGAGAAGCAGGCTCCCCGCTGAGCCAGGAGCCCGATGTGAGGCTCGATCCCAGGACCCTGGGATCATGACCTGAGCCGAAGGCAGACGCTTAACCATCTGAGCCACCCAGGCGCCCCCTGTTATCGATTTTTAATTAAATTCTGCTATGGACGGAGAATAGACTTTGTATGACTTGAATTTTTAATGTATTGAAACTTGTTTTATGGACAGAATCTTGGTAAATGTTTTGTGTGCACATGAAAAGAATATGTCTTCTGCTATTATGAGGTCTTCTATAAATATCAATTAGGTCAAGTTGATTGTGTTCAGTTTTTTATATCCTGATTTCTTGCCTATTCTATCAGTTACTGAAAGAGGGGATTGAGGGCGCCTGGGTGGCTCAGTTGGTTAAGCGACTGCCTTCGGCTCAGGTCATGATCCTGGAGTCCCAGGATCGAGTCCCGCATCGGGCTCCCTGCTCGGCAGGGAGTCTGCTTCTCCCTCTGACCCTCCTCCCTCTCATGCTCTCTGTCTCTCATTCTCTCTGTCTCAAAAAAAAAAAAAAAATTTTTAAAAAAAAAAAAAAAAAAAGAAAGAGGGGATTGAAATATCTCACTATATTTTTGGATTTCCCTATTTCTCCTTTTACTTCTTTTTATTCATGTATTTTAAAACTCCGTTTTGGGGCGCCTGGGTGGCTCAGTCGTTAAGCGTCTGCCTTCAGCTCAGGTCATGATCCCAGGGTCCTGGGATCGAGCCCCGCATCGGGCTCCTGCTCGGTGGGGAGCCTGCTTCTCCCTTTGCCTCTGCCTGCCACTCCCCCTGCTTGTGTGCACTCACTCTCTCTGTCAAATAAATAAAATCTTTAAAAAAAAAAAGTCTCCAAGTTTATGATAGTTATGTAGCAACAGAAAACTAATACACAGGGTATAGAGTTCTAGGTTGGAGATTTTTCTCTCTGTACTTTAGAGATGTAATCCCGCTCTCTTCTTGCTTGCATTATTTCTGATAAAAAGTCTGCTGTCACCCTTCTCTTTTTTTCCTCTGTATGTAATATGTCTTTAAAAAAAATTTCTGGCTACTTTTAAGTTTTGTTTTTTTTAATAGATGATTTTGAGTAACTTACTACAATGTGTCTTGGGATCATTTCTTCATATGTCTTGTGTTTAGGTGCATTGAGCGTCTTGATCTGTGGGTTTATAATTTTTATTAAATTTGGAAAAGTTTCAGCCATGATTTCTTCAAATATTTTTTCCTGTGATCCTTGCCTTCCTGTCTCTTCTCCTCTGGGGACTCAATTACACATATTTTAGGTTGCTTAAAGTTGTCCCATGGCTCACTGATACTTTATTTAAATAATTTTTTTCTCTATATTTTTATTTTGGAGAGATTTTATTGCTGTGTCTTCAAGTTTACAAATCTTTTCTTCTGTGATGTTTAGTTTTCCATTATCCCATTGAGTGTATTTTTAATCTCAGACATTATAGTTTTAATCTTGTGGCTTCAGTCTTTTTTTTTTTTTTTTGGTTTTACATCTTCCATTGCTCTACTTAACTTTTCAAACATATGAAATACAGTTTAATATGATTTATTAAAATACAGTTTAATAACATTCTTGTCTGATAGTTCTAGTACCTGTGTCAGTTCTGGGTAAGTTTCAACTGACTAAGTTTTTTCCTCATCATGGCTGTTATTTTTCTTTTTTTTTGCTTGCCTGGTAATTTTTCACGGGATTCCAGAATTTGACTTTTACCTTTTTTTATGCTGGATGTTTTTGTTTTCCTATAAATATTATTATTTTTTGTTTGTTTGTTTTTGTTTTTTGTTTTTTTTTTATTTGACAGAGAGAGATAGCGACAGCAGGAACACAAGCAGGGAAAGTGGGAGAGGGAGAAGCAGGCTTCCCGCCGAGCAGGGAGCCCGATGGGGGACTCGATCCCGGGACTCCGGGATCATGACCTGAGCGGAAGGCAGACGCTTAACGACTGAGCCACCCAGGCGCCCCCTATAAATATTATTGAGCTTTGTTCTGGGATGTACTTACATTACTTGGAAACATTTGATCCTTTTGAGTCTTGCTTTTTTTTTTTTTTTTTAAGATTTTATTTATTTATTTGACAGAAAGAGACACAGTAAGAGAGGGAACACAAGCAGGGGGAGTGGGAGAGGGAGAAGCAGGCTTCCTGCGGAGCAGGGAGCCCGATGCGGGGCTTGATCCAGGACCCTGGGATCATGACCTGAGCTGAAGGCAGACGCTTAACGACTGAGCCACCCAGGCACCCCTTGAGTCTTGCTTTTAAGATCTGTCAGGTTGGACCTGAGCTGTGTTTAGTTTGGGGTTGATTATTGCCCACTACTGAAGCAAGGCTCTTGCTCTGTGAATTATGATGTTTTCCAGTCTGATGGGACAGGAACTTTCTGGTCTTCTGAGTGCTGTGTATTGTTCCCTCTTATCCTTTTGGGTTATTTATTCTCCAGTCTTGAGTAGTTTCCTCACACACTGTGATGTTGAATACTCTGCTGAATGTTCCTAGAGAACCCTTTGCAGGTCTCTAGAGTTTTCTCTCTGTACAGCTCTCTCCTTTGTGATACTTTGTCCTGTGAACACTAGCTACTCTATCTGCCTGGACTCTCAGTTCTGTCTCCTCAACCCGGGGCTTCTCCTGGGTGCTGCCCAGATTCTCCCTCTTAGTGCTGCAATCTGGAAACGGTGCCAAGGCAGCAAGCTTTCCTGACTCTCTGGGACCACTGTCTTTCACCCTAATAATCAGTCTCTTGAAAATTGTTCTTTCAAACATTTTTGTCCAGTTTTTAGTTGTTTCAGGCAGGAGGGTAAATCTGGTCCTTCTTTTTCCACCTTGACTGGAAGCAGAAGTCCAAACCTATTTTATTGATCATTTTCTACCTACATTCTATTTAAACGCACTATTGTGATTGCAAGAATTAGAACATTTTGCTATCTTCCTCTTCTTTTTTTTAAAAGATTTTATTTTGGGGGCACCTGGGTGGCTCAGATGGTTAAGTGTTTGCCTTCAGCTCAGGTCATGATCCCAGGGTCCTGGGATCGAGCCCCACGTCAGGCTCCTGGCTCAGTAGGGAGCCTGCTTCTTCCTTTCCCTCTGCCTCTTCCCCTGCTCATGATTTCTCTCTCTCTGTATCTCTGTGTCTCAAATGAATAAATAAAATCTTTAAAAAAAAAAGATTTTATTTTTAAGAAATCCCCTTACACCCAACATGGGGCTGGAACTTACACCCCTAGATCAAGAGTCACATACTCTACAACTGAGCCAGCCAGGTGCCCCACTATCTTCCTCTTCTTATCTAGTCTGCTTTCCCAACAATGTTTTGGTGACCTCTATGCTTTCCTCTGAATTCTGTGACTTAATAAATTCTGTTTTTACTCACTCACTAATCTTGATTGACTTTTATCCTCTAATGCAATAAATTTCTTTCCTGACCAATACTATCTGACATACACAGAATGCATTTCTTCTTCACTTTCATATCCATCAACCAAGCAATGGCAGTCCTGTCCTGCTGCAATTCACTGAATTGTGTCCCTCTAACATCATATATTCAAGCCCTAATCTCTAGTGTGATGGTATTTGGAGGTGGGATCTTTGGAAGGTAATTAGATTTAAATGAGGTCATGAAAGTGGGACCTTTATGATGGGATTAGTGTCCCCCCATTTTTTTTTTAGTAGTACAGAGCCCAGTGCAGTACTTGAACTCATGACCCTGAGATCAAGACCTGAGCTGAGATCAAGAGTTGCATGATTAACCAACTGAGCCACCCGGATCCCAGGATTAGTGTCCTTATAACAAGAGCTTCCTCTCTCCAGATGCACACACAGCAGAAAGGCTATATGAGGACATACTGAGAAGGTGGCTGTCTACAAGTCTGAAAGAGCTCTCACAAATCAAACCCTGCTGGGCCTTGATCTTGGACCTTCCAGGCTCCAGAACTGTGAGAAAATGAATTTCTGTTATGTAAGCTGCCCAGTCTATGGTGTTTTGTTATGGTCATCCAAGTAGACTAACAGACCTGCCATCTTTATGCAAACATTTGCTCTCTTTCTTCCCGTCTTCTTTCTCAGATTGCCAGCTTGGGATTTTTCTCCCATCCAAGCTATTTTATAACCTGTAGTCTAGTCTGTTTCTTCCTCTACTTCCCTTCTTAACCCCTGCACTATTCTAGGCTAAGCCTTTCTGGGCTATAACAGCCTTTGTCTTTCTGGCCCTCTACTCTCCACATGATGCCATGGTATTTCTATAAAGCATGGTTCTGGTCATGGCACACCTCTTTTCATACAACTTCAGTGACTCCCACTGTCCTCAGAAATGGTGTTCAAAGTTTTTGAGTTCCTTGCTCCAGAATGCTGTTTTTAATCTGCCAATTGGATGGATATAGTTCCTCCTCTCTGCCCCCGTAGGGGGTTTCTTTCCCCCCCCCCAAAGATTTTATTTATTTATTTTATTTGTCAGAGAGAGAGAGAGAGAACAAGCAGGGAGAGCGTAAGGCAGAGGGAGAAGCAGATCCCCTGCTGAGCAAGGACCCCGATGCAGGATTCGATCCCAGGACCCTGGGATCACGACCTGAGCCGAAGGCAGATGCTTAACCGACTGAGCCACTCAGGTGTCCCTCATAGGGGGTTTCTTTTCCTCTGCAGTCGTTGCACATATCCCTTTCTTCCTGGTAACTAGCTGTGAACTGCTGTCTCCTTACTAGCCTGCTAACTCCCTGATAGTATACCAGGATCAGGACACCTCACAGAGCTTTGCACATATTAGGTGCTCACCAAATGCCTGCATCACAATTTCCACAATCTTGATTTCATGGTCTAGATTTTAAAATGACATTAAAAGAAATGTTTAGGGGTGCCTCAGTGACACAGTTGGTTGAACGTCTGATTCTTGGTTTTAGCTCAGGTCATGATCTTGGGGTCCTGGGATCGAGCCCTCTGCTGGCTCCATGCTCAGCGTGGAGTCTGCTTGAGACTCTCTCTCCGTCTCCCTCTGCCCCTCCTGCTCATGCTGTCTCTCTCTCTCTAAAATAAATAAATAAAATCCTTAAAACAACAACAACAACAAAAGAAATGTTTAGAAAAGAGTAGAAAACCACCATAACATCCCTACCCTAACACAACTTACCTTATTTTTGCTCTTTACCTCTCAGACTTTGTGTCTGGATTTTCAGAGCTATATTCACAGTGAACATACAGATCAAAGTTCTTTTTTTTTTTAAAGCATACTACTTTGCACATTTCCCCCTGTATATAGCTTTATCATTTTAAGTAACTAGTATTTCCATTAAGTAGAAGTGCTATAACTTACTAGATTATATTAAGATTTATTGGATTCAAACCTGTAGAAATGTAACCTGATATCAGGTCCCCCCCCCTTTTTAAAAGATTTTATTTATTTATTTGACAGAGAGATCAAGAGAGAGAGCGCAAGCAGGGGGAGTGACAGGCAGAGGGAGAGGGAGAAGCAGGCTGCCCGCTGAGCAGAGAGCCTGATGTGGGCCTCCATACCAGGACCCTGGGATCATGACCTGAGCCGAAGGCAGATGTTTAACCAACTGAGCCACCCAGGTGCCCTCAGGTTTCCCCTTGTTCAGGATCTGACTCAGTTTTGGCTCCCACCTGGTCCTCCAATTAATATAGCTTAGCCCGTTCACTGGTTTCCATGAAAAATACAAGCAGACAAAGCACTTTTTGGCCTTGTTTACTAAAGATCTAAGGGCCTAGGCAGGGATCACATTGTACAGTGCAGAGCCTTTACTTGAAAAATCTTCATTAATTATAGCCTCTTCTCTATAGAGAAGCTCCACTCCAACTCCCACTCTGCCCCATCCCATACCCAGTGTCTAGTCTTCTTTCCCAGTTTCCCTAGAAGTGCAAATTTCTCATTGTGTTATTCAGAGCAGGTCACTTTGCCCCAGTAACTTCTTTTAGTGAGTAGAACCAAACTCAATAAAATAGAGTCCTCCAGGTATGGGGCTCCCCGTCCTGAGTGGATACAAAGCATAGGGGGTTATAAATAACATTCCCTCAAACCACTCTCCACCCCAGGTTATATAAGGGTTGGAAAGAAAAGTGGCGAGCACAGCATGGGGCTTGCTATGGGCTCCCCGCCTCTCTTTTGGGGTGAAACTTAGTCTGAGTCTCCCTGGGATGCCCTGTCCATGAGTACCAATGGTGCTCAACCCAACCTGAGGTCTGTCTGGGTGGGGTGCTGACTCATCTTTGAAGGTGTTGGGAGGGCTTGGCTTTGGGCATATGGGAAGGGGAAATGTGGATGTGGATGCTTTCCTGGCAATGCATAAACTTGGAATAGGATTCATGTTGCCATGACATCGCCAAGGCAAGTGTGTCTCTTACCTCGGGGAAGCTGAGGTGCCTGCTTGTCTTAGAGGGGCAGCTGCTGTAGGCTGACTGGACCCCTCTTCTTTATTTCCATCCTCTGGAGAAACCAGTGTCTTAATGGTGCTGGCCTACTTTTCATGGCCAGTTATTGGGATTCTCTGGGTTGAAGTAACCCCAGATCAGCCTGGCCTCAGCAAGAGGGGTTTATGGCTCACATTGCTGGGAAGGGTTCTGGGACAGCTCATGGGGTTGCTGAAGGAGCTATACAGCAACCAGGTTTGGGGCTGAAATTTTACTCAAACCAGCTACAACTTGCTTTATCTCAAGTATGTCCCCATTTTATCTCATGCTTGGTAAATTTTCTCCAACTGAAAACAGACCCCTTTCTCCATGTTTCAGGGCGGGTAGCCAATGGTACTCGCCTCTCACCTCTGTTTTTCCAGCACCAGTACCTTCAGCTCCAAATTGATCTCACGGGGTGACTTTTCTGTTCCTCTGGACCAATCCCACCCCTGAGTATTGGATACCATGATAGGTCTCAAGTCCCAGATGTAGAGGTAAATAGCAGAAGAGGGGAGATTGGAAAGCTTGTATGTCAGAGAAACAATCCTGTGCTATGGCAACTGGGGCCCACTCCTTCCTGCATCCAGGCAATGGCTGCTCATACTGGTGACTCAGTTTTGTTTTTTTTTTTTAAAGATTTTATTTATTTATTTGACAGAGAGAGACACAGAGAGAGAGGGAACACAAGCGGGGGAGTGGGAGAGGAAGAAGCAGGCTTCCTGCTGAGCAGGGAGCCCGATGAGGGGCTCAATCCCAGGACCCTGGGATCCTGACCTGAGCCGAAGGCAGACGCTTAACGACTGAGCCACTCAGGCGCCCTGGTGACTCAGTTTTGAACTGATGTCTCTATAGACTCTGCACCTGATTCCAGATCATTGAATTTCACTTCCCTTGCTTAAGCTCAGGTGTGACTCTAACCATTTTGAATCTCTCTTCTAGAAATTGTATTGAAATGAATGTGATCGTATGATCCATCACACAGTAACACAAACGAACACCTCTCTACTCCCTCGTATAAAGGTATTAAATCTCTAGGTATATACATTTCATACACTGCCTGTGTGTATGATCAAACATGTCCAATTTGAACTACTTGTGGGAAGAGCAGTCTGGATTAGAAACACATCTGAACCCTAACTTATATTTTAAATAATTCAAATTCCTGAGTTACTGATTAGGGTCCTAACTACTGACAAATGATACCACTCTGGGTGGTTTAGGTAGAAATGACTCACTGGGAGATCTAGCTATGCCCACAGAATGGTTGGGATGGCGGAAGAGACAGTCTTGAGTCTGTGTTCCAGGAACGACTTCCAAAACCACAATGTAGAGCTCAGCCACTACGGGAGCTGCTGCCTCTCCACGGTCAGAGAGCTACTGAACAGGGACGCCACCTGTCACAGCTCCTGGCCCAGAACTGTACCATCTCTGCTAGGATCTGTCAGCAGGGATGTTTGCGTTGCACCTCTCTCTCCCCTTGTAACTCCTTCCCAAGTCAAAGCTTCCTGTAAACACCTTTCCCTCCATGCAACTTAGTTCTTAAGATCTTGTGCCAAGTACATGTGACTCTTTTTTTTTTTTAAAGATTTTATTTATTTATTTGAGAGAGAGAATGAGAGACAGAGAGCACGAGAGGGAAGAGGGCAGAGGGAGAAGCAGACCCCCTGCTGAGCAGGGAGCCCGATGTGGGACTCGATCCCGGGACTCCAGGATCATGACCTGAGCCGAAGGCAGTCGCTTAACCAACTGAGCCACCCAGGCACCCCAGTACATGTGACTCTTGGACCTAAATCACACCTGGACCTCTAGCTGCCAGGAAATTTAGGAAAGCCCTTGTGTGAGCTTCCTATGAGTGGACCTCTGGGCAGCACAAGGGGGTTGGAGGTTGGAGGTTGGAACAGACTTTGAATGAGCATCTTTTTTGTTTGGATTCCCCATCATGCCTCATATAGGGAAGGTGCTTGATGAATGTTGGTTCCAACGTGTGTGTGTGCATGTGTGGGTGTGCCCCCATGCTCACTATAGGCTGAATATTTGTGTCCACCCAGAATTCATATGTTAAATCCTAATGCCCAGTGTGATGGTATCTGGACGGGGGTCCTTTGGGAGGTGACATGAGTGTGGACCCACATACATGGCGTAAGTGCCTTATGAAAGAGACCTGGAGGCTGCCTGGCTCCTTCTACCACGAGAGGCCATAGTGAGGAGATGGGCATTTATGAACCACAGAGCAGGCTCTCTCCACACATGGGATCTGCCAGCACCTTGATCTTGGACTTTGTGGTATTCTGTGGTATTTTTGTGATAGCAGCCTGAATGGAGTAAGCCAGTGTGTGAATGATGACAGAAAGTGCTGACCGGGAGTCAGATGAGCCTCCTTCTGAGCAAGTTCCTTTCCCTATCTGGGCAGCACTTTATCTGTCAGGTTACAGGATCTGACTAAAGGGTCTCGAAGGTCCTTTCCTGTTTGAATGGTCCATGATGCTCTGAATTTTTTCGTGATAACAGAGCTCCATTGAAGGAAATCCGTGAAGTCAACAGAAAAAGCTTTGGTTTTTGATTTATTGATGCCCTCCTATTTCCCTAAAAGGATGTGAGGAAATGAGTGAGCTTGAGATATTTTCACATTGTATATACACACCCAATGCACGTCTTTACTGTTCCTTTGAAAACATAAGCTCATTAGCACCATAGAAAAGCCAGGGAAATTCCCTTCTGTCACTGCTGCCCCCTATTGCAGAACAGCTCCGGTTTTGGGGATCAGAACATCTTGTGCCTGTAAGCTGGATAAAATATGTAACGAGAATAAGACTTAGGGACATGGTGTAATACGTGCCTCAAGTGATCTCACAGTAGAAATTTAATTTTGTTTCTAGTTATTTGGGGTTATAGATAGGATTATATCTCTCAGGCAGAGAAAGTCATTAATCAAGAAGGGGGCCTCTTAATCCTTCTCCCGATTTTAATGAGACACTGTAAAATGCCTTCTGATGGCAAATGGCAAGTATCAACTGGGCGTGATTAGCAGGCATCCATGGCAGCTTGGCTGGGGTACTGGGTACCCAGGTATTCACCAGCATAATCCCATCTGACTGTCCTGGGGGCAGAAACGGGCAGAGGCTTTATGGTCTCCCTCAAACGACAGGCTGATGAGTGAGGACCTGGGCATGGCGTATGGGATAGTCCTTAGGCATCAACCTCGGAATAGTAGAGTAGTCCCTAAAGAGAGTTTCCAAGGTGTGTATTATATGCCAGGACAGAGCTTCACTGTCAGCATATGGGTACATCCCTCCTTTGTTGAGGTCAGAACTTCAAACCTGCTGGAGTGGTGTGCGAGAACCATCTCCCTCTTCCCTTCCCCCCTCCTTCCATGTGTCAGTAGCTACACTAGTCCCTGGGGAGACAGCAGTGCATAAGATGCGGTCCCCATCTGCAAGAAGCCCAAAGAAGAAGAGTGACAGATGTCTTGCACTGGTCAGTTATGGGGGCATAATGACAACCTCAAGACCTCAGTTCAAGACTAAGTGCTTATTTAGCTTACACATCTGTGAGTTGGCTGGACGTTCGTTGATCTAGGCTGAGCACACATGTCGTCCTGATGACGTGAGGAGGAGTTCACCAGGGTAAGCAGAAACAGGTCAGGCTTCTTCTTCTTCTTCTTTTTTTTTTTTTTTAAAGATTTTATTTATTTATTTGAGAGAGAGAGAATGAGAGAGAGCACATGAGAGGGGGGAGGGTCAGAGGGAGAAGCAGATTCCCTGCCGAGCAGGGAGCCCGATGCGGGACTCGATCCAGGGACTCCAGGATCATGACCTGAGCCGAAGGCAGCCGCCCAACCAACTGAGCCACCCAGGCGCCCCCCCCTTTTTTTTTTTTAAGATTTTATTTATTTATTTGACAGAGACACAGCGAGAGAGGGAACACAAGCAGGGGGAGTGGGAGAGGGAAAAGCAGGCTTCCCGGCCGAGCGGGGAGCCCGATGCGGGACTCAATCCCAGGACCCTGGGATCATGACCTGAGCTGAAGGCAGACACTTAACGACTGAGCCACCCAGGTGCCCTGAGGCCAGGCTTCTTAAGGCCTAGGCTCGGACTGGGCATGCTGTCACTTCTACCTTATTCTATTGATCAAAGCAAGTCACATGACTCAGCTTTGAAAAATCAAAGGATGAGCAAATATGCTTTGCCTTGGTGGGGAAAATTCCAAAATCGTATGACAAAGGGTGTTGACACAGGGCGGGGTAAAAAACGGGACAAAAATGCAGTCAATCAGGATGAACCAATTGGAGCGATAAAGCATTGGTATTAGCGCATTTTCTGTTGCAAGTATCAGAAACACTCTGCAAACAAGGCCGAGCTCATGTAGCTGGCAAGCGCAGGAGCTGTCTGACTGTGCCTGGCTGGGTCCAGAGGCTCAGATGGTGTTGTCAGGGCTCTGACTTTCATCCTCTTGGCCTGGCTTTCGGCTGTGTTGGCTTCATCTTGCAGATGGCGTCTTTAATGCAGTTGGGTAAGATGGCTGCAGCGGTTCCGGGCTGTCTCTTCCTCCGGGCTCTCACTGCCACCGGAGGAAGAGAGACACCTCTCCCACCTAGTGAGTCTATACCGAAGTCTCAGAGAAGGCTTTGATTGGCCCACATTAGGCCGTGTGCTCATCTCTGAGCCAGTCATGCTACCAAGAGAGATAGAGCATTCTGATTGGCTAGTCTCTGTCACCTGTCCAGCCCTGCGTTAAAGGGACTGAAGGACCTGTGATAGGCAAGCCAGGTGCAAACAAAGTGGGGAAAGGTAATTTTTTCAAAAGAATAGCAGGGTGTTTTTACCAGATGGCAGAGGAAGGGGTGCTGGGCACAAGTGAGCACCAGATGTCACTTTGGTACAGGGTCCAGTGGACGCAAAAAGGAAGGAATGAAAAAACCCTACTATTATTGATGGCAGACCCATCCCCATTGCCATTAGTGGGGTAAAGAACAGCATAAGGGCCAGTGATGTGTTTGGGGCAATAGGGCATCACCGGGAAAGAGCACTGGTCTGGCAGGCAAAAGACGGGGGTTTATGACCCAGCTCTACCACCCGGTTAGGGTTAACAATGCACTGTGCCAGCCAGGTAGGTCACTAGGTGATCTGTAAGGTCCCTTCCTGCTCCTGTGCTTTGTGACTCTGTCATTGACCTTGATCATAGGATGAGCTGGAACATCTCAAGGGTGACTTTCTCACCTGAGTCACATGGATAGCGATCAGGCATGGGGCTGCCAAGGTGGAAGATGGTACCTGTTAGAGCCCAGCGTTAGTGCCCATTCTGATGCAGCTTTTTGATTTTTAGAGTAGGCAGTGGGCTTTGGTGGGGGACTGTGGGATACAAATGCTTTAGCTCTACTTTGTTGGGTTTTATTGGTTTTGTTTTTGTTTTAAAGTAGGCTCCACACCCAGCATGGTGCCCAGTGCAGGGCTTGAACTCACGACCTTGTAGTCAAGACCTGAGCTGAGATCGAGAGTCAGACCCTTCACCAACTGAGCCACCCAGGCGCCCCCCTTTAGCTCTCAGTTTTATTGAGTACCACAATCGGTGTGTCTGGCACGGGGCCTGCAAGTTCACAAGCCAAACGTGGCATGTGCTTTCAGAAAGAAGTCCAGAGTTTCAGGCTTGGGTGGTCACTTTGCCTCTTTGAGTCTCAGTCTCCTTATCTGTAAAACGGGGCTGATATCCATCCTGCTTACATCATACGAGGGTTATTAGGGTCAATTTATAGAAAAGCAAATGTGTGGCAGTATTTTGTAAAGACATCATACACCTGCGAGGGATTATATTAAGATAGGGTAATTATCTAATTGAGAGCAGTGATTCCATCTGTTGCTTAGTGACACTCAGGATTGCCAGAAAGCATCCACCAAATGACTGACATGGGGAGACCGGGGTACAGAGAAGCAGTGTGACATAGGCAGGCCACATGGCAGGTCCCAGAATGGACTCATGATCTCAGATCTGTGATCCTTACCTGGAGCCCCTTTAGTGGAGAACCTTTGGTCTAATGGTGATATTAGGCCCCTGAGTGGCATTAGAAGGCATTCCTGGCATCTCTTGGGCAGAGCCCACCTCAGCCCCTCTGTGAGGAGTGTGTGATGAGGGAGGAGGGGCCATGATACGATGATGATTCTCCCTAGGACTTCTATGGCCTCAGCCTCCTCCCTACCTCTTACCTCTTGCATGGCATTTCCTTTTCTCCTTCTGCCTTTTGTTAAAGTCCTGAAGGTCTTGCCCTTTAAATAGCAGCTCTGCCCCACAGGAGGGCAAGACACAGCCATGGCTGCCTCCTCAGAGCACAGTGGCCAGACTAAGTTTACTAGGGCCACTCACGTCCTTGAGCTCTATCCCTGGCTAGGAGTAGAGCAGAAGCTGCTGCCTGCAGCATGGGGTCCTGGGGTGGAAGGACTTGGGGGGTAGGACAAGGACGCTGGCCCCTCTTGGGTCAGGCTAGAAGAAGAAGTCATGGGACGCAGAACCTGCCTTCCACTTGCTTCCATGAGGGACTTGGAAGGGTTTCCACCTGCTTCCATGAGGGACTTGGAGGAGTTATGGTAAAAACACATATGTGGGTAGACAGGGGCATGTAAATTAAAGAACAAAAAGACTATATGGATAAGGAGAGATAGTAGCAGAAACAGAAATTAAGTGATTACTTGTGATTGAGGTCTAAATTTGGCCCTGAACTGGGCGCCTGGGTGGCTCAGTTGGTTAAGCGACTGCCTTCGGCTCAGGTCATGATCCTGGAGTCCCGGAATCGAGTCTCGCATCGGGCTCCCTGCTCGGCAGGGAGTCTGCTTCTCCCTCTGACCCTCCCCCCTCTCATGTGCTCTCTCTCTCCTCTCATCCTCTCTCTCAAATAAATAAATAAAATCTTTAAAAAAAAATAATAAATGAATAAATTTGGCCCTGAACTTCCTGGCAGACGGGACAAACACAGAAATACAACGGGTTTCCGAGTCTCATAATGGAAAGAAATGAAGCGTTTAGAGAAGGCATCTTTTCCCCTCTGGCACAAAGATAGAGGAGGATTTTTATCACCTGGGTCCTTATATCAAGAATATTGAGTAACAGAAATGCAGCACATATGTACCCTTGATCTTGAGCTCATTAGCAGATACCTCATGAGCTGACACATTGGTGGGCTTTGTTGTTTTAGTAGCTGTTTCCTCATAGACGGTAGGCTCTTTGTAGACAGCAGTCTGGTTTGTCTTGTTGATTGCTGGGTCTCTGAATGGGACATAGGTCTCCAAGTGTGTCATTAGGATTTAATAAGTAGTATTTTAGGGGAAAACCAAGTATTTTGTGAGTAATTAGAGGGACGTCCAAGCTAGACCTGTGTTGTCAGTGCAAGGGGGAAGATGGCTTCCTGGGTAAAGCTGCATCTTAGTGGAGACCTGAAGGACTAGTCGGGATTAGGTGAAAGGGCAAGGGTGGGCGGGAATTGGTCAAAAAGAGAGAATAGCAAATGTGAAGACCTGAGAGAGAATGCCATCTGGTAAAAGAGGTCAGTCGTGGGCTCTGCATAGAGACAACATGGAGAGTGGGGAAGGAGAAGGTTGGAGAGATAAGCAGCAGATAGGAGGTGGGCTCTTCCCTTCAGGACATGGGGAGCCCCTGAAGGGTGGGACATGATCCCTTGGCCACATGTCCCTCCAGATGTCCGACTCTGCCCTCTTGAGGCTCAGAATGAGAGGATCAGGATGGCAGGCACCCCAGGGCTGAGACCTTTGGTGAGAGCCTTTTGCACATTGGGGCCCGACTGCCAGCTCCATGAGGTCAGGCACGCTGGCTGTTGTGTCCCCCACACGTTGTAGTTGGACAGAAAGCCCGGTGGCACTCCAGTCCCCTGCCCGAGGCCTGATCCAACTGAGAGCGTTCAGCGGAGTCAGCAGATGGAAGCCCAAATATTCTCTTTATTCCTGTGTGAAGGTGTGTTTGCAAATGTGGCTTGGGCTGATTTCCCAGAGACAGGCGGCCCCGGTGTCGATGAGTGGGGGCAGGCCCCTTAGAAACCGTCACATGGAGGGGCCTGAGCAGACAACTAGGGAAGGGGTTGGGCTGTGCACGGCCTGTTTCTCTCTCCAAACTCACAAATCAGGTCAATCTTGTCTTCCCTGGGGGAAGAGTGAGGAGGCGCAGGAGAGTTTGCTCGTGGAGCGCCTTCCACAGGGAAGGAAACATCACAAGTAGGAAAAGCGCTGTCTGAACACCCAGCATGGGCCCTGACACATAGTAGGCACGCAGTAAATTCTTACTAAAACTGGATGGGTAGCTTGTATGCATCGCAGGTTGAAAACAGTCTTGTTCTTTACCGACCTGATTATCAGAAGGCGGTCTTGCCCTCTGTGTTGACAAGTACCAGCACCAGCTGACCAATGCTCGTCGTCCATTCTTTCCCTGAGGGAGGCCGTCCGCTCTGGATGCTCTTTGCTCCTGGTCCTTAGGCCCCCTGGGCTCCCCTGTCCAGCCCGCCTCCTTGGAGTTGGTGGACTCCAGTATCTGCATTGCCATCCCTCTGCACACCAGTTGGCCTGGTGTGACCCATGGCCCAACTGCCATGCCATCTCATAGGGGTGCGTGTGTGTGTGCCTACGTGTGCACACGTGTGTGCGTGTGTGTGAGTGCTGACGGCCGCCAGCTGTCCAGGCTGGCCCTAGGGATCCGCGTGGGCCTGATAGCAAGGAGACTCAGGCCAGCTCAAGTTTGGGGGGCTGGAAAAGTTCCCATGGCCTGCGGATTTGCAGAAGGAGGGAGTGAACGCATCAGTATTCCTGTCCTTGAATTAATCCCTGAATTGAAATCCCTAAACCAAATCCAAAGTTTTCCTTTCCAGTCTCTCCAAAGCAGGAAGTTGAGAAGAGGGAAGAGAGAGGAAAACCCACAAATCAACAAATGAGGACTAAGGCTTGGGGGGTGTGTGTGAAAGCTCTTGTGGCTCAGGGACTTGGGGGCGGGGGGACCAGCTCGGGGAAGGGTCGGAGTCAGTGGCCTGCGGCTGGGAGCTGAGCAGCCCTGGGCCCTTGCTGGGCTCGGGCTGTCGCAGCAGGAGTTGCCTGCCCCGCTTTGGGGAGGGATGGGGTGGCTCCAGTGATATGGGTTCTGATGCCGCCTTCCCTGCTGATCGGTCAGAGGGGCTGGGGATGGGGGGAATTCTCCCCACTTCACTTCTCTCCCCACAGGATTGTAGAATGTGGTCTATTTGTTTCCTGTTGCTGCTACAGTGAATTACCCCAACCTAGCAGCTTAGAGCGAATTTATTCTCATGCTGTCCTGGAGGCCAGGAGTCCCAATATCAAGGTGTGGGCAGGGCTGCATTCCTTCAAGAGGCTCTAGGGGAGACTTTGCCTCCTTAACCTTTTCCAGCTTCTAGGGGCTGCTTGTGTTCCTAGGCTTGCCACCCCTTCCTGCATCACACAGCCTTCTCTTTAATCGCTCTCCTGCCTCCTCCTTTTTTTAAAAGATTTTATTTATTTGACAGAGAGCGAGTACAAGCAGGAAAGTGGCAGGAAGAAGGAGAAGCAGGCCTCCTGCTGAGCAAGGAGCTCGATGTGGGGCTCGATCCCAGGACCCTGGGACCATGACCCAAGCTGAAGGCACTGCTTAACCAAATGAGCCACCCAGGCGTCCCTTCTACCTCCTTAAGAGGATCCTTGGGAGTACCTCAGGCCCATCTGGGCAAATTTCCCCATCTTAGGATCCTTTTTTTTTTTTTTAAAGATTTTATTTATTTATTTGAAAGAGAGAGAGAGAACGAGCAGGGGAAGAGGGAGAAGCAGGCTCCCCGCCGAGCAAGGAGCCCGATGCGGGGCTTGATCCCAGGACCCTGGGATCATGACCTGAGCCGAAGGCAGACGCTTAACCGACTGAGCCACCCAGGCGCCCCCCATCTTAGGATCCTTAATCACATCTGCAAAGTTCCTTTTTCCGAGTAAGGCAACAGTCATAGGTTCTGGGGTGGAGGACACGGACATCTTTGGGGCGCCCTTATTTGGCCTACCACTGTGGCTGTCTGGCTCAGTGTTTTCCAAACGACTGATCTATGGGTCCCAGCCGCACTCTGAGGTGGCTTTCAGGGTGAGGCAGGAGGGGCCAGCTCTGATGCCCAGCCACCTTCAATCATGAGAAGCTGTATTTTTCCCTCTGGTATCTACCTGGCTTTGGGCTGATCTTGTTAGAATGAGGCCCAGAGAAGGAAGGTGATTCACCTGACAATGAACAGTTAAAAAATGACAGACTCAGTGCTAAACTCTGGTCCCCTGAGTCCGAGGCAAGTGCTCTTTCTACGGTCCCTCGGGGATGAAACAACCACCAGAGGAAGAAGGGATGTGCGTGTGTGTCCTCATTTATTGGCACGATGATCCTGAGTGAAAAGCAGAGGGGCATTGTTTTTTTGTGGTGGTCTTTTGCTTTGTTTTGTTTTGCCTCCATTTATAGTGAGAAAGGCCCTGTCTGGTGACAGTGGGTGGAGTTCCTGGAATGTCACCAGGAAGATTCCTGAACCTGGCTGAGGCCTTCAGACAGGCCCGCATTCCCATCCTCGGCCCTCTCCCGTGATGCTCCCCCTGCCCCCCGATCCCAGCTCTGGCTAGTTGAAATCGGTGGCGAGTCCAACCGCCGGCCGCATTCCCACTCTGGGCTTCTGGACCACAGATTGTCGTGAAATTAACTGTGAAGATTTTCGGCATGCGCAGGGAGGCAGGGATGCCGGGGACACAGCGGGACTCGGGAGCCAGCATTGGATCCTCTGGCCCCCCTCTCAGAGCTGCTGCCCCGAGCGCCTGGAGATGCAATAATTCCATCGGAGGAGCACTGCCCCCCCCAGCCTGGGCCAGGCCCAGATACCCGGGCCAAGCGACCAGCAGCCAGACGGATTTGCGAAATGGAACAATTAAATCTAAAGCGAGCTGTCTGAACTGATTTTTCCCCTTCATCCTCAGCCAGTTCTGCAAACCCTTTCCCGGCATTGTCTTCATTAGCAGCCAGGACAGCAGGGACAGGACTCAAATGGCTGGCTCCAAATTGTGTCCTCTGTGCCCTGACACTCAGGCTTCTGTTACACTCACCATCTGCCTGCCCGGTTTAGCCTGTCCCTCTCCCTGCTCCCCTAACGTGAAAGCCCTGGGGCATGCCCTGTGATTTCGGGGGCTGGGCATCTATGCGGATGGCTCCCCCTGCAGTTAGCAGGCCAGGCCCCCTTTCTGGGCTCCCCTCAGGCCAGAGAGGAGGGGATCATTCATGGGGTTGGTGCTTGTGTTCTGACTCCTTTCTGTCTGGCGCTCAGTGGTGATGAGGTGGAAGAAGGAAGGGCTTTTCTCTCCACCGGATGAAAAAGCCCCGTTTCACTGCGCACTTTCCATCTGACCTGATAAAGGGACACAGGGTTGGTGTCCCTCTCATCAAGGGGATTGCATTTCTCTGGGTTGAAAGCCCAGGGGCAGAAAGAACAGGGAAGAGAGAGGAGTCTGCCAGAGGCTCTGGGCAACATTCTGATGTAGCTTCTTAGATCCCATGTCAGTACTTAAGATGGGGAAACTGAGGCTCAGAGAGGAAAGAGCTGGGCTCCCAAGCACATGTAGAGGGAGATGGATCAAACCTAGCTTCTTTGTTGTTCCATGAGACCCTGGGCACAGAGCTCTTGGGCCCAAGCACAGTTCCTGCCACCGCTGTTTGTTGGTTGACTGAATTAATGGGAGTAACAATGATGTATCGAAGAAGAAATGGCAACTAGACCCTCAGCCAGGGTTGTGTTGTTTTCATCTCTACATTCCCAGAGCCCAGAACAGCCTGGTATGCAGTAGATATTCAATAAGAATGCAGTAAATGCAGGGTTCCTGGGTGGCTCAGTCACTTAAACATCTGCCTTTGGCTCAGGTCATGATCCCGGGGTCCTGGCATCGAGCCCCACGTCGGGCTCCCTGCTCGGCGGGGAGTCTGCTTCTCCCTCTGCCTCTGCCCCTCCCCCTTGCTCATGCTCTCACTGGCTCTCTCCTTTTCTCTCAAATGAATAAATAAAAAAATCTTTTAAAAAGGCATTAAAGACAATGTAATTGGGAGCAAGATGGCTGGGTCTTGAAACAAAGAGGCCATCCCTCCCCCATCTAGTACTTGTTTGGGGAAAGTAAAGGGAGCTGTTCTCCCTGGGAATTTTAGCTACCTGTGGGGAGTTCCAGAGTGAGACACGATCTTCAGCATTGGGGTGGTTGTCAGCGAAGTTGGGCTCTGGTTCCCATGATGTGTTGATGGCCAAGTCCCTTCTCCTCTCTGGGCCTAGGTCTCCCCTTTAGTAAAAGGAGGTGGTCGGGCCGAGTGGTCCCCTGGCCCCGCCCAGCTCTGTCTTAAGAAAGCCTAGGGGATTCTGATATAGCCAGGACCCAGGGCGCACAAAGCTGTTCTGCTGGCTTCTTGTTCTCATGACCTGGGAGACATGGAGAGTGTCTTCTTCCCAAACACTTCCAGGCACTGGAGTCTGGAGCAGCCTGGGTCTCAGGTCCAGGAATCTGGAGGGAAAGTGAAGTCAGGCCCTGGTCTTTCAAGTAGTGAGGGACCAGCTCCTTAGCTGCCCAAGGAAGGAGGGCCTCTGGGAGGAGGCAGGACCAAGCCATCAACTGGACCTGAGGCTGATGATACCCCAGCTCCACGTGGGGCTTGTTGCTGCCATTTCAAATGCCACTATTGCTAGTCCTATGGCAGGGGGCACTTCTGGGGAGATGGGCTGGGCCCTAGAGGACATAAATGGGCTGTTCAGTGTTGACCATGGCCCTTAGAAGGGCTTTGGTTTCTTGGTATTCCTGGGGAAACACGGGTAGTCCCTGTAACCTCAAGGTTTGTTCCTGGAATTGCTGAGTGACCCAAATGATCTGCCATTGAACCAGGTCACATGCAGTGACTCTTATCTCTTCCCCAGCAATCTTAGGGTCGGTTTTTCTCCTTTAATTCATCCTTTGGCCATATTTCAACATTTGTTATGTTATACCTTATCCAGGCTCTCTCGATATTATTATCTCAATAGCTGCAAATGCCAACGTTTAATTATTGTAGTTATATACACATGTACAAATATATGTATATATACACAAAAGGAAAAGACACAAGCTCTCAATGCTCACATGAATTTCTGGAGTCCTGCAGGCCAGTGCTTTGAAGCAGCTCAGGTAATCTTCAATGAGGCTGCCCCTCCTCCCCTGTTCTCTGTGTCTGTGAACAGCACAACAGTTCACCGAGAAATCCAGAGTCCTTTGTCCCTTACTTGGACATGTAATTCACCACCAAGACCTGTTGTTTTCCACTGTCCAAGTGGCTCTGGAATCCTGTGCACCATCTCTTGCTCCTTATGGTTTTCTGGGCCATTGACCCCTGCTCTGTGATTCAGCCATAACTCTGAAGCTTCCCTCTGGTCTCCACGGCTCAGCCATGCCCAGGCCTCGTGGTTCCTTTGAAGAGGCCGGGCTCCTTCCTTTGTCTGCCTTCCTCTGCTTGGAAACCCTTCTATACTCTAGAGCCCCTGAGTATTTCTATGACCAAAGTGGATTATTTTTACTGATTCCTCTGGATTCAGCCTAGACATCTGTTTCTCCTGCTGCCTTTTACATTCCCTCATGTTGCTACAGAGTCTTCATTATAATCCCTTTTGTGCCTTGATAGGATCTGTCAGCTGGCATTCCCACCATCACATGTTACTGGGTAGAAAATGTGTTTGCTCTGTTCCACCACTCTAGGTAGGGCTGCATAGCATTTTCTTGATCTTTGAGGGGCACTGTAGGGTAGTCATTAAGAAGACTGGCTCTAGGTTTGGCTCCTGGTTCTACGGCTGTATAAAAAGTTGTCAAAGTCTTAGTGCCTCAGTGTTATCATCTACAAAATGGGCATAAAATAGTATCCACATCATAGGGTTGTGAGAATTAAAGGAGAAGACGCATATGTAAAGTGTTTAGAATAGCATCTGGCACAGTTACTATAACCTATTATTTCTTTCTTATTGCGGTCTTGATTTGCTCCTTACAGATATATTCCCAGAAGTAAGATTATTGGATCAAAGGTTAGAAGGTTTTTATGGCTCTTGAAATGTTTTGACAAATTGCTTTTGAAAAAATTATGCCTCTCTCACTCACATCAGCAATGCCCGAGCATCAGCTGGTTGCTTTCTCCTGTCTACACCATAATTCAAAGTGCAGATCTTAGAAGATGAAAACCATGATGGATTCCGTGTCTGCCCTTTTGGACCCCCTACCTGCTTGCTTCCACTCAGCTCAATCCTCCATTGCTAGCCCAGAGGGTTCTCTCTTGCCTTGAGTGTGCCCTATGCTGCTTGGCGCTGCATTTTTCTGTAATTGTTTGGTGCTATAATGATTTATTGAGATATTAATTTATGTTTTGCTCTCACTGATTACTATCATTCCCTCCCCAATTCAAGATGGCAGCCAAGCTTTTTCTCTCCCATTAGTGGGTTTGTGTTGCAAGGCATTGTGGGAACCATGTGCAGCATGGGGGTGGGCAGGGAAAGAGCAAGGAGATGATGGACACTAACATGGACACTGGGGCTGCCAGTCAGGATTCAAGCTTCAGCTGTTGAAACACTCACAGATGGGACCAGGTGGGCAGGTGTTAAAGTGGAGTCAGGTAGAGCTGCCTTGGGGACCTGGGAGGGCAAGGACTTTATCTGTCTCATTCCCTATTGGATCCTGAGCACTTAGCACAGTGGTGTTTAAAAATACTTGTTGAATGAATGGATATATATTGAGGGCAAGATCTCTGTGGGTGGTTGCGAGCATGAAGCCAGCGTCCTGGTCAAAGGCCCTGGGCCTGCTTTGGAGGGAGCGGGGAACCAGGCAGATTTCCGAGTAGAGGTCAGAGTAGAAACCCCGGCGAGGAGTTATCTACCATCATGGGAAGAGGGGATGTGGGATTTGGGACCTAGAGCGGTCCTGCCTCAGCTCCTGGCTCTGGCAGGTGTGCAAGCTCTCATTCCAGTCCAGTGACTGGAGTCACCCCCAGTCGTGGTCATGGTAGTTCTGGCCTTCACCCTCAGTATGAGTAATAGCGGCATGACTGGAGAAGGCGAAGGCCCCCAAGACCATCTGTCAGGACCAATAGCTGTTGTGGGCATGACTATTGCCCCCGACAAGCTTGGGTGAGTAAGAAATGCCCCAGTACCTCTTCAAAACCATATTGGCTCTTCCTCCAAGCCCTTCATCCTGCCAGGCTGGTGATGTCTTCTGATCTGATCGCGTCTCCTTCCCCTGGTCCACGGGGGTGTGCAGGTCTCAGAGGTCTTGTCCTGAGCAAAGGCTTTTGCAGCATCTACAACTGCCCATGCTTGGCCTCAGGAGTCCTGGTGCCTCAGCCAGCCCCTGGGGGAGCTCCACCATCCCCTCCTCCAGAGGTCCTCTGGGCTACTTTGGGTCTGTATCTAATACCTGCAGACTTCTATCTTCCTAATCACTCAGACAAACCTCCCCCACTTTCCTGCTGTTCCTGCTCTGCCTCTCTTCAAGGAGACTCTGCTCTCCCCTCTCATGTCCTGGATCATCTAGCATCAGCTACTAATGAGCCGATACTCTCATAGAAGCCAGGAGATTTTCTACAAGCAGCCTCTATTTCAGGCCCTGGGTAAGCTAGCTGCCTTTGAGCCAAGGGGCCCTAGCCACCTTCTTGGAGGGTGGGGTAGGGGTGTGAGAAAAGTGCAACCAGAACAAAATGCAGATGAAGATGACAACAGATGACCTGTCACCCCAGTGTCAGCCATGCTGAGTATATGACAGGAGTTTCATAAATTTGTGCCTGTTGATTTGATAATTCAGGTAAAAAAAATATCCCCTGACATAGAAAAAGGGAGCTTTTTGTGTGCGTGTGTGGATTTGTTTTGGTGAGCAGAGGACCTGAGAGAGTCTGAAGCATGATTTGCAGAGATTGAATTCAACGTGTGCTACCCAGAACTTCTTGGAGATGGCGGGTTGGTGAAAAGGTTTATAATTAAGTTAATGTTGGCACTGTCATTTCAGGTTCCAAACTGGGAGATCTTTAACCCCTCTCCCCCCACGGAAAAACTCCCAAATCCACCACTAAATTACAGTCAACACAGCGTTGATTTAAAAGAACAGCATGAAATTATTCATCGGGCATCGGGTCCAACAAATCTGAGTTGGTTTTCCTGAGTCATTTAATAGCCAATTACATGCTGCATGATGTAAAAATGCAAAGAGGCCTCATTAAGAATAAATCCAATTGTGTGCAAGGCACATTATAGAAATTCCAGTTTAGACTGCTTCTACCTTCAGTGACTGTATAACAGCGTACCGTGGCTTTTGGCAAATGAAAGACCCGGAAATAGAACCGCTGTTTTTATAACAACGCTGTTACCTTTAATGACCATTTTCTTCCCTTAAGTGCAGCAAAGTATGAAAATATTGCCATGCTCTTTGGTGCAATTTTCCTACTGTGATTTTTTTTTTTTTGCCATTAAAAGCTCTGAGAGAGTGCATTTCTCTACCTACTTATTTGCTACTGTCAAAAAATAGCAAAATTCATGAAAAAAACCCTCAACTGTCAATCCCCAACAAATATGCAATTATTTCAGGCTGGTGTTTTAAGCAAAAATGGTTTTTCGTGGCAGAAACTTGCTTATGTTTTCTGAACCGGGATGGGGGGATGTTTTTGCTTCTAGCTGGTCCACTTTCTCTGGGCATCTCCCAGGAACACCTGTTCTAACACGCAGAGGTGAATTTCCACTAGCAGGGCCCTGACATTCGGGCTGAATTAAATGCCAGTTTTGGTGCCCTTTTGTGCATCCATCGGTGAGGGGAGAGCACAAAGTAATTTCTCTTCCAGCCTCACAAAGCCCATCATTCCAGGACGTTACACCGGGATGCTGGGCAGTAAATGACAGAAGGGCTTGGAAGGGAGGGGAAAATAGATAGATCTTGTCCCTACAATTATACAGGGAAGATAGATAAAGGCAAGTAAGTGGTAATGTTCTTGAAAGATAAACAACTGACTGCCTGTCACAAATAATTGATGACTGAGATCCTGAAGAATGTGGCCATGATAAAAAATACATAGAGGAGTGTACACACACCATATTCTCCTGACATATCATTGCTTTCCTCTTTGTGGGAATCTTTGCAGGATCAAATTAGAAGGACTATTTGCTGAGAGGCAATATTCGGCACTCTGAAAGCAGAGCTCCTTGTCTCCTGGGGAGCCTTCATTTGACTTTCATCTTGATATTGAATTTAAGCCTTGCATTTTATGATAAATGCACCTAGCCCTTGGCCCACCTGGTAATAAGTACTGCTCTACAGTGGAAGTTTCATTCACCAGAAGGACTGGGAACGGACTTGTTTGATTACTTGCACTTTTTGTATTAATTAACGAAAATCCTTCTCTGGTTTACACAGTCCTTTGTGGGATTTTTCCCAAAGTGCATTTGCTTGCCTTGCTGTCTTGCCTGAGTTAAGAATACCATCATGAACGGAGTTGAATTCCTGGAGGGAAGAGCCTTCCTGTGGTTCTGCATGGCTCAGAGGGCAATGCTAAGACCAGCAGGTGGAAACTGCAGGGACCCTAACATCCCGGGGGGGGGGGAGCGAACTTCCTACCCCAGAAGTCTCTCTGGAACAGAAATGCTGGGCTGCCTTGGGAGGTGGGTAATGTGTCCCCTACTACTGGAGGAGATCGTCGGTGGAGCTGGGAGAACTCTTGGAAGGCCTACGTACCCGTTGGCATCATTGAATCACACAGCCTTTAAATTTGGTGACGTCATGATCCACCCATATGCCCTCATCCTTACTGTATTAGTGCAGGAAAACCCAACTTCCAGCCCTCGGGACTGGAGGGCATTTTGGAGGCATTGCAACCATTTTGCTTACCCGTGCTGCTCATGGTGGAAGCACTGAGGAATTAGTGCCCTCTCTCTCTCTGGGACCCTCAGCCAGCGACTGACTGGTGGGTATGGAGAGCTCAGCGCCTTCACCCATAGGGCTTTGCGTCTGCACACATTAAGCCCGCAGCGGTAGCTGGCCTGATAAAGCACCGTTAACTGGATGAGGGTGAGGGGTGCCTTCCTCTGCCTCACATCTTCACTCTTCTGCACATCTGTTCTTCACCTCCCAAATGCACCACATGTCCTTATCTCTGGGCCTGCTTCTAGGGGAGCCCCAGTTAAGGTAATGATTGTCTTTTCCCAATAACACAGTGGCCCAGGGCTTGACAATAGGGCATATTTGAAGTCAGGACTGGTGCTTGGTGCGGGACTCCCAGGTACCATATGGTGAGAGGCTTTGTCAGCCCTGATGAGAACAGAACTAATTCTATGAGAATCCCATGCCTGCTGTCCCCACACCCTTTGCCTTCACCCCACACCCCAGGGGGGCCCAGTACCTGCTTTGCTGTAGCTACGTCCTGCCTCAATGCCCATGTTCTCAGAGATCATGCCCTGGCTTTGTTTCCTTTGATGCACTTCTACCTTGTACCCCTATTTCTTCAGAACTGAGGATCCCCCCACTTGGTACTGGAGTAGAGGCCCTCCAGGTGTCCTCGGCCAATTTCCTGCTCCTGGACATTCCTGAGAATGGCTCTTGGCCCACTCGGGCTTTCTCTTGCCTATTCCTGAGATTGCTTTTAGTTCTGGCATCTTCTGTTTAGCTGCCAGATATTAGGGTGTGATACTCAGGAGGTCGTAAGGGCAAAGAGGCACCATTCTGAATATTGGATTTTATTGTAGATTTAAAGGCAGAAACAGCAAGAGACTGGGCGAGATCGGACCGAATGTGTCCGGCCCCAACTGGATATGAATGCATTTGGATTTCAGGGTGTTTGCCTCCTTGTCTTAGAAGTTCAGGGCATGAGTCTTGGAATTTTGGTGAATTGAAGCCCCTGGTGCTGAACATACATGAGTTTCCGAGTTCTACGTTTGATGAAAATCACGGGCAATGCTTGTCTCTGGGTGTTTTCATAGCATGAACGGTCTCGAATCAGCTTCTTGTTAAGGTCGGGGGGAGAAATACTTGAATCAAACACCGTAACTCAACCCTGAATGCTGTGCTAAGTCGCAGATAGCTTTCAGAGCCTCACCATTACGGTGTTCAGGTGGCACACTTCTGGCTGTTGTGGCTACTGTACATGGTACCCAACATGGGCCTTGTCCACTTTTGGTGCATCAGAATGGGAGGGCCTAGCCTGGTTGTCTCGTCATGTCTCGTCATGATTTATGGCCCTTTAAATGATGTTAAATGCTCCACCTCATTCTAGACTAGAATAGGTCTGATTTTTCCCGCTAACGAGTCTCTCTGATATTACTTGCCTTGTCTGCTTCAGATAGTCTTATTTGAAGCATGGACTTTACCACATCAACACTGTTCTAGTGAGGAAGGAGCCCTTTATTTCCGCTAGATGGGTCAAGGGTTTTCTTTGGCTTCCAGTCATTTGCTAGCAGGTGCCCAGTAGGCTGCTCATTTTAAATCTGTAAAAACAGCATAGCATTAAAATAAACACCAAGAACATTGGGCTGTCTGGGTAGTTCAATCGTTGAGTGTCCGGCTCTTGATTTCAGCTCCGGTCGTGATCTCAGGGTTGTGAGATTGGTCCCTGCGTCGGGTTTCAGGCAGATGTGGAGCCTGCTTAAGATTCTCTCCCTCTCCCTTTGCCCCTCCCCTGCTCGCTCGCTTACTCTCTCTCTCAAAAAAACAAACAAACAAACAAAAAAACCAAACCCAAAAACTGAACACCAAGAACATACAAAAAATTCTCTGACCTTCCCTCTTCCCAAGGCAACTCCATTTTTGCGTGTCGGGCTTGCCCCATGTCAACCATGGCTTTTTCTCTTCACGTTCTATCAGAAATGTTTTCCCATGTTCCTACAGAAGCTTTATAGTGATTCCTTCAGTGGCTGCAAAATCTCACTATGCCATTTTACCGAACTGCCCCCTCGTTGTCAGTAATTGAGGGGGTTTCCAGTCTTGGATTACCGTAATGAACATCTTCACAAAGAAAACTTTTTTTTTTCATTTAATTACTTCCTTAGCATGTAGCCCACAAGTGGAATTTTTGGGCCAGAGGGTGGAGATGTTTTCCTGGCTTTTGATAAATATTTCTTTTTTTTTTTTTTAAGATTTAAAAAAAATTTATTTATTTGACAGAGAGTGAGAGAGCGAGAGAGGGAACACAAGCAGGGGGAGAGGGAGAGGGAGAAGCAGGCCTTCCACCGAGCAGGGAGCCTGATGCGGGGCTCGATCCCAGGACCCTGGGACCATGACCTGAGTCCAAGGCAGACGCTTAACTGAGCCACCCAGGCGCCCCTTGATAGATATTTCTACATTGCCTTTCCGAAAGGGTGAGTCAATGTCCTCTGCCATTCCAGTGGGCTTTATCCAGCCTGCTAGATCCACATGTGCAGAAAACAGTTTGTAAATGTTCCTAGCTCTCTCTGTTGTTCAGAACTTCAAAAACCATCCCCACTGGCCTGAGGAAGAGTTAGAAATGGCATCTTTAACAAAAAACAAAAACAAAAAACCAAAAACCCTGGCATTGCACACTACCTAACGAAGACCCTAAGTGTCCCCAGAAGGTTGATGATGATGGTCATAATATGTCCTTGTGTGCTAGGCAATGGCTTGCTGTCCATCTTGCATTATTTTACTTAGTTCTTAGAACAGCTCTCTAAAGCGTATTTACCATCCCTGTTTAAAGATGAGAAAATCGAGTTTCTTGAGAGGTGAAGTAACTTACTTCAGGTATGTAACTAGTGTCAAGCCATTTGGGTCTACCTTGTTTTATGGAAACAAAAATTGCGATGTTAGTGTATTTAAATGTGAAGATGAAAGAAGGACCATGAAGATCATCATCAGCATCAGTGCATCTTAGAGAACAAGGACAGTGACCACAGCTGTGGGGGTGAGGCCATCCGAGGGTCAGCCTGAACCTGATTCAGTCTAGACGTACAAGCCAAGGTGATAAAGAGATTCACAGGCCCTGTCACAGGGTATGGCTGAGCAGGCGGCCCGCTCTCTGCTAACAATCAGCAAATGCTTGGTGCTAAGTGAGCCTCTAATTGGGGAAGGTGATCTTGTCTGGGGAGTTAGGGAAGGCTTCCTGGAGCAGGCATTGTTTGAGCTGGGATTCAAAGGATAACATTAACTTGAAGAGGGTGGTGGATGATGAGGTGGGGAGACCATTCTAGCAGTGGGAATAGTATGTGCAAAGGCCCTGTGGCTGGGGAGAACTTGGCACTTTTGAGAAACTGTGGCTTGAACAGGTAGCCTTGTGCCCTCATTGGTACCTTCTGTGGGTAGGCAGAGTAGTGGTCACAGGTGTGCTTCCCCTCTGAGAAGCTCTGGATGGTGATGAAAGCACAAGCTACGTGTGAGTCATTAACGAGTGTGATAGATAAGGCACATTGGCTTCCCCAAACCTCTTTCCACCCTGCTTCCAGTTTGGGAGTTGGAAAGCTGAATACCACATTTCTCAAACTACCTGACAGCTAGCATTCAGGATGTGATTCGGGTCCTGTCAATTAGACATAGGCATACAAGACCCCCTGAGGCTGCTTTCTGATGATTTGGGTTATGGAAATGTGAGGATTTCTGCAACCATGTTGCAAAGCCCACGTTGTAGCCTCCTGGCTGTGGAGAGATTGTCGTGGTGGCAAATAGCAACAGCAGTGGTGACATCACAGGGCAAAGGTCCCCTGGTGGGTCAGCGCTTTTTGTCTGAGAGTCACTCCTGGAGACCAGCCGGGAAAGGCTTCTCTGGCCCTTCCAGTGAGTATCTAATTCCTGTTAAAATGCTATGGGGGGCATGGCGCCTGGATGGCTCAGTCAGTTAAGCGTCTGCCTTTGGCTCAGGTCCTGATCCCAGGATCCTGGGATCAAGCCCCGCATCGGGCTCCCTGCTCGGCGGGAAGCCTGCTTCTCCCTCTCCCCCCCCCCCCCCCCCCCCGCTTGTCACTTCCCCTGCTTGTGTTCCCTCTCTTGCTGTGTCTCTATCAAATAAATAAATAAAGTCTTAAAAAAAAAAATGCTATGCGGGAATGCTGCTGGCCCCCCTCCCGGCACAGAATTCCCAGCTTCCCTTCTAAAGTGGCCGAGCCAAAATTGGTTTCTGATTCAGGGCTTTTCCTCTACCTCGAATTCACTCTGCTGAATGCAGGGGCAGTCTGGAGAGTGAAGGTGGGAATGTTCTGGGGGCAAATTTCAGCCAGTAGGGGATGGGATTTGGCAGTTAAGTGCCCAGCTTTCTGTCCCTTTGGGAAAATTCCAGGACACGGTCCTCAGTGAGAGTGAGCCCCACTGCCCACAGTGGTAACCACTCATATTTACACCTTTTATAGATTTTTTTTCTCCCTCTCCTGTCTCATTTCCTCCTCCCCGCCTCCTCACTTGCACTTCATGAGATCACCTACCGAATAAACCATGTGCACCTCAACCCTTATTCTAAGGTCTGCTTTAGGGGGAGCTCAACCTATAGAAGTTTATAATTTTTGTGTTCCAAATCTGAGTAGGGTAGAGAGGCACAAAAGACTAATTCACAGACACAGGTATTGATAATTTTTAACCAAGTCAAACAGATTCCAGGCAATCAGAGCACTGTGTTTTGAATTTATGTCCCCAGGCTTTCAGCCTCTCAGTAACAAGATTGGTATCCTAACCCATTCAAATAAACTGCTAAAGTTGCATATTGATCCATCCAACAAGCCATCCATCTGTCCATCCGTCTGTCCAGCCAGCAGTCACTCATCAAACCTCTGCTTTGTCCAGCATTGTACTAGGGGCCGAGGATGGAAGAACCAATTAGACTGTCGCCTGCAAGTTATTCATGGTGTGATTAGATCCAATGGCAAATGTGGTTCTGCCATTTTGAGTTTCACTCTGATTTCTGTGCATGATGCAGTTAGCATGTCCATATAAACTCAATATGAATGCCAGCTAGTGGTCTTATTACATAAACATACTACTAACATTTCCATCTACCTTAAAAAGTGTCTCCAACGTTCAGACTGTGTTTCTATTTTATTAAAAAGTCCTGTATTAAGACCCTGCTTCTAAGGAACTAAATTCAGTTTGAGAAACTGCTCTGAACTTTGGAGTCATTAAATGTAGCCTTTGTGTGTGTGTGTGCCTATGACAGAGAAAAATTATAGCCAGCAGTGTCTATATTGAAAATCCTGCATTAGATTGCCATCGGTTGCTAATAATACATCATAATTATTCTTATAGGGTTAAGCTTTTCTCTCTCCTCTTCCACCTGCCTTGCTGAGATAACCTCTAAGGATGTCCTGGAAGACGGTAGGGCTGGAATTCAAAAGCTTTCATGACAGCTGAGCTCTCCCTGCAATTCATTATGTTGAAAAGATGGGGAGGAGAGAGTTGTCTGCAAAGATAATGACTGTGCAATTTCCAGTCCATTCTCCTTGCAGCCAGATCTTGGAGGCAGCCCATGGACCAATTTCAGCAAACCGATCCTGCTCATTTCTCATCCATCTGTATTGGGAAAGAAGTTGTGTCTGGCTCAAGCAGGGGCATGGGCCAGTGTGGGGGAAACGAGATAGGGAGATGGCTGGGCAAATAGAATGGGGCTCATCCCCAGAGTGCTTGGTGCTGGGGAGCTTAGGCATGGTTTTGGCTGACATCAGTGTCCAAGGGGCTCAGTCCAGAGGGTGGGCTGAGAACACGAGACTGACTCCCAGTCCAGGCTACAGTTTTGAGCTTTCTCTGTTTTCCCAGCTTTGAGGCCAGAGCCGGGCAAAGCAGAAGCTCAGTAAATGTTGTCCCACTGAGAAAGCACTGTGCAGCAAGGAAATCAGTTGTGCATGGTTCCAATGGGAAATAAAGTCAGCATCTTCTCCCATTCTTGCCTATGGAGGGAGAGTCTCCAGAGGAAAATTCTAGCCCAGTAGCAGTGTAAGCATTGGACTGCCTGTTGCAAGGAAGATCTCCTGTGTCTCTGGCAGACATCCCTAGCATTTCAGTCCCCGGCACGGACCCAAGACTTCCAGGGACTGGGAATGCTCCTGTTGCTGTATCTCTCATTACAGGCTAAGCCCAGTGAAATCCTTTGTGGCCCCCAGAGGAAGCCAAGTCAAGCTTTAAACACAAAGGAGGTCGTTTCTTCTAACTGGAAGGTGGCAAATGTCACACATGCCGAGTCTGCGGTGTAGGTTTTCATTCACACTTTCAAGGCTGTTTCATTTTCCTTTCCAGCCCTGCTACCCTCCTTCCTTTGTTCCCCTCTCCGTTTGTTACAGTGTGCCCTTGGCAGATTCTCAAGGTTATGGTCATTGCCAAAAGAGTGGCCTTGCCTGATTACACTAAGGAAAAGGAAACAATGAAAAATTACAGAAAGTAGCATGACAGCAAAAATTAGAAGAATTATTAAATTAAAAGTGTCTGAAGTCTTCCTTGAGGCACCTGTGCCCCTCCCGCCCCCAAAGAAGAGTCATTTATTTGCTTGATTGGCCAATAGCAGAGACTATTAGTTGTCCCTCGAAATCAAGTTTCTGCTTCTTCTGCAGTGAAAATACCCCCCAATTTTAACTGAGCATGGAGCTACTGGGAGTAATGTCTGCAGCTCTCTGACAGCTAAGCATGGCCCTGTGACTAAAGTCTAGTCCTTGGGATCTAAGCAGCAGTGGTAGGTTCAACGTCTTTTTCTCTTTTTCTTTCATTATTAAAAAAAAAAAATGCAGCAGGGGCACCTGTGTGGTACAGTCGGTTGAGCATCTGACTCTCGGTTTCAGCTCAGGTCTGATCTCAGGGTTGTGAGATCAAGCCCCAAGTTGGGCTTCACGCTGTTTGTGTTTCTCTCTCCCTCTCTCTGCTCCCCACCCCGCATGTGTGCGTGCACGCTCTGAAAGAAATAAAAATAAATCTTTTGTAAAAAATGAAGTATAATTTACGTACAGATCTTAGGTGTACTGTTCAATGAAATTTGACAAATGTATACGCTCCAGTCAAGATAAAGGACATTTCTAATACCCATGAAAGTTTCCTACATCTCTTTCCAACTAATCCTCTCTCCATGACCTAATCCAGACAATCCCCGACCCTCTGCTATCCACTGTCCTGATTCCTAACAGGTACTAGTTTTGTCTGTCCTTGAACTTCCTATGAATGGAATTTCACAGTGTGTACCCTCTTGTATCTGGCACTGCCTCTGTGAGTTTCATCCTTGTTACTTGTATCAATTGTTCATTCCTTTTTATTGCTGAGTAGTCTTCTATTGCAGCGGATGTATCACATTTTACTTGTCCATCTCCTATTGATAGACATTTGGGAGGTTTCTGATTGTGGATTGTAAGATTAAAGCTGCTGTGAACGTTCTTGTACAAGTCTTTTTGTGGACACGTGTTTTCATTTGTCTTGGGAGTAAGATTGCTGGATCAGTAGGTAGGAGTATGTTTAACGTTATAAGAAATTGCCAAAGAGTTTTCCAAACTGGTTGGTCCTACCTTCCACTTCCACCAGCAGTGTATGAGACTGACACTGTTTTATGTTTTCACCACCGTTTGGTATTTTCAGTCTTTTTAATTTTAGCCATTCTAATGGGTGCAAATTGGTACCTCATTGGGGTTTTCATTTGCAGACTAATGAAAGCCAATCCTGTTGACAAATGATAATTGAGTATCTTTTTATGTGCTTATTGCCTATTCATGTGTATTTTTTTAAAATGAGATGTCTATTTAAGGGTTTTGCCCATTTTAAAATTGGGCTCCTTGTAGTTTTTGGAGGGGCTGCTTGTATTTTTTTTTTTTTTAAAGATTTTTATTTATTTATTTGACAGAGAGAGACACAGTGAAAGAGGGAACACAAGCAGGGGGAGTGGGAGAGGGAGAAGCAGGCTTCCTGCCAAGCAGGGAGCCCGACGCGGGGGGCTGCTTGTATTTTTTAAAAACCTGATTTTTTTTTTTGAGATTTTATTTATTTATTTATTCACTTTAGCGAGGGGGGAGGAGCCGAGGGGGAGTGATGGGGGAGAGAATCTCAAGCACATGCCGTGCTGAACCCGAAACCTGATGTGGGGTTTGATCTCACCACCCTGAGATCATGACCCAAAACTGAAACCAAGTCGCCTGCCTAACCAACTGAGCCATCCAGGCGCCCCATAAAAAACCTAATTTATTGCATGTAATAAGATGCATCCATTTCTTCTGTAGAGTTTAAAGAATTTTCACAAATGCATGTACCTTGAAACTGCCACCTCAGGCAAGATACAGAATATTTCCATCACTTCACAAAGTTCTCCAAAAGCCTCATTGCAGCCAATTTTCATTCGACCTCCCTACTCCTAGCCCTGGGCAGCCACTGATGTGCTTTTGCCATTGCAGATTAGTTTTCCCTTTTGTAAAATTTCAAATGAATGGAATCATACGGTATGTACTCTTTTGTGTCTGACTTTTTTGCAGCATACTGTTTTTGAGTTATATCCATGTAATTGCATGTATTGGTATGTTTTTCTTTTTATACCTGGGTAACATTATATGGACATGCCACAATTTGTTTATATGTTCACTAATTGACGAATGGTAGATCAACTGGTGGGTTGGTTCCCAGTTTGGGGCTATTATGATAAAGCTTCTATGAACACTTGTATATAAGATTTTATGTAGATATGTTTTCATTTCTCTTGTATAAACAAACACCTTAGAATTGAATTACTAGGTTGTATGCTTAACTGTGTAAGAACCTATCATGCTTTTTCCCTAAGTGATTGTACCATTTTACATTCCTGGCATCTATGTATGAGAGTTCTAGTTCTCCATGTTCTCATCATCACGTGGTATTGTCATTTGTTTTAATTTTAGCCACTTTAGTGGGTGTGTAGCGGGATCTAATTGTAGCTTTAATTCACATTTTCCTGTGACTAATAACGTTGTTCACATTTTCATGTGTTTATTTGCCATTCAATGTCTTATTTTGTGAAGTATCTCTTCAAATCTTCGCCCCCTCCTTTTTTATTCAGTTGTCTTCTTATTGAATTGCAAGAGTAATTTATAATTCTAAACATAGGTCCTTTATCATGTACATATTTGGCATGTATTTTCCTCAGTCAGTGATTAACAGTGTTTTTTAAAAAGCAGAAGTTTTTGGTGAAATGGAAGTTATCAATTTCCTTTTTTATGGTTTACACTTTTTTTGTGCTCTTTGAGACATTTTCGTCTGCCTCATATTTGTGAAGTTATTCTCAACTGATTTCTCCTAGAAGCTTAACAATGTTAGCTTTGGGGCACCTGGGTGGCTCAGTTTGTTAAGCATCTACCTTCACCTCAGGTCATGATCTCGGGGTCCTGGGAGCAAGCCCCGCATCGGGCTCCCTGCTCAGTGGGGAGTCTGCTTCTCCCTCTACCCCTGCTCATGCTCTCTCTCTCTCTCAAATAAATAAATAAAATCTTTAAAAAAAATAATGTTAGTTTTTACATTATGGTCTGTGACCCATCTTAAATTGAATTGTGTATATGAGATGAGGTAGAGTTGAGGTTCATTTTTTTCCCCACATGGTTGTCTAGTTGTGCCAGCATAATATCTTGAAAAGACCCCCTCCGTGCACTGAACTGCCTTAGCATCTTGTCAAAAATAAGTTATCAGTATATATTTGGATCTAGTTCTGGACTCTCTGTTCCATTCATATTTTTGTCCTTATATAAATACCATACTGTTTTGATTACTGTGGCTTTATAGTAAGTTTTGGAACCAAGTAGTATGAGTTTTCAAAAATTTTTTCCAAAATTGCTTTGGCTAGTCTAGGTCCTTTGTATTTATTTCTATACAAGTGTTAGAACCTGTTTTTCAGTTTCTACAGAAATCAAGTATTTATTGGAGTTGTTTTGAATCTGGAAAGAATTGACATCCTAACAATACTGAGTCTTTATACTCAGCCCCACAGTAAGAGCCCCACAATAAGGTCCTGGGATCGAGCCACATGTTGGACTCCTTGCTCAATGTGGGGCTCAATCCTAGGACCCTGGGATCATGACCTGAGCCAAAAGCAGACGCTTAAATGACTGAACCACCCAGGCACCCCTGTGGGAGGTTTTTAATTATAACCTCATTATTTTTTTGGACAGTTATAGGGCCCTTATATCAGTTTTGGGAAATTATGTCTTATAATGCATTTATCTTTTTAATCTAAGAAGTCAACTTTATTGGCATAGGTTATTCATATTCCCTTATTACCCTTTAGTATATATATGATCCTTAGTGATGCCCCATTTTAATTCCTAAGACTGGTAATTTTTTTTCTTGATTAACTTTGCTAGGGTTTATCAATTTTATTAATCCATTCAAAGAATTAACTTCTGGATTTATTAATATTTCTATTGTTTGTATATCTTCTATTTCATTGATTTTCATTCTTTATTATTTTCTTCTACTTATTTTGCATTGTTATTTTTCTAGCTTCTTAAAGTGGAAGTTTAGGATATCAATTTTAAATCTTTCTTCTCTAATATAAGCATTTAAGGATATGATTTTCCCTCTAAGTGTTCCTTTAGCTGCATCCCACAAATTTTGATAAATTGTGTTTTCATTATCATTCTATTGGAAATATTGTCTAATTTCTCTTGTGATTTCTTCATTGACCCATGGATTGCTTAAAAGAGTGTTGCTTAATTTCCAGATATACAGGGGTTTTCTAGATTTTATTATTGATTTCTAATTTAATTACATTTGGTCAGAGAATCAAACTGAATTATTTTGATCATATAGAAATTTTTAAGGGGAATCTGGATGTCTCAGTTGGTTGAGCTTCTGGCTCTTGGTTTTGGCTCAGGTCATGATCTCAGGATCCTGGGATCAAGCCCTGCGTCAGCCTCCACACTTAGCAGGGAGTCTGCTTCTCTGCCTCTCTCTCTCCCTCTCCCTCAGCAGCCCCCTTTCTCTCTCACAAAAAGAAACAAATAAATATTAAAAAAAATTTTTAAGACTTTTACCATGGCTTAGTATATTTTGTGAACATCAATTAGGTCAAGTTGGTTGATAGTGTTATTTAGATTTGCTATATTCCTATTGATATTGTGTCTGCTTCTTCTATGACTTTTTGAGAAGGTAATGTTAAAATATACTTTATGGTTATGCATCTATTTCTCCCCTTTTTTGTCAATTTCTTGCCACATGCATTTTGAAGTTATGTTATTAGTTACATATGCCTTGAAGATTGTCATGTCTTTTTAATGAATTGATCCTCTTATCATTATGAATTCTCCCTTTTATCTCTGGTAATATATATATATTTTTAAAGATTTTATTTATTTGACAGAGAGCACAAGCAAAGGGAGACAGAGGGAGAAGCAGGCTCCCTGCTGAGCAAGGAGCCCGATGTGGGACTTGATCCCAGGACTCTGAGATCATGACCCAGGCCAAAGGCAGCTGCTTAACGGACTGAGCCACCCAGGCATCCCTCTGGTAATATTTTTTTAATCATAAAGTTTACTTTGTCTAATAGTAGTATAGCCTCTCTAGCTTCTGTATGAATAGTTTTCACATGGAATATTTTTTTCATCCTTTTACTTTAATCTTTGTGGTTAAAGTATGTCTTCTGTAGTTAGCATATAGTTTGGCCTAGCTTTTGTATCTAGTCGAACAATTTCTCTCTCTCTCTTCTTTTTTTAAAAGATTTTGTTTTTAAGTAACCTCTACACTCAATGTGGGGTTCAAATTTACAACCCAAGATCAAGGGTTGCATGTTCCACCAACTGAGCCAGCCAGGTGCCCCTGACAATTTTTCTTTTTAATAGCAATATTTAATCCATTTACATGTGATGTAATTATTTTTATACTTGTATTTAAATTTACCTTCCTGTTATTTGTTTTCAGTTTGTTCCATCTGTTCTTTGTTTCGTCTTTCCTATCTTTTGGATTAAGCCAGTACTTATTTCATATTTTATCTTATATGTTCTACTGAATTTTTAGCTATATCTCTAGAGATTAAACATGTATCCTTAATTTATCATAGTCTACCTTGAATTCATGAATATTGTAGAACTTTTACTCGCCTTCATCTTTGGTGCTATTTTGTCATATTTTACCTTTACATACATTATAAACCTACAGTACAAAGTTATTATTTTGCAGTTCTAGAGTTCCTGTTTTTTCAGTTTTTCTTGAAATAACCCATATATTCAGCCATTATATTCATCTTTTCCTATAATTTATCTAACATTTTTGTAACACTTGATTTAAATTTCATATCTGTTAATTCCAACAACTAGTTTGTGAATCTGTCTCTATTGACTGTGATTTTCCTGACTTTTGGTTATGTGATCCTGCTCTTTTCATGTTTCATAATCTTTTGTTGTGGAGGTGAACGTATAATATTTTTTTGTTTCCTGGAGCATGCAAACCCACTCCTCTGTCTTGCAGATAGAGTGCAGGGCTAATTGGTCAGATTCTTCCTTGAGTCTGGTTGGGCTGCAGCCTTAATGAGATTGAGTTTGCTGCTTGTAGTCCACCATGCCTTCTGCCCTATATCTGATCAGTAGTTGACTTGGGAGGAGGTTGGACTGCAGTTCGGATATTTTTGGTTTACTTTGCACTTAACTCCTCAGGGCTCCCAAATCCAATCTCCATGATCATGATGTAGCTGAGTGGGACTAAGTGGTTTGTCTTTGCTTACCTGCCCTTTCTTCATGACTCCTTCCTTGGCAAAATTTTTGACGGGAGCAGCATTGTTGAGCTGAGTAATTTATTTTTGCATTTGGAGCTCTTCCAGATGGTACCCCATCCTGCCAGCCCACATAGTCTGTGGTGACTCTATATTTTGTCAGTTTGGCTGAACTGAGATTATTTGCTAGAACGTCCCTCCCTGTGCTTCTGGGTCAGTTTAGGCCATAAGAAACATTTTGCACAGGGCTTGAAAGATAGAAGGGAAACTGCTGCTATATTGTTTTACATTCTGGAGGTCAGTGGGGGCACCAGGAAGGTTCACCTATGTCCTCTAGCTCCCATGAGATCCCCTTCATCTTTGAGTTGTGGGTCAACTGCATGTGCACCTCTGAGGCGAAGGTTATTAGCTTTTCCTATAGATAATTCACAGCATTAAGTTTGGAAAGTGTGAGCAACAGATGTGGATTGTAGGGGCGCCTGGGTGGCTCAGTCGTTAAGCGTCTGCCTTCAGCTCAGGTCATGATCCCGGGGTCCTGGGGTTGAGTCCCACATCAGGCTCCCTGCTCCACAGGAAGCCTGCTTCTTCTCCCTCTCCCGCTCCCCCTGCTTGTGTTCCCTCTCTTGCTGTCTTTCTCTCTGTCAAATAAATAAATAAAATCTTAAAAAAAAAAAAGGATGTGGATTCTAGTTTGTCCCCATAAGTCCCAATACATCCTAGGATTTCAATTTTTCTTGGCCTTCCATCCACGCTCAGTTTTCCTTTCTGACTGCCAGTCTAGCTGGCCTCTAGTGATTTGGGGCTTAATACTAGTTACGCTGGCAACACCTTGTGTGGACTGTTCCGTGAGCTCCCCATAGTGCATAAGGTCAAGCCCATGAGATAAATCCCTGATTTTGTACCACAGGTAGTAGTTCTGTTTCTCTGATTGACCCTGACTGATACATGGCCAGCTAAGACTAGGCCGGTTCCTCCTCATTCTTGGAAAATCTCTCCCCTCATGGAATGCCACATGTATCCAGACCAACTCCCCATTCCTTCTCAGGTAGGGAAGCTGCTTGGCCTTCTGCTTACCTGTGACAAGTTGTTTCTTTCTAGAATTCAGTTCATCAAGGTTTCCTTGCATTCTTCACTCTGCTAGACTCCTAGGAAGGTATGACCTTAATTTTTGTCCCAGTTTTTCTTGTTACTACCACAGGATCAAGTCTTGTACGTCCTTTTAAATCATAAACAGTGGCAAAACTGGAAGTTGTCCTAATAGGGTGGGTGTGTGCTCTTCTCATCCGCCTTTCTCCTTTCTGGGCCTGGGAACAGACATCATGCCTGGTGCTACAACAGCTGTCCTAGACCTGGCGACAGAGACCACTCCCAGCCGTGGCACAGGGCAGAGTGGAAGGTATAAGGGGATTGCTGTACAAGCTCTGGACTGCTGGTGGCCAGAACTGTGACATGGGAAGCTAAGACCTTGAGTGTTTCAGCCAGTGATACTTTTCATTTTCTCATTCATGCAGCCAAACTTGTTTCTGAGGATATAACCAACTACTGGGATTTTGTAGGGCTATGTAGAGTGGGTAGCAGAGAGGAGAATGATAGAAGCTGGGAGCAAGCCAGAAGGCTCTACAGAAGACAGGCCAGTTGGAGAGGTGTGCTAAGGTTGGGCTGGCTGTGGCAGAGGGGACCTAGGAGGTATGTTGAGGAGAGGGTTTACGGGGAAAGAATGTAACTTATTTTTAGGCAGCCTTGCTATGTGTAGCTACTTCCCTTTTGCTACTTCCTTAAGAGTTCTCCTGTATGGATCTATGTTTCTTTCCAAAGGTGGGAGGAATTGGATTTGGATTACTTTGGATGCAGCCCTGTGTTGAGGGTTCTAGCAAATTATTTGAAGAGAGCCCTAGGACTAGGAATGGTTTGGTTACCGAGTGTCCCCTGGGGAGGGGTGGTTCAACAGCCTTAGAGACATAGAATGTCCAATCTAGAAGGGTCTTGGGCAACCATCCTTCCACATTCCTCTGTTGCAGATAAAGGCAATATCTGCCTTGATTGAGATTTGCTCTCATTGGCCACTTTGTCCTTTGGACCAGATTTTTTAATGGTGAGAATTTCCACCTAGGTTGCTTGGTCCTAATGGGGACACGTCTCCTCTTAGCCTAGCTAGGAGTTGACAATCAACAAATTCAATCATGTCTGTATCTATGTTTCCCAAATGGGAATCCAGCTTTGTGAAGTTGGTGAGTATAACTTTTATCATTTCTAAGATCTTCATTGAATGACGGAAATGGAGGGGAAATCCTTTGGCCAACCCTGAAGAGGAAACTGAGGCTCGTGGAGGGGAAGTGACTCATCCAAAGGCCTATAGCCAATGGGGACTGAGCTGGCATTAGAACCCATATCTCATAGCTCATCGTCCAGAGCACTTCCTGCTCCCCGCTGACTTGGGGTAGCAATGGTACAATGGAAATAACATGAGCTTAGAAGCCAGATAGACTGGCTTTTTATCCTGGCTTCCCTCTGAGTTGTTGTTGACCTTCCTTCCATCCCTGTGAAGGCTTTCTTCTCTTCAGTGGCAGCAGAGAATGGGATGTAATTGCAGCAGCAAAGTCACCCTGAGCAGAAAAACAAACTCCACCATGTCCCAGGCCTGGGTTTTCCTTCATGTACTGCTGGTCCTGGGCAGAATAGATGAGGCAACGTGAATTCATTAAAATGCGTTTTCTGTCTCAATGCTTTATCTATCCCTCCAGTTCACAGTGGAGGGATACATACTGCCTCCCCTTTGTCTGCCTGGGAATGTTTGGCCATGTCTGGAGACAATTTGGGTTGTCACAACTCATGGGGGGGGGTGGGGGAGGGGAGGGATTGGAGAACATTACTGGCATCTATCTAGTGGCTAGAGGCCAGGGATGCTGCTAAACATCCTACAGTGCACAAGACAGCCTCCACCCCCCCGCAACAAAGAATTACCCAGGTTAAATTGGCACTACCCTGGTAACCTAACCGTGACCAGTGCAGCGGGAGCTAGATCAGGTCTGTGATACCCAAGAAGTACCAAGCATGCAGGCTCAGTATGAGCCCTTTGCTGGACAGCCTAAGTTTATCTTTGTTTGATTTCATCCTTCATGTACATCCTCATCCTTTCCCCAGCTCTCCCATTCCCAAGTATGGAACTATGAAGACCAGAGCTTTCCAGACGGTGATGTGCATCATCCAGGGATATTGTTGACATGCGCATTCTGAGTAGATGAGTCTGGGATGGCATCCGAGATTCTGCATTTCTGACAAGCTCCTAGGTGATGCCCATGCTGCTGGTCCAGAGAGCAGACTTTGAGTAGCAGGGAATAAGACCACATGTTGCTCTTTCCCTAATGACTGTTTACTTCTTGCATGTGGCTTTCCTCATTAGATCACTAATGTGCTGGGGACGGCGTGTTTTGTGACTGGGAGACCCTGGAGAGGGGGCTGCTGAGTTCAGTCTCAGCTGGACACTCTGCTCCCCTGGCTGCACTCCAGCTTGGCTGGCCTCCTCTCAAGACTGTAAGGATGTAAACAAAAAGCTCAGGAGGTTTGATGTATTAATGCTGGCAGGCTCCTCTTAGTTTTTTTGTTAGTTTTCCCCAATGTCTTCTGTGAATAGACTCACTTATTTCACTCCCACTAACTAAACCTAATACATTTTCCTCCTAAAATAAAACTTGTTGTAATTTTCATAAATAGCACCCAGCGCATACCAATATCTTTAACACTTGTTGTATCTCTATAAAAAAAAAATCCACTGCCGCACCCTTAGCTCATGATCAATTATTCCCTCTTAATCAACATCAGCGAGGTACCCAGCCCTCTGAGCTTCACTTTCTTCACCTGCAAGATGGAGCTAATTGTTTCTACTTTGTAGGAATAGTGGGGTAGAAATTACCTGAGACAATGCTATCTTCCTCTTCCTACCTTCCATATCTTCTGTATTTTGAATGCGCTCTCTCCCCCCTTCTCTCTCTCTCCCATCTTCCTCCTTTCTTCCTTTCCTCCATCTCTTCTTCCCTCTATTCTTTCTTTTTCTTTCCTCAGTGTTTTTTCTTCATCTTGCTAATGCTTCACATGGGTTGTCCTTATCCCACTTTCTATTGCTTTGCCATAGAGAGGGGAAAGTCTCCTTGCAATCCTCTTATCTGAGCTAATGGGAGGGCAGGGTGCACTTTCTCTTCATCCTGCTAGGGTGCTGGAGTTGATGACTGTGGAAACCAGGCTGAAGCAGAGGGCAGCCCTTGAAGGACATGGCTCAGTTCCTGGCCGGGGTCCTGTCAAACGTCCAGACTAGAGTCCCCTCAGCCAGCCAGGGGTGCTTCCCTCAGTCACGGACTTCCACAGGCTTCAGCTTGCTTCATCCAAGATATGTTCTCAGACGCCATTCCAAGCCTTTCTTGCACTGTGGATGTGGTCAGGGGACCTGACTTCTCTTTCCGTGGCTCCACTTTTCAATTTCAGGTTATCTGGCTTAAAAAAAAAATCTTAACCGTTTTGTTTCACATTTGGTCCATTTTCATTTTGTGATTGCCTGTTCTTTTGCATGAATGTTATCTCTTTGAGGATTGTAAACTTACTTATTTTCTAGTCTTTATTAGGTTGCTCGCTGTTTTTCTTTTGTCTAGAGTGAACACTTCTCCAAATTAAATTTATTATGTTAGTTTTTATTTTCTTCATTGTTTTGGAATTTGGATTTGCAGGCTCATCTTTTTTTTTTTCCTTCTAGTTTTCCAGAGAAAACTCCTAGTTCTCTCTGGCTTAAGTTAATAGCCACATCTCTAGACCTTCCCCCACCTTCCTGCAGCACTTGGCACCTCCACATGTGGGGTATTCAGGAGCCTCCCCTGGCAGGCGGAGAATTGGTTCCCAGTGAGTGGACTCACAGGAACCTCCCGATAATCTACTTCAATATACTGTTGAAGGTGTTTCTAATTGTTCCAACATTTCTGGTACAAGTTCTCCTATTTTAAAATTTGATAACTCTCTCTATAATAGTTTATTTTCTTCTGTTGCATGTGGTTTTTAATTGTGAACATAAGTGTGTGTGTGTGTGTGTGTGACAGGCTCATCTGGAATGGAAGGTTTTCTCTTTCTCCTTGGAGGCCCAGTTCAGAACCAGGTCTCATAGTCAAGGGTCAGGTCTCTTTGGTAGAAAGGTACTGAGGACGTCACAGGTCCAGTCACCAATGTTGCTGGAGAAGCCTTGCCTCTTCCTTCTGACCTCTCAAATTTCTCTACTTAAATAGGCTAGCAGGGTGGTAGTGGTTAAGTGGCAGAGATTTTTTTCAGCCACTGTTCCAGCTTAAATCAAAGAGCCTGGTTCCCATCACTGGTCTTAAATGGGGCCTTTTTGGTTCTCAGTATCCCGGGTAACTGAACTCTTGACCACCTCTGCCTCCTTCCAGACCTGTAGGCAAATAGCCCCAAGCTTCAGCCCATTTAATGTTTTGTTTTCTTGGGTTTTGGTCCATGGAGATATTTATCTTGTTTTGAATTGAGGATGTATCTTTTTACTTTTCTCTTTTATATTTTATTTGTTATTGTTTTGAGTTTGGAGTCAGAGCGTGAGGCTCAATATGGGTACTTGAATGGTATCTTGTCTGGATTCTGTACAGACGATGGAGGGGAGGGGCACCTGTGTGGCTCAGTCGGTTAAGCATCTGCCCTTGGCTCAGGTCATGATCTCAGGGTCCCGGGATCGAGCCCCTCATTGGGCTCCTTGCTCAGCGGGGAGTCTGCTTCTCCCTCTCCCTCTGCCCCTCCCCCTGTGCTCATGCTCTCTCTCCCAAGTAAAAAAAATCTTAAAAAAAAAAAAAAAAGAGGGAGTCCTGCCCAGAGGACTACTTGACTAACAAAAAACAGTGTCCTAATTTAGCCACACGTGCCAAGGTGGCGATAGAGGAATGACAAATGCACCACTGGGCAGGGATTCAAGAATCCTGGGTCTTGTTTCCTTTCATACCCTCTACCTGTTAACTTGCTGTGTGACTTTGGACAAATGACTTAACCTCTCTGGGCTTCAGTGCCCTCCCTTGAAAAATAGTGATGTTGGACTACTTAACCTCCAAGGTCTAGAGTTACAGGAGTCTACAGGGAGATTGTTTAAAACAATGTTCTCTGTTGCAGTTAGAAGGACTGCTGAGAGTATTTGTTCAGTTCAGGCAAATGGTAAATGTGTCGGCCACTCTAATGAAATGAGTACATTTTTGCTCTAAATGTCATGGATGTTTATTATCAGATTAAACTACAGCGGGCCTAATTTTAGCTCTTCCAATTCAAGTGGAGCAGTGAAGATTAAATGTTAGGCATAATTAAAGATGCAGATGTAGTTATATTGAATTATAAACCTCATTAAGTGCAACGTCCCAGGAAGGCCCCTGAGACCAGCTACAAAGGACTTCCAGTTGCAATGCTGCGGTTATTAAAATATTGTAAAGTAAATCTCACTCCAAAAATATTATGACTTGGATGGAAGGATTTTTTTAAAAAACATGGCTGGAGCTGGTTCTGTGGGTAATTTCTTTGCTCCGTTTGCACATGGTTGGGAAGGGAGACTTTTCCTTGGCCTCTCCAAAGAAAGGCTCCCTGGGGCGGGGTGCTGTCCCCTCCATTCCCCATGGTGGGTTCTATTCTCCTGGGCCAGCAGGGAAAGGCAACCTCAAGGTCAGTGAGATTCCCTCACAGAAGTTGGTAGCAAGGGGAGCTGGGGGAGAGGGCAGAGGTTTTCTAAGGACTGGAAAGCCATGTTTTTATATAGAGAGAGGAAGATTTTCTTAGTGACATTTCCATTTTTACCCCTTTGTGTAAAGATAACACATTGTCATTTTGCAAATTCATACAGTATTGGAATAGGATAAAGAAGTAAAAAATCCAACTACTCCAAGATAATCACTGTTAATATTTTGATACATCTCTTGTTCTCTTTCCAGATTTGACAGAAATAACGGATCATAGCTTAAAAGCTGTCTTTCTATTTTTTAAAATGTAACATGGAGTGGATGTGTTTCCTTGTCAATAAATACTGATATACATGACCTTTTCTCCTTTTTGTAGATTTTATTTATTTGAGATCAAAGAGAGAGAGAGCATGAGTGGGGGGAGAGGAGCAGAGGGAGAGGGATAAGCAGACCGCTGAACAGGGATTCCTGAGGCAGAGCTCGATCCCAGAATTTGATCCCAGGACCCTGAGATCACGACCTGAGCCGAATGCAGATGCTTAACTGACTAAGCCACCCAGGCGCCCCTACATGACCTTTTCTAATGGCTAATGACATTGCATCCTGTGGACTTGATTTTATTTACTTATTTTTTGCATAAACTTGACTTTGAAAAACCAACCCGTCATTATTGAGCATTCAGATCATTTTTTTTAAGTTTTTTTTTTTTTTTAAACTGCTGGAAACAACGCTGTAAAGGGTATCCTGTTCACACATCTTTGCATGTTTGTCTGATTAGCTCTGTGACAAGTTCCTAGAAAAGGATCAGGTGGTGTCAGTTATGTATTTGCACAACAATGCCGTGTAACAGACAACCCCACACTCAGTAGCTTCAGACAATAGGCATTTATTTACCTTCTGAGTTTGGGGGTTGGTAGTTTGGTAGGTCCAGCCGAGGCTCTTCTGGGCTCACTCACATGTCCGTGGGTCAGCTGCAGGTTGGGTGATCTGGGTTGGCCCCAGCAGGGACAGCTAAGGCGGCTCGGCTTTGTTCCGTGGCTCAGACGTGTTCTCAGGGCAGAAGCAGAAGAATAAGAGAAAATGCAGAAACACGCAAAGGCTTTCTAAGTCTCTGCTTGAGTCAAGTCTACTAACATCCCATCCATCATAGCAAGAACTCAACATCAAGAGGTACAGATGAGAAGAGCGACACGGTTATGTTTTAAAAGGCTTAGGATACAGGCTGGGGTGTAGACTGCGGGGGGGCACTAATGCAATCCCTGTCCCGTCAGCAGTCATAACACAGGCACATTTAACGTGTTGATACATATTTGTAAACTGTCCCGCAGGTGGGACCTGTTAATATTGCCGCCAACAAGGCGTGAGCATATCCTCTGTGTTTTCAGTTACTGGACCTACTTCTGCTTCCCACAGGCACTCGCTGCTCAAGTGGATCTATTCCTCTCCTCACTTCTGCACAAACGTTCCAGTCTGGTCTTCTTCCAGGCTCCTGCTGATCTTCCCAACCTTGAATGTTCGTTCTCCATCCACCCTACCCATGTCCCACCCACCATATATCCGAATCCTGTCCATTTTTCAAGGCCCACTTTTTTTTTTTAAGATTTTATTCATTTATTTGACAGAGAGAGACACAGCGAGAGAGGGAACACAAGCAGGGGGAGCGGGAGAGGGAGAAGCGGGCTCCCCGCCGAGCAGGGAGCCCGACGCGGGGCTCGATCCCAGGACCCCGGGATCATGACCTGAGCCGAAGGCAGACGCTTAACTGACTGAGCCACCCAGGCGCCCCAAGGACCACTTTTGTCACCTCTGTAATTCCCATGGATCCTGCCTTCCTTGGGACTTCCCTAGAGCAGATAGGGTGACCAATATGTCCCAGTTTGCCCAGGATTTTACTGGTTTTAAAATCAAGTCTGCATCTCAGGTACTCCCTCAGTGCTGGGAAAACCCAGCCAGTTATTTGGTCACCATAAGAGAGGGGGTTGGCAAGCTTTAAAGGATCAGATGGTGAGTATTTTAGGCTTTGTGGACTACATGGTCTCTGTCACTACTACTCAGCTCTGTCATTGCTATGTGAAAGCAGCTATAGAGAATATGTAACAAATGGATGTGGCTGTGTTCCAATAAAACTTTATTTACAAAAACAGGCAGTAGGCTGTTTTGTCCATGTGCTATAGTTTTCTGATGCCTGCTTTAGAGCTTACCATTTGGACTGCACAATTTAACCTCCTGCCCTATTTCCCTCTTATGTTGTTTCATGTGAATTAGTCTTGTCTCCTTGGTTGGAACATAAGGGCAGTTTATTATTTGACATCATGCTCAGTCACGTAACAGCTTTGTGAACTTGGACAAGTTACTTAAACTCTTTGTGTCTTCATCGGTCAGATGGAGAAAATAATGGTACTGACCCCCCGGGTATTTTTGAAGACCAAACTAGTTAATTTTTGTATGACACCTGGCGCATAATGCGTGTTTAGTCAGCTGCTATCATCACCATCATCATCATCATCATCATCCCATGTGTCTTTTTTAGTAGCTAGCATAGTTCCGGTTACAGAAGAGCCTCGATAAGTAGAACCATAAAGGTGTTAAAGTGGGAAGGACCCTTAAAAATGTTTAATTCAGCACTCATTTTAGAGGTGAACATCATGGAGTTACCCCTAGATTAAGGAGGGTTGGATGCTGTCAATTACCCCTGACAGTGCGCTTCCTCAGATGTTGCCCCTCGCATCCCTGTGGTTACCTGTCAGGCCCTGTATGCCCAGAGACTAAATCCCAGCTTCCATGTCATGAGCAGTCTGTCCTTGGAGAAGGCCACATTTGTCTCATTTTCCATCTTCTGGTCTTATTCTTAGGATGGTGTCCAACCACCTGGGCTGTGTAGGTGAGGCTCAGATAAAGGACGAGCCTGAGATTGTGGCTGGAAGGTTCAAAACAGGTGGAATCAGGTGCAAGGAGTACACTGAAGACAGTGATCAGAACTAACTCGGCGTGTGCACAGGTGTCCTGGGCTTGCCTCCATTTGGGGCCTGGTATGTGCTGCGTGGGCAGACCCTTGGCCTTAGCAGGCCATGCAGGGTCCTGGACTACAGTCTTAGGGTGGGAGGGGAGGAAGGGATGACCCCATGGGAGATGCTGGTCCAGTGACCTCTCTGGTCTGGACCCCACTACCTGGTTCTTCTTCAGGCTCATCTCATTAGGACACTTCTGCCATCTTGGTGCTGGCTCAGCTTTGATCTAGCAAAATGAAAGGCCAGGCTGCTGGGTCCCCTGCTGCCAACTTTTGCAGCAAGAGTGAGACTTCATGATCCTGCTGGCTCAGGCGCACTTCATTTCCCGGTAATTAAACAAGTGGAGATCAAAGCTGACAAATCTCCCCTATCTCTCAGCACAGTAGATGAAAGGTAAATATTTCCAGCAACAGTTTTTTTTTTTCTTCATTAAAAGTGAGATGTGAAATGTCTTCTCCTTACTTTGAAGAATACTGATAAGTTCAAGGTCACTCCAGATAAGATATCTGGTCTCACTACCTCTATTATTCCACAACAATTTTTATCTTACATATATTGGGCTAACTTAAGGGGATTTCAGAGCCTAAATCATATCAACTAGTCAGAAGACAAAGGAAAGTAAAAGACATGAAAATGTAACGGGTCTGGAGAAACCTATACCTCACAAACGGCTGCACCGAACAGGAATTTCTCTTTGTTGGGCAGGTCTAAGGGCTTCCGAGGCCAGTATCTGAAATAGGTCCTGGAGTCCCACATGCAGAATCTCAGGCAGATGTCCGGTGCTCTCTCAGCTGGGCTTCTGAAGAGACCATTTGAGATCTGCTATTTTCTTTGTAAGAAATCGCTCACCAAAGAGCCCATCCCTAAGGCCCTGAATCCCAGGGTGCTGGTCTACCCGACCCGCTGAGTGCTGTCGTCAGATTCTTTTTAGTGCTAACAACAGACCTCACTCAGATGAGCTCAGGTGAAGGGCGGGTGGTTACTGGGAAGATACCACAGAGACTCGTGGGAATCTGAGAACAGGAATTTGAGTGCAGCTCAGGGAGGCTGCAGAGCCATCAGGAAGGAGGGAGGGCAACCTCTCTGCTGCCCACTCTTTCTGCTCTCCTCCGACTGCCCTCCTTGGCTTTTATATCCCTGCTGCTTCCTGCTGACTTCTGCCCTCTCACCTGCTCCAGTGGCTGCTCTGAATGTTGGTCTCCCTCGTGTCCTCTTGGCTCATCGTGCTTAGCTTCACTCTTCCATGCCTCATTCTCTGGTTCCAGATTCCAGATTCCAGAGAGAGTTGACTGACGTAAGCTGCCATCTCCAGCCAGGCTGTTGAAGTCTCAGGTTTCTGGGCAGACTGTGGGTGTTCCAGCCCACCATCCCACCCCATTGATCCAGTTAGCTGTAAGAGTGGTTCCCCTCTCTAGAGTTAGGTGGTAAAACAATGTCCCCTCAGCAACAGGTGTGGGTAGCAAAATGACCCTCCTGAGGAACTCTGGTTGTATTAGGCTGTAATGGACATTGCGAGTGATGTTGGAACAGGACATGGGAGGATAATTACTTGGGCTAGACTCTTGGCTGGCTTTTTATCAGCTGGGCTTTTTTTTTTTTTTGAGATATAATTCACATATGATAATAGTCACTGTTTTAAAGTGCACAATTCAGTAGTTCTTACTATATTCACGAGGTTTTGCATCCATCACCTATCTAATTCTTTTTTTTTTTTTTAAAGATTTTATTTATTTAGTTGACAGAGAGAGACACAGCGAGAGAGGGAATACAAGCAGGGGGAGTGGGAGAGGGAGAAGCAGGCTTCCCGCTGAGCAGGGATCCCGATGCGGGGCTCGATCCCAGGACCTGGAATCATGACCTGAGCCGAAGGCAGACGCTTAACGACTGAGCCACCCAGGCGCCCCATCACCTATCTAATTCTAATTTTGCTTTTGTTTCCCTTGCCTTTGGAGATATATCTAGAAAAATGTTACTATGGCTGATGTCAGAGAAATTACTGCCTGGGCTGTCTTCTAGGATTTTTATGGTTTCAGGTCTCACATTTAGGTCTTTAATCCATTTTTGAGTTTATTTTTATGTATGGTGCAAGAAAGTGGTCCAGTTTCATTCTTTTGCATGTCCAATCTTCCTAATACCATTTATTAAAGAGACTGTCTTGGGGCGCCTGGGTGGCTCAGTCGTTAAGCGTCTGCCTTTGGCTCAGGTCATGATCCCAGGGTCCTGGGATCGAGACCCGCATCAGGCTCCCTGCTCAGAGGGAAGCCTGCTTCTCCCTCTCCCATTCTCCCTGCTTGTGTTCCCTCTCTCGCTGTGTCTCTCTCTGTCAAATTAATAAATAAAATCTTAAAAAAAAAAAAAAGAGACTGTCTTTTTTTCCATTGCACATTCTTGCCTCCTTTGTTGAAGATTAATTGAATCGTGGATTTATTTCTGGGCTGTCTATTCTGTTCTATTAATCTATGTGTCTGTTTTTGTGCCAGTACAATACTGTTTTGATTACCACAGCTTTGTGGTATATCTTGAAATCTGGGATTGTGATACCTCCAGTTTTGTTCTTCTTTTTCAAGGTTGCTTTGGCTATTTGGGGTCTTTTGTGGTTCCATACAAATTTTAAGATTATTTGTTTTAGTTCTGTGAAAAATGGTGTTAGCGTTTTGATAGGGATCGCATTAAATCTGTAGATTGCTTTGGGTAGTATGGACATTTTAACAACATTTGTTCTCCCAATCCATGAGCATGGAATATCTTTCCATTTGTTTGTATCTTCAATTCCTTTCATCATCAATGTTTTATATTTTTTCAGAGTACAGGTGTTTCACCTCCTCGGTTAAATTTATTCCTTGGTATTTTCTTATTTTTGGTGCAATTGTAAATGCTATTGTTTTCTTAATTTGCTTTCTGCTACTTCATAATTAGTGTATAGAAATGCAATGGATTTCTGTATATTGATTTTGTATCCTTTGACCTTACAGAACTCATTTTTCAGATCTAGTAGTTTTTGGTAGAATCTTTAGGGTTTTCTATATAGAGTATCATGTCAACCTCAAATAATAAGAGTTTTACTTCTTCCTTACCAATATGGATGCTGTTTATTTCTTTTTCTTGTCTGATTGCTGTGGCTGGGATTTCCAGTACTATGTTGAATAAAAGTGGTGAGAGCAGACATCCTTCTCTTGTTTTTGATCTTAGGGGAAAAGCTCTCAGGTTTTCACTATTGGGTATGATGTTAGCTGAGCATTTTTCATATATGGCCTTAATTTTGTTGAGGTGTGTTTCCTCTAAACCTACTTTGTTGAGGGCTTTTATCATGAATGGATGTTGTACTTTGTCAAATGCTTTTTCTGAATCTATTGAAATGATCATATGATTTTTATCCTCTCTGATTGATGTGATGTATCATGTTGACTGATTTGCAAATATTGAATAACCCTTGCATGACAGGAATAAATCCCACTTTATTGTAGTGAATAATTTTTAAATGTATTATTGGATTCAATTTGCCTACAATTTGTTGAGGATTTTTGCGTCTATGTTCATCAAATATTGGCCATCAAATCTTGTAGTTCTCTTTTTTTGTAGTGTCTTTATCTGGTTTTGGTATTAGGGTAATGCTGGCCTCATAGAATAAATTTGTAAGCTTTCCTTCTTCTTCTATTTTTTGGAATAATTTGAGAAGAATAGGTATTAACTCTTCTTTAAAAGTTTGGTAGAATTCACCTGTGAAGTTGTCTGTTCCTGGACTTTTGTTTGTTGGGAGTTGGTTTTTTTTTTTGACAGAAACTGTATTTTTAATAAGTGAATATGATGCCTTCCAAAGTTTAAGCATTACTGGTTTGGGAGAAATTTGCTTAGGGAAAGGAAAGCCTGTGTATTTTTTTTTTTTTAAGGTTTTGTTTATTTATTTGACAGAGAGAGAGGGAACACAACCAGGGGGAGAGGGAGAGGGGGAAGCAGACTCCCTGCTGAGCAGGGAGCCTGATGCGGGGCTTGATTCCAGGACCCTGGGATCATGACCTGAGCTGAAGGTAGACACTTAATGACTAAGCCACCCAGGTACCCCAAGGCTGTGTATTTAAGCCCAAATATTTAAGCCTTGATTAGAAGAAGCCACTTCGTTCTTTCTTCTGTAGGAAGCTACCAGGAAATTTGAATATCTAGAAAAAGTCCTTCAGGTTTGTGTAAGAAATTGTTACCTTTTGGTAAGTATAAGTCACCTGAATTTCCGTAGACCTTAGCAGCCTATGCATATAGAAGAGTCATGTTACAAGTTATAATTCCAGTTAACCTTATTCTACCCCAGCTGTACACACAGGATCTCTAGCCCCCAGGCCGAAGAAACTTAGGAAGTTCCCACGAACTAACTTAAACATGCTGGGGTTCAAGTCCTCTCCCACCAAGTGGCACCATGGGCTTCCCAGCTCGGCATCTGCCATCTTTGACCAGGCATCTCCCGGATACCCCAATGCCACCCAGGCACCATCACCCCCACTGAAGCCCTGAGGTCTTCCAGTGACCCACACTATTCAGAGTTCAACTGCAGAGTCACTGTAAGTATTTCAGGATGCATCTGAGATAAGGATGCATCAGATAAAGATTCTATTTGTAAAACACATATCCATAATAGAATTATCACCTCTAAAATAAATTAATAATGATTCTTAAAATATCATCAAATATTAAGTCAGTATTCACATTTCCAGTTACCTAATAGATGTCATAAACTTCACCTTCCTCAGTGAGTCTTGACTTGACCCGAGAGGTTGCTTGGGTTTGACGTGAAGGCTGAGGCATGAGAGTATCTCAGGATGCCGAGGGTCCAATCACCATGGCCCAATGAAAGGAGCACAGGATTCAGAACTCGCTGACTTTATTTCCAGCCCTTGCTCTGCCTCGATAACCTCCCTGAGCCTCAGTTTCCTTCACTGTAAAATTGGATTCTATGTGTAAAGTGGGGTGATGATAAAACCTCCTTGCAGGGTAATTGAGGATTAAATGGGATTATATATAGGAATAGGGCTGTGAACCAGTTGTTTCCCAGGGTGCAGAAGACGAGGCTGGGAAGGGGTTTAGGTCCCAGACATCATTTGTTGCTGGTGGCAAGTCAGGACCAGAGCATCTGGCCTGCCAAGGCTGTCAGGGAATTTATTTTGCCTCTAAGTGCCTCAGTAACCCAGCAGCCTGAGTGGTCCCCCTGCACAGTGGGTGTCCTGAGATAATTGCTCAAGTACTTTGTTAAAAGGGAAAAGCTTTCCACGTTTCCATTAACTCCCTGCGTGGGGCAGTTACAACCCATTGCACCAGGTACCATTTACAGTTCAATTTCTCAGTCACGATGGACTGAAATACCTGTGACTCACTTCTGCTTCTCTCCGTGAACAATATGCATTCACAAACAGCAGAGATTCATCAGCTCGCTCTTCACCCGTCCCTTCTTATAATCATCTCCTTCTCCTGATCTCTCTCCCCCTCCTCTTCAACTGATAGAGCCATGAATGCAGTTCACTTTGAATTTCAAATGTCCCAAGAAGTGCTTTCATCCACGTGGCGACTGATGAGTTAGTTGCTTAGGAAATAAACTGAGCACACGGGAGCTGTTATAATTCCTGCCCAATGCCAACATCACAAAGAACAGCACAGTAGCATATAAATCTACTACTCGCATATGTTTACTTAATCACATTGGAATTTTCTTTGAACTTGACCTCAGGGGATAAAGATCACAGAACTGTCTGGTAGCTAAAATAATCCACTGAAAAAGTTCAGCATCACACAAGAACTTCAGGATAAAACACAGGAGGAGCTACTTAGGAAAAGCACCCAACCAATGTGACTTCTGACCACAGGCTTACTCAGAGCTCTGTATGCCTCTCCACCCTATGCTGTGGGTTGCAAACTGGCTGGGAGGATATGATTTTCTCTGAAAATATATGTGCCCAACCTTGGATTTCCATGTAATGTGCTGATTAAGTGTTTGGTCTCTCCAAAGTGCAACGGTCAGTGGGGCTGTGGGCAAGGTTTAATGAGGCTGGGTGATGTGGTAGATAGTGCTGACTCCGAGTTCAGGCACAAGTGGTGAGTGCAGATCTGAAAAAGAGGTCAGGCTGGGCAGGTGCAGGGACAAGCAAGAAGGAACATGTAGGGGGGATTGAGGTGGGGTGGGAGGGGTAGTGAAGTGACAAGTCCCAGAGCAAAACTGCCCGGAGCGTCCAGACACTCCACTCATTGCTATGGAGGGTTGCTTGCCTCTTGTGGATGGACTGGTACAGGCCTTGGCAACTATGGCCTGAGGCCAGATCTGACCTGATGCCTGTTTTGTATGGCCTGTGAGCTAAGAATGTTTTTTGTTTTTTTTTAATTTTTAAAATTGGAAAAAACATCAAAAGAAGAAAAATATGCTGTGACTTAAAACGTAGGAAATTCACATTTCAATATCCATAAAGTTTTATTGGTACACAACCGTACTCACTCACTTACATAGCGTTGAAGGCCGCCTTTGTGTCATCATGGCCGAGTTAAGGAGCTGCAATGGAGGCTGTATGGACCGCAGTGCCTAAAATATTTACTATTTGGCACTTCACAGAGAAAGTCTAATGACCTGTGGATTAATGTCCGTTGGAAGCACAGATCTGAGACAGTTTGGGTTCTGGGGGGTGGCATTAAAGCCAAGTGAAATAAGCCACAGACTAGCTGGTCTCACAGGGGACCAGTTTCCTAATCTGTGAAATGGGCATATTAACATTACCTGTCTCATAGGTGGCTGCCTCCTAAGAACCCGCTCCTGGAAGTCCCATGTAGATTGCAAGGTATTTGCGTGGTTGGGAGAAGCCACAGAAATTGGCTGGAGAATGTTCTCAGGCTTGGGTCATCATCTGAACCACTTGCTGAGCTTTTAAACAGAGACTCCTGGGCTACCATTCCTTGGAGAGACTGATTTGATAGGTCTGGGATGGGGCTGAGTCTGTTGTCTCCAAGCTGCCCAGGGTGGGGGAAACTATGATCTGGCCCACCAACTTGGAGCCACAGATAAAGGGACACAGGGGTTTGATCAATCCTTCTGGATGATCTTCAGTCGCTCCTTTGCCTGCATTCCTTCTTACTGAGAGCTCAGGGCCCCACGTTTCTTCTCTTGTCCCCACATGGGGCTTGGGTGGTCCTGTGGCCTTGTGGCTTGTGGATGCCGCTCTCTGCTGCTCAAGGCAGGAAGCTTTCTGAGGCCAGGCTCAGAGGTGCACGTTAGTCTCCCCATCAAAGCCCTAGGATAGGCTACACCTGGTTCCACAGGGCTGGAGGTGGGAGGTGTGTCTTTGACTTATACTGGGTTCCTCCCTAGCTGGGAGCCCTCAGGCAAACCCTTTGACAGTGACTCTCTGCCACCCCAAGCCTTAATTTCTTCATCTGTATTACATGGCTGGTCCCTCTCATCTCATGAGGCTGCTGTGGGGCTCAGAGAGATGGTAGTGGCAGAAGCACTCTATAAATGGAGAATGTTGCAGGTGGGGATGGGGCTCTTAGATACTCAATAAATGTGTTTCATTTGGCCCAGAATCTGGGGCATGCATCTTCAGCTCATACTCTGGACATTGAGATTTATGCTTTCCAAGCTCCCTGCTACCTGCTGTTGGGCCTCCACTGCCCAAGAAGGAGATACTGGGCCTAGGTTGACAAGCACTGAAAGTCCTGCATCCTGGGAAACCCCTTCAGTCTTGGGTGACCTGGACAGTTGGTCACCCTGGTGGGGCCTGACCTAGGAACTGAGCCTTTGCGTACTGGCACAAGGCAGATCAGCTGATTGCAAGGAAAGGGCCTGGAAGTGCGGTAAGTAGGGGAGTGGGCCTTTGGCATCCTGCTGAGGCCCCTTTCCTCCCGGCCGGGACCCCAACCCCACTCCTAAGACCCCTCTTCTTCTAGGCCCCCTCTGAGCCGACATGGAGCCTAATCCAAGGCTGTATTTAGAGTTTGTCCATTTTCTCCGTCTCCTCCTCCCTCCCAAGTCTGGGCCACCATCACTTTTCATCTGGAAGCAGCTTCTGAACTTACTCACCTGTTTGCACTCTGGCTCTCATCAAATGCGCCCTTACACAAGTCTGTACAATTGACTAACATCCCTATTGCATCAAAATGCTGCTATAATCACGTAGTCTCTGCTTAAGTTTTCCATGGTCACCCCAGTTCTCTTAGGACACAGACCAAACTACTTACCTGGCCTGCAGGGCCGGCCCCTGGTCCCTTCTCCTCTCCAGGCTTAGCTGTTGCCCCTCCCCTTTGCTCACTCTGCTTGCTCACCTCCCTCCTGGTTTGGGGTCTATCTGATTCCTGGAATGCTCTTCCTCCTGCTTAGGCTGGCCGATGCCACCCCTTTTCAGGCCGCAGCTCCGACATCATTTCCTCAAGGAAGCTTTCTTTAGCTTTCCAGATGGGACTGGTTTTATCTAGCATCTAACACAAATGTCATTCTGATTTGTATTTGTGTGTAATCACTTGTTGTCTGTCTTGTCTGCAAGGCTGTAAACCTCCTGAGGGCAGGGACCACATTTCTCTTGTTCCTACTGCATTCCCAGCAACTAGCACAGTGCTCAATAAACCTTTGAATGAATAGATGGTTTGAATGGATTACCAGATGGATAGATGGCTGAAAGCTGAAGGGGGAGGATGGTGGATAGATTATGGTTGGATGGTAGCTGGAAACATCCATGGAATGAATGGATGGTTGGAGGAATAAATGGCTAGATGACTGGATTGATAGAAGGATGGATGAGATGGATGGTTGGATGGATGTACAGGGGACAGGGGTTCCTGAGACCCTGTACTCCTTGTCCTTGGGCTGCCCTAGTAGAGAAGATTATTTCCTGTCCCAGTCTCATTCCATCCATTGGTTTTTTCCTCCTCAACAGTCATAGCTACCAACATTCCTGGCAGAGGGGACATACCTTTTCCCATTTCTGTGGGAAGATGGTTGTCTGCAAGATGGCAGCAGAGTGGTTCCAGCAGGCCCCAGTGAAGATGGGGTCCAATGCCCTGACCTCATTTCCACCAAATTCTACTACCTGTTAAGATTACTTGGATGTCACCTAGGAAACTAACCCTCAGCAGCAGCTTCCTCTTGGAAGGGGCCCTCTTGAGTCAGATTCTGCATTGTGAATGGTAGTGGTCAGCTACTGGTGCTTTGGCTGTCAACACCTGAGGCCCTACTTATCTCCTAAAGCAGGGGTAAGCAAAGCTTTCTTGTACAGGACCAAATAGTAAGTGATTTAGGCTTCCCAGACCTTACGGTCTCTGTTGCAGCTACTCAACTCTGTTTTTGTAGCATGAAAGCAGCCATAGAGAATATGTAAATGATATGACTGTGTTCCAATAAAACTTTATAGAAGACGTAGATTTAGCCCACAGGCTGTAGTTTGCCAATTCCTGTTTTAGAGCAAGAGCTCTTAAAGTATGGTCTTTGGACCCAAAGCTTTAACATTACCTGGGAACTTGTTAGCAATGCAAGTTCTTGGGCCTTGTCCTAGACCTAATTCAGCAACAAATATTTTCTGTTCACATCCTGACTTCCTTCCGAAACACCAGTCACACATATATTACGTTGCTGGGAGTTGTCTCAGCTCAATGATGTGCTTTGAATTAAAAAAAAACAAACAAACTTTCCCTCTGTGTTTCATTTTAGATAATTTCTACTGCTGTCTTTAAGTTTACTAATCTTTTCTTTTGCAATATCTAATCTGCTAATCCCATCCAGTGTTTTTTTTTTTATCTGAGACATTGTAGTGTTCATTACTAGAAGATTGATTATAGCCTTTTAAAAATATCTTTTATTTGGGGCGCCCGGGTGGCTCAGTCGTTAAGCGTCTGGGATTGAGCCCCGCATTGGGCTCCCTGATCAGAAGGAAGACTGCTTCTCCCTCCCTCACTCCCCCTGCTTGTGTTCCCTCTCTCGCTGTCTCTCTCTCTCTGTCAAATAAATAAATCTTAAAAAAAAAAAAAAATATATATATATATATATATATCTTTTATTTTAAAAAAAACACCTTTCGGGACGCCTGGGTGGCTCAGATGGTTAAGCATCTGCCTTCGGCTCAGGTCATGATCCCAGGGTCCTGGGATCAAGTCCCGCATCGGGCTCTGTGCTCAGCAGGGAGCCTGCTTCTCCCTCTCCCTCTGCCTGCCTGTCTGCCTACTTGTGATCTCTCTCTCTGTCAAATAAATAAATAAAATCTTTAAAAAACAAAACAAAACAAAACACCTTTCATGTTTCTTTTTCCTTTTTGTGAGAGACAGAGAGAGCGCTCTTGTGGGGGGTGGGGGAGGGTTGCAGAGGGAGACAGAGAATCTTATGCAGACTCCCCTGAGCGTGGAGCCTGACAGGGGCTTCATCTCATGACTCTGAGATCATGACCTAAGCCAAAATCGAGTCAGATGTTTAACTGACTGAGCCACCCGGGCACCCAAAAACTTTCATGTTTCTATGTAACTTTTCAACATATGGAATACAATTTTAACAATTGTTTTAATGTCCTTGTGTGCTAATTCTAACATCTGTTTCAGTTCTGGGTTGATTTCAATTGATTGAATTTTTTTCTCACTATCGTTGTGATTTTCTGCTTCATTGCACGCCTAGTCATCTTTGACTGGATGTCACATATTGTGATTTTACCTTGTTGGGTGCTGGATTTTTGAATTCTTGAGCTTTTTTCTGAGATGCAGTTAAATTACAGTTTGACTCTTCGGAGTCTTGCTTTTAAGATTTGGCAGGCAGGGCCAGAGCAGTGCTATCTGGGGTTAACTATTCTCCACTGCTAAGGCAAGAGCTTTCTGAATACTCAAAACCCATGAAGTTTTCCAGTCTGGCTGGTGGGAATAGATACTATTCCTGGCCCTCCTTTGGGAGGTTCTTACCATGATCTATGATAGTTTCCTCATACGTATGTGCTGATCAATCTCTGCTAAGTACTCAAGGCTGACCCTTGAGGGAGACCCTTGCAGGTCTCTAGAGCTCTCTCCTCTCTAGCACTCCATCCTTCAACCAGTAGTGGCCTGAGCCTCCCCAAACTCTGAGCTTTGTTTCTTCGATTCAAGGAGTCCACCGGGCTCCTCTTAGGTTTCCCTTTCCTGTACGTTGTCTGAAAATGTTCTGAAGGCAGCAAACGAGGCAATCATAGGTCTTAGCTTATTTATTTCCTGTGTCTCAGGATCACTGTCTATCATTCCTTGATGTCCAATGGTATTGAAAATCATTACTCCATCTTGGTTGAATGTGATTTGCAAGCAAATGTGTTGATCTTGGGGCGCCTGGGTGGCTCAGTCGTTGAGCGTCTGCCTTCGGCTCAGGTCATGATCCCAGGGTCCTGGGATCGAGCCCCGCATCGGGCTCCCTGCTCCGCGGGAAGCCTGCTTCTCCCTCTCCCACTCCCCCTGCTTGTGTTCCCTCTCTCGCTGTGTCTCTCTCTGTCAAATAAATAAATATCTTTAAAAAAAAAAATGTGTTGATCTTGGATATTCTGATTGGTCAAAGTAGTAACTCAGACTTTATAAATTACAGTACATTAATTCCTCAGAAACCGCAATGAAGAATTTATTTTGGGGGTGCCTGGGTGGCTTAGTTGGTTGAGCGTCTGACTCTTGATTTTGGCTCAGGTCATGATCTCAGGGTCATGAAATTGAGCCCTGCATTGGGCTTTGCGCTGGGCATGGAGCCTGCTTAAGATTCTCTCTCTTTCCCTCTTCCTCTGCCCTCCCATCCCCCTGCTCGCACGCTCTCTCTCTCTCAAATAAATAAATAAATCTTTAAAAAAAATTATTTTCATTTTACAGCTAAGGAAACCAAGGCTCAGACATGTGAAGTGACCCCTCATTTGACACCCAAGCTCTCATATGTTCATTATTTGATGCTGTTCCTTTATGCATCTGTCAGCCCCTGTGGAGATGTCCCCTCTTCTAGCCACAGCACACACTGGGAGTGCGGTAGAGTCAGATCCTCCTCATTACTCAAAGTGTGGGTTGGGGGCCAGATCATCAGCATCACCAGGAACTTGTTAGACATACAGGGGCTTGGTCCCACCCCAGACCTGCTGCATCAGAACCTGCATGTTGTTAGCAAGACCTCAGGTGACTTTTTGTAATGCATTACAGTTTGAGACACATTAAGTTAGAAAATAGTTCCTGGGCCCTGGCCCAGTCCTGGTTCCCTGGGAGCACAGACTGAGCTGAACTGAGAGGAGGCACAGCCAGACACCGGGGTGAAACTGCAGGTCCCCACCTCTCTTTCCGTGGCTGTTCTTGTGCCTGCAACAGCCCGCCCTGGACATGGCTCCTGGAGAAGCTGGTTTGTAAGCAGGAAGACTTAGGGGCTCCTGGGCAAAGACAGACATAGCTTTCTTGATTAGACAAGTCATTTTAGGCCCTGGCCATCTTGTGAAAGAGGGTAAGAACAAACAGCCCTTAGCAGACCAGCAGGTGGCCTAATCATATCAAAGACAATGAACCACTGGTAAAAGTTCTTACGCTGATTCAAAAGTGAAGATTGACATCCTCGAGTTATTGTTGCAGCATCTAAACCCCTTTGAGCACTAGGATACCAGACCAACTAGAGCTAAAGAATTGATGATATGGCCCTTTGCCAGCCCTCATGACTTTGACCTGGACTCAGTCACCTGCAGGGGACTTTGCCCCAGTTCCATGCTGTATTCCCCATTTGCAAGCCCCTTCGTGAACATGTATGCACCCTTAGCTTAAACCGTCCCCAGTGTTATTGTTGGAGAAGACGCCCTGTGGGAAATATCCTTGGTGTTCTCCTTACTTGTTGCAAGTAAAACCCTTCCTTTTCCTATTCTTTGGCTGGGCTGTGTCTTTTGTCTTGATACCCGCCTGTCGTCTGGGAGTTTGCCTAGACCACAGTTTTCCAGGAAGCTGTGACTCACCCTGCCTTTATCTACCTGCCAGGTGCAGAGGCCGGTGGGCTGATCTCTGGGAGAAGGAGCCAGGAAGGCCTCTGGGAAGGGGCGGCGGGGGGGGGATGGGGGTGGGGGAGAGGAGCAGAGGGTAGTAGAGAGGAGCTGCGGGCCCTGGTGCCTTCCCTGCAGGGGGCAGGGTGGCTGGGGGCTACTGCAGCGTTGCCGGCCCCACTCCCCAGCCCCCCAGCTGACCACAGCCAGAGCAGGGCGCCAGACAGCTGCCCAGCCTGCCTTAGCATTTTCCTTCTGAGGCTTTGTCTCTGCATTTCAAGGAGAACATTTCCGAAAAAGCCTCTGGATTCCTTCTAAGTAGGACAGGGCCTTTTGAGTGGATGGTCCTACAGGACTAAAACCACAGGGGAGGAGAAGGCAGGGCTCTTAAGGAGCCATTTATTTCTTGTTTATTTCCTCTGAGGCCAATACCATGCAATTCACATAGATTGCTCCCGAAGAATGTGGCACCCCAAGGTCCAAAGAGCTGGGAAAGGGGCGCCTGGGTGGCTCACTCAGTTAAGCACCTGACTTGGTTTCAGAATCAGGTTGTGATCTCAGGGTCATTAGATCGAGCCCCACATCGGGCTCTGTGCTTAGTGCAGAGTGCACTTGGGACTTCCTCTCCCTCTGCCCCTCCCCCCTGCACTCTCTCTCTCTCTCTCAAATAAATAAATCTTAAAACAACAACAACAACAACAACAACAACAACAAAACCAAGGAGCTGGGAGAGGCTTAGACCAGTTCTAGACCAGCCTCCTCTTCCCAGGCAAGCATGCTCTTTGTATAGACAGAGAGCTCCAGACACAAGTAGAATTTTTCTCCTCACCAGGAGACTCTGCAACCCCTCTCTAGGCATGGGGTTCCCAGACTCCTCTCCGTACCCAGTGGCCACGAACCACACTGCAGCCATGTGCCAGGGACAAGTGAACAGCGCTTTGTGAAGTCACGGTGACGTGGCTTCGGATTTGGCACGCACCATGTATTAGCCCTGAGGCTTCTGGCAAGCTTGGAAGCTTTGGGCCTCGCATGCTTGATCTAGACAATGGGGTGATAGTAAGACCCACCTGAAAGTGTTTTAGTAAAGTGAGTTAATACATGGACCAGGTGAAATGGTTAATTTTATGGGTCAACTTGACGGGGTCATGGGTTGCCCAGATATTTGGCTCAACATTACGTCTGGTTGTGTCTCTGAGGGTGTTTCCAGATGCAATTAGCATTTGAATCGGGGGGTTCAAATAGATAACTAGGCCAGGCTACAAAACCACCTAATTAAACTATGAATACATGTCTGATTTATCTGGCATTTTGCTTCAAATCCCTGTTTTTGTTATCTAGATGCACGCACCTCACTGTTAACCCAAGCCCGCATCTTATTACACTCACTGAAGCCACTTAGAAATAATTCCACTGTGATATTTAGCAAATTATTTTTAATCTGATGAGTAAACTCACATCAGTGCAGCTGTTCATGTCAAAGAGAAAGGAACAAAGTGAGGGGTGTTTTGGGCGCCTGCTAGGCTGGCTTCATCAAAGGGGGCTTGTTATCTTGCATTCTGTCTCTGGTTGTGCTATTTCTGCTGGAGTCTGCTGTCACTGCCTTGTTGCTGGTGGCAGTTATGACACTTGAAGAATGGGGAAATGTCCTAATTCAGTAAGAAGACCCTGACTAAACAAGTGAGGCGGTTTTCCAGATGAAGGAGGATCCTGGCCGCAATCTCCCGTTCCTCAGCCTTGCGCTAGGCAGACTTCCTGCCCAGCCCCCTCTTCACTGGGTTTTCTCTTTCTTCTGGAGAACTCACTCCCCTGGCAGAGAGCATCAGCTGCCTCGTTCCTGGCCAGTTGGGTTCACCTGCCCATGGGAGATCTTCCAAGCAGAGGTCCTTCTGGAATCATAGCCTTCATAATTGCTGTTCCCTCAGCTGGGGACAGGCTTCCCCCAGGCATGTGCATCACTGTCTCCTTCCCATTCAGGCCTCAGCAAAAATGTCACCTCCTCAGAGAAGCCCTCCCTGACCACTCGTCTAAAGGAGCCCCCACCCCTGTTAGCAGTCTCATCCACTGTCAGCCATGTGAGTGAGCCACTTCAGACACCCGGCTCAGCCAGGCCTTCAGATGGCCGCGGCTCTAGCTGATGGCCTTGTAGCTGACTACAAGGACAGGAGACTCCCCGTGAGAACCACCCAGCTGAGCCTCGTCAACTCACTCACCACGAGGGATGTAAGCTGTTGTTGTAAGCCAGAGTGTCAGCTAATTTTACCTCAGTACAACTACCTCACTGGGAGGAGGGCCATCCTTCTTATTCTTTTATTATTATTATTTTTTTAATCCCCTGGTGCCCATCACAAGTTCCTTCCTTAATCTCCATCACCTATTTCACCCCACCCCCCCCCCCCCTCCCCTCTGGTCACCATCCGTTTGTTCTTTATAATTAAGAGTCTGTTTCTTGGTTTGTCTCTTTTTTTTCCCCTTTGCTCATTTGTTTTGTTCCTTAAACTCCACATGAGTGAAATCATATGGTATTTGTCTTTCTCTGACCGACTTATCTCACTTAGCATAATACTCTCTAGCTCCATCCATGTCGTTGCAAATGGCAAGATTTTGTTCTTTTGATGGCTGAGTAATATTCCATTGTGTATCTGTACCACATCTGCTCTATCCATTCATCAGCTGTTTCCATAATTTGGCTGTTGTGGATAATGCTGCTAGACACATAGGGGTGCATGTACCTCTCTGAATTAGTGCTTTTGTATTCTTTGGGTAAATACCCAGTAGTGTGATTGCTGGATTGTACGGTACTTCTATTTTTAAGTTTTGAGGAACTGAAGAGGGACAGTTTTATCCTCTTTAGAAAGGAGGAAATGGAGCCACAGAGAGGCTATTTTATCCCTGCAGCCCAGATGCTAGGAGGCATTACTAGCCTCATTTGGTAGAGGATAAACTGAGGTTCTCAGGGGTTAGAAAAGCTACGTGGGAGTCGCTCCTGGTGGCTTTCAGGTTGGTAAGAGGCCCAAAGACCTCAAGGCCTGAGCCACCAGCCTCTAGCCTCGTCACTTCCCAGCCTTCCTGTCACAAGAGGGCTGTTTTCCCGCTGCACATCTGCATTTCTCACTTTTCCAGGGAGCCCTACCCTCCCCAAGCAAGCACTGGGGGCTGACATTTTGTGAACTGTGCTAGGAACAAGGCTGGGCAAAAATAAACTCTAGATGGAGCAAAGAGCTAAACAAACAAAAAACTAGAATAGAATATTTGCAGAATATACAGGAGAATATTTTTGTAATCTTGGGGAGTATAAGCCTTCCTCACCAAGTCACCAAACCCAGATGCTACCAAGAAAAAGATGGACACACTTGACGACATAAACAAAAAAACCCTTCAGAGTGACAAAAGGCACACTAAATGGAGTGAAGCACCATCACAGGCCAGAGAAAGCTTTTTCTTCATGTCTCACAAAGAGTTAATGTTCAAAATACTCAATGAGAAAAAGTTAAAAGTACCCAATTTAAAAAATGGGCAAAGGATCGAAGACAATTCACAGAAGACAACTGTAACTGGCCATCAACCTGTAAAAATGTACTTGGCCATTTCTCGCATGGCCAGGAAAAGGCAAACTAAAACAAAGGCATTTTGTTAAAAACCCAGATGGACAATTTAAAAAAAAAATTGATGATATCAAGTGGTGTCGGGGATACAGGACAAAAGGCATTCCCAGACCACTGGTATTTGTAATTGCCTGCTCATGCCCACAAGGTGCTTCACTTTTAAAGGATGTGACGTTTTCCCACTAACTTTCTAGAAGGGTGCTATTCCACATGGTAGCCATACGCACCAGATTTTAAAGACTTGGTAGGAAAAAAGTAATGTAAAATGCCTCATTAGTGATTTTCTAATATTGCTAACAGGTTGAAATGATAATCTCCAGATATATTGAATCCGATAAAATATTATTAAAGTTAATTTTATGTGTTTCCTTGTTCTTTAATGTGGCTCCTAGGAAAATTAAAATTACATATGTGACGTGCATTTACTTCACATGCACAGCGCTGTTTCAGAACATGGCTAAGTTAACACTTTCTGTGGGCCATACGAAAGTATGGTTTGGCTCAGCCTGGGTTTAGTTCCCCCCAGTCCTTAATTAATGGGGCCACATGACTGAAGGTTTCTGTCTTCCCAGCCCGGGATGGGCAGCGGGTGAAGAGGGCTGGAAGGAGCCAGTGTTGGTCTCTGTATCTGTCAGGCTGGGTGGTGGGCACGTGTGAGCCTGCCTCTCCTAGCCTTGGTTTTCCTCTTGTACATGACATGGCGGAGCAAGGCCACCGTCAGGGCCTCTACTGCCCTGAGAGAGGGAGACAGATGGCTTCCAGCCTTCCATGCAGTGGTGGGTGTGGGGGACTCCTGACAGCCATTCCAGGCCCGACTCTCTAAGAGGCAGATGGACAGACTTCCGGGACGTAGAAGGAGGCCACCTCCCTGCTCAGTAGCCTCAGAGGGAGGGCCGCCAAGCAGAGCTGGATGTGGATGAGGTACAGGAGGCCAGGGCCCTGGCAGCCCAACACACACTCAACCCCAACCCCAAGGCTACATTGGCCCCGTTGACCTGAACGCATGGGTAAAATGGGCTTGAACCTCAGAGGAGCTGGAATATTCTGAACCATTGAGAGGAGAGAGAGCAGAGTGAGTGTGCTTAGCATGTGTGTGTGTGTGGGGGGGGGGTAGTCACCATGGCCAGATTTCCTCCCCACCTTGGTCCCCTGTTTCACAGGGGGTTCCCCCTCATATTGTTTCTTCTTCCAGCTTGACACACTGAATGAATCAAACCTTTGGGGTACCTACTGCCAATACTGAAGTGTCCGTAATCCTTATTGTGTGAGTTAGAGATAAAGAGACAGCCTCCCCACACCCCCCAATAAAAACCCTAGTGCAAATACACCACCTCAGATGTTGTTTTTCTCTCTCACATAGAAGTCCAGAGGCAGGTGTTTCAGGGCTGGTGTGATGCCCCACAGTAATCAGAGACCCAGGCTGCTTCTGCCTCCCTGCTCCATGATTGTTAGTAGCTTTCATCCCTAAGTTTGCCTCTGCTTCAAAAGGATTGTTGGAGCTCAAGCCATCACACCTGCATTTCAGGCAGGGAAAAGAGGAACAGAGAAGAGCAAAAACGTGCATCCCAGCTTTCTGTTCTCCAAGATATCATACCCAGTAACCTCTGCTCACATTTCATTGACCAGAATTTCATTACTCAGATGCAGGGGAGTCTGGGAAATGTGTTTTTTCAAGCTGGGTGCATTTCCACCTTGACTTAAACAAGAGTGCTGTTTCTGAGGAAGAAAAGGAGAATGAATCTTGGTGGGCAGCTAGCAATTTCTGCCTCACTTAGCATGGCAGTCAAGGCCTTGAATGAACTTTCACACCAGCAAGCTCATTCTGTTCCTTCTTCCTGCTCTGCAGGCATGGCTCAGAGATGGGTTGGCATGAAAGTCCATCACCTGGCCGTTAGGTTTGTCTGCCCTGACTTTGGTATGCAACTCCTGAGCGAGCCCGAGCTTTTTGCCTTCTGGCTCAGCATTTCTGCAGCTTCCAAGGCAGCGTCTGGAAACCCATGTGAAGTGCAGAGGTACTTAGAGCTCTCACTCTGTTCCCCGGTGAGTAGGGCAGTTTCCATCCCGGTGCCCTGGAGCTGGCTACTGAGAAGACCCTGAGTTTGCACGGGCGCTCCACACACACACACAACTCTTGCTCACCTGCGTTTCTCCCAGCAACCCCTCCCTCCTCCTCTCTCTCTCTCTCTCTCACACACACACACACACATCTCAAGGAAAGAAACCTCTTCTAGTGTTAATACCATTTCACCTGGAGCAGGTTACCCAGGTAAGTGGTCTCCCATAACATGGGCAGATCTCTGCAGGACCCGAGCACAGGGGACGGGTGCGGGTGGTGGTGGCCTGTGATCCAAAGCCCCGCAGGCCCCCCACAGGCCCCTGCATCATCCTTCCAGCTGCACAACCTCACAAATCAAATAACGCGTCTAATTCTCAAAGTTGTTTTCATGACAGCGGTTTTCCATTTAATCCCCCAGAGCTAACAATATGTAATCAGTTTTCCTTAACAAATGACCTCCTTTAACTTCATTAGTTCATAATTAATTTGCTAGCATGTAACCAAGATAATTAACACTGCAGATTAGGGACAGGCAAAAGAAGCAACCTCTTTTCTCATGGCCAAGGCAAATATTGATTAAAATCTGAGCTGTTTACTTAATTTTCCTTGCAATTTAATTCATTGATGGTGGTTGGTGATTGGTGGGTTTGGTTTAAAAAATTAAAGTGGAGGCAAGATGAAGGGGTCTTGATACAGAGCACTCTGTTGCCGACTCATGTTTTGGATAATTTTGCTTTCTTTTCTCAGATACAGAGATATAAAGCCAGATGGTCAAGCAGCAAGTGAATATGGTCAATGGAGACTTTAAATACCTGCAGAGACCTTTGGCTCAGGAGGCTGGGAGGTGGGGCAGGAGAGAGGCACTGGAGAGAGATCCTGATCCTCTCGCATCCTCTCACCAGTGGTCTGGGGCCTGTGGTGTCCAAAGCCCCCTCACTCCCTTCTCTTGTTTGCTCCCCACATGGTTCCAGAATGGGCATGGCCACCGTGCTGGCCGCAGCATCTTGGATGAGGAAAGAGCCCCGGAGAAGTGAGAGAGGCTGCACCCTGCATCTCCCTGCCTGCCCTTTGAGAGCACTGAGGCAGATGTTGGCTGATGCCCCGCTGCTGGGATCTCTCATGTGCCCTGCGCATACTATCAGCGAGGTAAGTGAGGTGCCAGGCCATAAATCTTAAGGAGCCCTTATTCTCAGGCACTTGCATTTTGTGCCCTCACTACCTGCTGGTTTCATTCTGGCCCCGGCCCTGCGTCCCAGCTTGCTAACCTCTGTTTCAAGCTTACTCCCTGTCAGGCCCTGCACTATTCATTTTTAAATGTATTACCTCATTTAATACCCGCCATCCTAGTCATACGGGTATTACCGGTGTTTGTGTTCTTACTGACGAGCACGACGGGGCTTAGAAAGGGAGTAACTTGTCCGAAGTCACGAGGCTGGAAAGGCAGTTTGATTGGAATCCTGGCTGTCTGGCTTCAGGCCCTACTACTCTCTGCTAGCAGGACCTCAGATTTCCCAGGGAGAGAAACACGGGGATTTGGACATTATCTCCGCATGGGCTGCTTGCTCAGCCTGCAATGGCTGGGGGTTCCCTGGAGAGGGGCTGGAGAAGGGAGAGCAAGCCAGGTGCAGCGTGGCTTGGGAACGCGGCCCTGAGTGTGTGTGTGTGTGTGTGTGTGTGTGTGTGGTGGGGAGGATGCAGGCCAAAGGAAGGAAGCAAGGAATCGCCCTCCATCCGCTCAGGTCGGCAGACCCTGCTGATGAAGACAGGCCTGCTTTCACCTTGGCCTCTTGCAGCCTCCCAATCTTAAACACCTAATTCCTTTGCATTTGGCTCCTCCTCTGGGTCTCCAGAGCTGGAGCCCTTCCCTGGGGACGGAGGATGGAGTGGGCATGCTCAGTGCGGCTGGGGTTTGGGGCTCATGCTGTGGCTAGCTCCAAGTCTTGGAGGCTGATGGCAGGGTGCCTTTCTGGGAATTCTTCTGGGGCATTCCCAGCTCAAGGAGCACTTGCTCTTTGGGGGAAGGAAAGCTGGGGGCAGGGATCCCCTGGGCCATGAACAGTGCTTTGAGGGAGCCCGCCCAGTCCCCTCTGCCCGCAGTGAGGCAAGAACCAGAACAGCAGCTGATCTGAAAGACTGTGATCTATGATTTATACCCAGCTCCTTCCAGAAAGGACTGGCAGCTGCCTACCAGGGGATTTCTAACTGTGGGTTTGCTTTGATGAAGCTAAGGGGATTTCAGGTGGTCCCTCGGGTTAGGTGGTACTGAATTAAGACCATCTGTGAAGCAGATTCCCACGTATTAACCTCTCTTCACAGCATGGCTGCGGAGTCAGAGTAATTCTCTCCATGTGACAGATGGGGAAACTGAGGCTCAGAGGGTGACATGACTTGCCCAAGGTCATGGAAGGCAGGATTTAAATCTGGGTCTCTTTGATTTGGGCAGCATCTAAAACTATTCCCTAGGAAGCAGATGTTGATATCATTTAAAAATCTCTGATTGAAATCTCTTTGGTGCCTGCAGGCATTTTAGGCCTGACCCAGCTCTGCATGTTGCCCAGATAATTCTAGCCACCCACAGAACTCTGGCCTCTATTTCCCTGGAGCCATTTCCACCCAAAACCTGAGTCTTGGCAAGGCCCAAATAGAGTGTCTTTTGTTATGTAGAGTAAGAAGGGGAAGGGGTGAGATTTGACATCTGCGTACTTTGTACACACAGACTTGGCTGGAAGGAGATCTATTCCCCTCCTCTCCAATCAAAGAATTGAATCGTAGATGATGAGGTACTTAAGAATATGGCTCTGAGGGGTGCCTGGGTGGCTCAGTCGGTTTAGCGTCTGCCTTCGGCTCAGGTCATGATCTCAGGGTCCTGGGATCGAGCCCCACGTCAGGGTCCCTGCTTAGCGGGGAGTCTGCCTCTCCCTCTGCCCCTACCCCCACTCGTGTGCATGCTCTCTTTCAAATAAATAAAATCTTAAAGAATATGGGGCGCCTGGGTGGCTCAGTCATTGGGCGTCTGCCTTCGGCTCAGGTCATGATCCCAGGGTCCTGGGATCAAGCCCCGCATTGGGCTCCCTGCTTGGCGGGAAGCTTGCTTCTCCCTCTCCCACTCCCCCTGCTTGTGTTCCCTCTCTCACTGTGTCTCTCTGTCAAATAAATGAATAAAATCTTAAAAAAAAAAAAAAAAAGAATATGGCTCTGAAGTCAGATTGCCTATTTCCAGCTTCGGCTCTACCATGGGGGATGTGTTTGTCAGCTGGGGCAGCCATAATAAAACACAGACTGGGTGGCTCGAACGACAGAAATGTATTCTCTCACAGTTCTGGAGGCTGGAAGTTCAAGATCAAGTGTCAGCAGGACTGGTTTCTTCTGAGGCCCCTCTCCTGGGCCTGCAGATGGCCACCTTCTTGCCGTGTCTTTACGTGGCCTCTCCTCTGTGCACATCCCTTCCTCATAAGGACACCAATCCTATTGGTCCTTATTGGATTGGGGCTCCACCCTTATGACTTCATTTAACCTTAGTTGTCCCTTTAAAGACCTTATCTCCAACTACAGTCACATTGGGGGTTAAGGCTTCTCATACGCATTTTGGAGGAACACCATTCCGTCCATCACAGGTGAATAGGGGCAGGAGCCTCCCGGAGCCTCAGTGACTCGAGGTTAATAAAAGTATTCCGTGGAGCTGCTGAGGGAGTTAAACGAGGTAACACACGGGGACAACACGTGGCCTGTAGCAAGTGCTCAGCGTGCTAGGGGCCAGTACCCTCACCTTCATCATCCACTGCATTATCTCTGTCAGTCTGGAGGGAATTACGAGGACCCAGGGGGCTGCTGGGTTCAGCCCTCTAGTCCCAAATTGTCCTGCTTGTCATTCTTGGCTCAAGGTTGCAGCCACAGAGGACCGGAGCTGCAAGGGTCTTGACCTTTGATACCAAATGCTGATTTTTACAAATGGAAAGACTGAGGCTGAGTAAGTGGCTCATCTTGGGTCAGAATGTTCTGGCTCCTGTCCTGGTATTCCTATGGCTTTTTAAACCATCTCAGGGACCACTAGGGGTCAGGAGGATCCCCTCCTTGTTGGAGCCACCACGAGGTGTCTGGACAATTCAATTAGTTTTTTCCCCTTTATGTTTTAATGCCTATTTCCCTCCTGTCTGGACAGAGTGGCTATCACATAGTGAATGAATAAAAGCCATTAATTACCAGCTCCTTACACATGGGTGCCCACCCCAGCCCCCCTCCACATACCCAGCATCCCAGCTCCTGGTGCGAGGACATCAAACCCCTCAAGGGCAGCCTGACATCTCCTTGCCTTATCCCATTCAGGCATCTGTGTCTCCCCGGGAATTTGGATGCAAGTATTAATAATCCACCAGGTTTCAGTCAGAAGGGCATGGTGACTCACTTGTTTTGACAGTAAAATATCTCTAGTTAAAGATAATGCAGTTGCGAAAAAACAGAAGTCTCAACAAGGCCTGGCAGCTTGGTTGACTTCTGACCAAACATCTACCCCTGCCCTCTTCCTTCCAGCAGAACCCCAACTGTGCTCAGGTATGGGGTGCAGTGTACTCAGCAGGGGTCAGCCTGGAGCCCAGCTCACTCCCGTCTTGTGTTAAGGCTGCGCATGTGACCCAGTTCTGGCCAATGGGACTCGGGAAGGCCCCTGCCCCCCAACTTCGAGTCTTGGGATGCAGTTGTTTGGGGGGAGTGATTGCTGAAGCAGGTCTCCTGCAACCAGGAGGGCAAGGCCAGAACAGATGCTCAGAGGATGGACCAGGAGGCCAGACATCACAGAGCGTGAACCCACCGCAGAACCTCCTGCCTCGAGCTTCTCCTTAACTGAGGTGTATCCTGTGTTGTTTAAGCCAGGTTTGCTCGGGTGTTCCTTGCAGCCAAAGCCATCCCAACCAAAGCTGAGTCAGTGGTGAAGCCCTTGGCCAGGTGAAGCTAAGGGAAGGTGTCTGCTTGTCCTCAAGGGTGGAGGAGGTTGTAAGGACACTGGATACAGTTCTCCGTCCTGATGTCTCACCTTGCAACAGGTGGTCAGATAGTCCTCCCCCACCTCCCTCTTTCCTGTCCCCCTCCCCGCGTGCATGCAACAGACCAGTGGGCACTACCCTGAGAGATGGGGGGGGTCATCCCACTCTTCACCAGCTTCGGATCAGCTGCCTCTGTGTTCCCACGGCTGTTTCTCCACCTCCATCACCCTGGTTCTGGACTTCAGCTTTCCTTGAGGATCGAAGAAGCAGCTACTGAGGACCACACATGTTCCGGGCCACAGATGCCCTACACCGGACCCTCCATGTACAGCGTCGGCCTCATGGGCACCCAAGCCGGTCACTGTGTTCATCAGATTTTGCAGATGGAAGGTGGAGCTGCGTGAGGCCAGGTGATGCTGCAAGGTCCCGTGGCCAGTTATTACGCCTAGGCCTCTTTCTGCTCGTTTTTCCCTATAAGATGGGGTGGGGCTGGTAATCTAATGTCATTGGTGAGGGTCCCAGCATGAGGCTAAGTGGATTCAGATGTGGCTGGGCGTGGGCAGGGGGGCCTCAGCAGAAGTGCATTTGCCTGTTGGCCTAAGTAATTTGCTGGGATGAGAAGTCACCTAAGGAGAGAGTTGGCAAGACAAGCTCAGCCCAGGACTGACCATGGCACAGGGGAGGGGCTATGGGGACTGCACTGAAGCTGAGTGCAGTTTGAGACCTCAGCAATCTATGGGGGGCAGCATTTCAAGTAAGGACCATAAGACGACGTCAGGACGGCCACACTGCAGCTTGGGGCCTGTGGGACCTGCGTAGGGAGGGAGGCCTCCGCATGGCCTGGTGGCAGGCCAGGACTGGAGAGAGACTGACACATACATGGGCAGGTCCAGGCCTCAGGTAGGGTAGGTGTGCCTGGGGGCTGTGTGACCCCCCAGACTTAGTGGCACCACATTTGAGGTCTTTGCCTTGTAGGAAAGCTGTAGACAGGCTCTCCTGCTGCCTTCCTTGCCTCGGGGACTGGAGTTCAGGAGTTGGCAAATCTGGCCCACCACCTGTTTTTGTGTGGCTTATGAAATAAGAATGGTTTTTAAATTTTTAAGTGGTTAAATTTTAAGTATTTATGCAAGTACCTACACAATATACTCCGTTTTGCCTCTTGGCCTACAAAGCCTAAACTATTTACCATCTAGGCCTTTACAAAGCTTTCTGGCCTGTGGTGTGGTCAACTTTTAGAGTCCAGCCTCAGGGACAGTTGGCTGCCAGTGGAGAGGCCTGGCTTTGCCCATGTCTTGGTCCTGGGGAGGGTGGGATGCTGGGCTTCCCTGGCCTTGGGCTCAGCGTACCGACATGCCCCCTACATTTTCCTTGAGGTCCCCCAAGTATGGGGCGGTAGGTCTGGGAGAGAGTGCCAAGCTCTGAGAGCGAGCCCATGGCTCCAGTCTTCCCACCAAAGCCTTCCCAGGGCCATTGGTGCTTCTAGCAGCCCCTCTGGCTGGGGGCAGGTGTGTTCCTGCCAACCGAGCAGCATCTCGCTGATAAAACTAATGAGCTGCGTTTAACAACAACGCGGCCTTGCCCTGTGGCTTCCCCCCCCCACCCTGCCCCGGGGGGCTGCCCACCTGTGGGCCTTGGGAGACCACTCTCCATGCAGCTAGAACCTCCCCCACCATTGAATCAGGAGAGACCTGAGGTCCCCCGAACCAGGCCCAGCGCACAGGCCAGCAAATCTCTGTGCTTAGCCTGCGCCAGCTCCTGGCCACCTTCCAGGCTCTCAACGACACCGCCAGATGGTGGCTAACGAAGGGTGAAGAGCTCCCTGGGAAGGCCTGGGCACAGAGCAGCGTGGGAAGGCCAGCCAACAGAAGGCACCCTGACCCCAGCTGCGGGGAGGGTTCCAGGTGCGGCCTGACTTCGCTTGGGCTGACCAACTTTTATTCCTGACCCCTCGCTGGCAGCCCTTCCTTTTCTCTTCTTGTCCCTGTCTCCAGGGACCTGGCAGTTGGACGCTTATACATTGCAAAGGACAAGCAAAGGCAAGGTGTTAGTGGGTGCGTGAAGTCCACAGGCCCAGGCCAGCATGTTCTGGGAGGGTGACTGCTTTATGGTGCTCTCACCTGCAGATGTCCTAGCCAACCGAGTCCTTCCTTCTTCCTGGAGTGAAGGGTTGGTCAACACATCTGGGATCCCTGTGGTTCATCGTGCGCCCCTCCAAGCTGCAGGCTGCTCTGTTCCGGTGAAACAGTTTGGTCTAACTGATCAGAGCTGTGACTGATGTTCCCTTCGCCCTCTGATGCTTCCAAGCATCATGCTAGAGAGGCCGGTTCACAACAAGTCCTGTCCCCACCTGGGCCAGGGTCTTCTTCTCCCATCTGGAACCCGGAGAGGGTCAGGTGGGCGGGGTCAGGGCAGATCCAGCTCCACATAATGGGGAAAATATTGTTATAAAATAGTCCAAGCCAGCTCCAGGATGCCTGTCTCCCTAGGGGAGAGCGTGTGCCATGCTTCCCCGGGGTTTGAGGAAGGGAAATGTGGGCCGGAGGAAGGAGGGCACCATAGGACATGCTGTGTTGTATGAGAGCGAGCTTGGTGGACATGCCAGGGGCCTCTGCGCTGTTTGGTGGTCGGAGCTGGAGAAAGCTGAGGGGCTCTGCACAATAAAGTAGGGGGTCTTTCCGACGTTGCAGGGCAGTCGGTAAAGAAAAAGAACCCTGAGCAGGCATTGGCTGTTGGAATGGCTGAGGTTCTTTCTGAGAATGGGCACATCCAAGATTTAATTTTAAGCTTGTTTTGTGGATCCATCTGCCCTTCGTCTTTCCAGATCTCCTGTGCAAACCGCTGCCTTCTCAAGGCCCGGGCTGGGTCTGTGACCCGTGGTTGGACAGGGCCACGTGAGCACACAGGACCAGTCAGGGGACCAAGAGCGGAAAACAGGAATTCAGAGGAGGAGGGAGAAGAAGGGGAGTGACCCCGGGAATGTCATGCTTTGGGGGGGCAGGGGGTTGGGATGTGGGAGGGGGCTCTGAGGCGATGTTGTCTAGATCTTAAGAGGCAGAGAGACCCCAGGTGACACGTGGGTTAGAGTCACTCTAGAGAAGTGAACTGAGCCCTTGAGCCCACAGTGGGTGGACGGCGGCTTTGCTCCGTGGCCCGCTGACCCGTTTTCCAGCCAAATGCCTGCGTCTACATCTACCTGGCTTTGGAAGCAAAGATCGGTGTCTGCAGCCCAGGGCTCTGTTGGGTGGGGCAGAGCTTTAAAAGGGCAGCAGTCATCCCTCTGGGCAAGGGAAGGAGGTGGGGCATTTGGGGCATCTGCTTATTTTGTCTCACCGATGGGGAGTAAGTGGTAGAAATGACAAATCCAAAGAATCTTAAAGCTTTAGGACAGTGGGGATGGGAATCTGCCTGTGTGGGCTCCAGCCCCTTCTTGACCCAGGACCCCTGCAGAGGTGGAAATAGTTCTGGAGACCGTCTTCCCCAGGCCTTCCGCTAGCTCTGCTTAGCCCTGCTGTGGTGGAGGTGGCAGGGAGGGAGGCTGGCCCCAGAGGTTCTTACAAGCTGCTTGGTGCTTCCTGGCTGGTGAAGGTCTTGCCTGACCAGGGCCTCCAGAGCCAAAGAAGGTGGAGCAGAAAGCCCGGATGCACCCTATCGGTTTTGGCTGGAGAAGGAGCCAGGCTTGCCGGTGAGCCCAGCATTTGTCAGCAGGCTTCTGTCTGGGCCTCTGGGGAGGCAGGCATTAGCACGCGCCGTGCTGAGGGGGGCATGGAGCAGACTGTGGTGCAAAGATGGCTGTACCAATAGGCACCCCACCTCACACTCTTCTTACACCATGACATTGGCCTCCATCATGCAGGGAAGCCTATGTCCCTTCCCCAAAACTGGGCGGACCCTGGTGACCACCGCCACCAATGAAGTGTGGTGAAGTGACTTCTGTGGCTAGGTCATAAAGGGTAATCCAGCTTCTGCCCAGTCTCTCTTTTGGGACATGAACCTGTGGAGCCCTGAGCCCCCAGGTAAGAGGTTTCAGTTACATGGAAGACACCACACAGGGGAGAGCATGTGGCAAGACCATATAGAGATAGAGAAGCTCAAGGAGTCCAGGCTGCCACGGTAGCCCAGCGGAGCATCGGACCTGAGAGGGAGTGAGCCTTCAGGTGACTCCAGCCCCATCATCCATGTCACCCCCACTGGACGCCGAATGCAGCAGATGAGCTCCCTGTGGAGCCCTGCTGACACTCCAGCTTCATGGGCAGAAGAAACATACGGCTGTTTTAAGCCTACAAAGTTTGAGGCTCTTTGTTATGCAGCTGTAATGGACTGATACAGGGGTGGGAGGAGGCTATGACTACCTACTAAGCAGCCATTTTGCAAAATATTTCACAGGCATGAACTTGTTCAATTCCTACAACAGAAAGGTAAACACCACTGCTGGTCTGCCTTTAAAGATGCAGACACTGGGAGTCACAGGAACTAAGTAGCTGGACACAGAACACATGCCTGTGGGCGACAGGATCAAGCCTGAAGCCCAGAGCTGACCTGGAGCCAAAGCTGTGTCCCATGGTGGTACCTCCCAGTTCTGGAATTCTCCCCCCAGCTCTGTTATGAGCTGACGGACCAGCCTGGGACAGCCTGCCTTCTCACCTGTGCGACTCCCAGCCTTATGCCCGTGGCCTGGCCTGACCTCTGCCTTTGGACACACGAGGCTGGCCCCTGTGGACCTACAAAATTAGGCCTTTTGAGGCCTGTGGAGCTGGACACATAGACACTCATGAGGGGCAATGGGAGAAAAGTGTGCTCTGGAGCATGGAGCTTTTTGCGAGGGAGCTAAGAAGTAATTTCTTTTGGGGCCGCCTGGGTAGCTCAGTCAGTTAAGTGTCCAACTCTTGATTTTGGCTGAGGTCATGATCTTAGGGTTGGAGATGGAGCCCCGCATCCCCACGCCCAGCATGGATCCTGCTTAAGACTCTCTCTCTCCCTCTGCCCCTCCCCTGCCTTAAAAAAAAAAAAAAAGGAAGAAGAAGAAGAAGAAGCATCTCTTTCTACGTCTAGCATTTACCCTGTGCCGAGCACTGCCCTAAGGGTTTTATGAGTAGTTACTCATTAATTGTCACAGCAGCCCTGTGAGGTGGAGACCTGGTTGTATGGATAGGAAAACTGAGACACAGAGGGGTTATTGAATTCGCTCAAAGTTACATGGCTAGTGAGGGATGGAACTGGTAGTTGGATCCGTCAGTTTGGCGGAAGAATCCCACGTGGAGGGATGTTAAAAAACAGCTCTACTCTCAGACTGGTCCAAGCACATTCTGTGTTGTGTTTTCTTTCATCTTAACATCCGTTGTTCCTTGATCAGAATCCCTTGGAGAAAGAAAACAGGGAGATATGGGCTGGCACCAAAAGGGCAGATGGGGCACTCTGGGCTTCTCTCTGGTCCCCGGGATGCATTCAGTGGATAGCGCTCTCCCGCACAAGGAGAAGACAAAGGTCTGAAATGTCCCTGGAGAGATATTCCCATCTGAGCAGGCTCAGAGTCTCCGCTGTTGCCATGGCAAACAGCCATTACCGAGAGCCAAGCAGATCATTCCAGACCCCCGTGCCACCCATTCCCTTATGACCCAGCACAGTGAATAGGCTGTGCTTTGAAGATGTGACGTCTCTAACCTGAGCCTGAGCTCAGTGTTTGGCTTCACCTTGGAGAGGCACATGCCCGTGCTCCTGCTCTGGCCCTGGAAGCAGCTTCCTCCCGCCCCACTGTTCTGGAGGGAGACAGCGCGATGCTCAGCTGCTCACAACCCCTCAGCCTTAGAAACACACAGTAACTTTCTAGGCTGATGAGACTGAATCCTTGCCTTTGAGCTGTTGCTGAACACCGGTCCTGAGCTAGTTTTGCATGTCCCCACATCAAACACTCAGGAGCAATTCACTGGCCAGTGACTGAGGTTGGGTTATTGTTTTGTTGGATTAACCAGAATATCTCCCTTTTTTGGGGCTGCGGGGTAGATAGAACGAGGTATAGTATATCAAGGAGTTAGCACAGGGCCTGGCCCCGGGAAGGGGCAAATTCATGCTTGTTCCTGTTCTTTGACCTGTCCTGCCCCACCCCTCCTCCCTCCCCAGCATACCTTCCTCTGTCCTCTCTTTCCCTGAAAAGTACTCCAGAAACTTGGAAGAGAGCCTAGAGGGTTTCCTGGAGGTGATATTCCTATACCCAAAGCAGGATGTATATTTTCCAATAAAATAATGGCCCCTATTTTTAGAATATCTACTGTGGGCCATGCACAGTCAGTATGCAGTCTCACTTGATTCTTATTGCAGCCCTTCAAGGTTTCATTATCCCTGTTTTTTTTTTTTTTTTAAGATTTTATTCATTTATTTGACACAGAGAGAGAGACAGCGAGAGAGGGAACACAAGCAGGGGGAGTGGGGGAGGGAGAAGCAGGCTTCCCTCTGAGCAGGGATCCCGATGCGGGGCTCGATCCCAGGACCCTGGGACCATGACCTGAGCCAAAGGCAGATGCTTAACGACTGAGCCACCCAGGTGCCTCCTCCCCCACCCCCCACCCCTGTTTTTCAGTTGAAATTCTGATGAGTTGCAGAGAAATTAAGTAACTTACCCCAAGACCACAGGGGTTATCTGAACCTGGGAAGTGCGATACCAGAGCTTGGGCATTTAACTTCCATGCAATACTTTTTTGTGTCGTATTTGTGTTTGTATTCGCACTGGGCCTCTTCCCAGCTGCCCTTCATGTCCAGCCTCCCTTGCTGGACCTCTGTGGGGCAGGAGGGACAGAGGAGAAAGTGATGATGACTGTGTAGTCCTTTGGGAGCCAGGAAGGCTCCCCTTCCTCCCCACTGACCCCTCCTTCTGAGGAAGAGGCAGGGAACCCACCTGGTAGTACAAAGCCAGCCACGTAGGTAGGCCACTCTGCTCCTTGGAGTCGGGAGCCCTCATCACCTTGGTGCTTGTCCTATAGTCCTGGCCTACTGTGAATTCCGACAATCCCAAATGGAGAGGCCAGCCACAAAAAAAGCCATGGGGACAGATGAGGCTAGGCCGCTCCTCAGTAGCTCTCTGCCGTTCGGCTCCCACATCTGGTATTTATTATTCCCAAACCCCAGCGCTGGGGTCTGCTGTGCTGCGGGTCAGCCGTGCTGGGGTCCGGCTCTGCTGGGGGTCGGCCTTGCCAGGGCGGTTGGCCGTTCCGGGGCTTCAGGGAGGATGGAGGCTCCAGCCTGCGCCTGTGAAATGCAGTGGCCACCCTGTCCTCCTTGCCGTTTCCTCTTCACTTCCTTCCTGGAAGCCAGCTAGCTGCCCCTGCCAGCATGCGCCCTGCGGGCTGTCCTGCCGCACCTCTGCTCCTGCACTCCCTGCCCCCGGGGATGAGGGGGGTGCTCCCCAGTCTTATGGGACCCAAGTGCGTGCTCTGGCCTTCTGTCTTTAGCCTGATGCCATCATTACAGTGTCCTCCCTGGCTGTTACCGGGAGGGGAGGAGGAGGAAGAAGAGAAGGAAGAGGGGGAGGAGGAGGGGAGGGAGGAGGAGGGGAGGATGAGGAAGAGGAGGAGGGGTCATTGACTCCCATGGGGCACTGTGGTGGGAGAATTCCCTCCCACTGAGCTGTGGAACTTGAGTGACCAACAGGTTCAGTTTGCCTGGGACCAAGGGGGTGCTGGGAGGTGGGACTCTGAGTTTTAAAACTGAGAAAGTTCCTGGCCAGCTGGGATGAGTTGGTCACTCTGTGTGGAAAGTGGGGTTGGATGAGGCTGGAGGCAGTGCCTTATTACCCTGGAAAAAAAGTGCCTGCTCTCTCTGTTCCCTGGGCCCTCTCTAGAAATGCATCTTTTCACTCACCTGGCTATGTGAACCCAGGTATGGCTCCTGGGGGAGTGAGGTCTTGTCTTTATTTTCCTCCACGGTGGGTAACCCTCTGCTGAATTCCATGTTCCAAGAATTGGTGCACTTGGAATCTTGGCAATGCCCTGAGGATGAGATTGCCCCATTTCACTGGCACCTTCCCATCCCTGGGTGGCGGCCAAGAGCCTGTCCCTGAGAACGGAAGGTCCTAACTCGAGAAGCAGATGCATCGTCAAGTCCAAGGGTAAGGGTGGGAAGTGAGGGGGTCAAGGACTTCTGAGAACATGAGACAAAGCCAGGGTCAGCACTGTGTTTGAGACTCTTGTTGATGACTCTCTAGTTTATAAAAGTCACTGTCACCTCCCCAAAACATCAGCGTGCCCATGGCGTAGGTGCTAGTGTGTAGGACAGGGAAGAGCTGGGTAATGCAGCAGGGCAGCAGGGCTGGGCCCTGGGGAATGTGGTCAGCTGGGATGGTCTGATGTGGCCTTTGTCCCTAAGAATCAGCTCCCTGCTCCCCTGAAGCTGAGATGAGGATTTCCAGCTCCCTGGCGTGGAACCTCCATGCCTGCCTGTTGCTGGCTGTTCTGGATGACTCAGTCCAGCTGCCCACCCCCCACATTAGTACTCCTGCTCATTCTGTCACAGGGAACAGGGAAAAGAAAGTCCGAGACCTCAGGCAGAGATGTTAATAGGCACACAAATGAGCTTCAACTTTACTCAAACAAAAACAAAAACAAAACAAAACAAAAAACACCCCCAAAACAAAAACAAAACAAAACAAAAAACCACCAACCAAAAAAGCAGATTTCTGGTTTGCTTCAGTGAAGAGGAAGTTTTCTGTAACTTCTCAAATCTTTCAGGCCCAGTGCTGGCTCTTCTCCCTGTGAGGCACCTACAGCCTCAGACCTTGCTGAAGGTTTCACTTTAGGCAGTCGGCATCAACCACATTCAGCTTTTTCATAGCTGATTCCTGCCAATCTTTTCCTCTCCCCATTTCCAACCCCAAGAACGTTGCAGAGATTAATGAGAGTGAAGCTATCTGCAAGAAGGCAACCACATGATGAGTCTCTTGAGAGCAGGGCCCCTGTCTAATTCAGCTACTCATCCCATAAATATGTATTGAATGTGCCAGGCATTCTTCTAGGCGATAGAGAAGAGTGCTTATGGGCCTGGGCTCTGGAGCAAGACTGTCTGGGTTCTTCCCTTGGTTCTACCACTTACAAGTTGTAGGACCTTGGGCAAGTTAATTAACCTCCTTGAACCTTAGGGATAATAATATTAAACTACCTCGTAGGGTTTTAAGGATTAAATGATATATATATATATTTAAATTTCTGAGAACATGGAATGAGAACAGATATCCACCCAAAACTTGTACACAAATGTTCCTAACAGCCAAAAAGTAGAAACAACCTAAATGCCCATCCATCAATGACTGGACAAAATCTGGTACATCCATACAGTAGATTATTCAGCAATAAACAGGAATGAAGTCCTGACAAATGCTACAAGAAGGATGAGCCTCAAGAACATTCCGCTAAGTGAAAGAAGCCAGTTACAAAGAACCACATATTCTATGATTCCATTTATATGAAATGTCCAGAATAGGGAAACCTATGGAGACAGAGTAGATTAGTAGTTGCCTGGGCAGGGGTAGAGGAGAATGGGGAGTGATTGCTAGTGGGTACAGGGTTTTCTTTAGGGGCAAGTAAAATGTTCCAAAATTGACCATGGTGATGGTTGCACAACTCTGTGAATATACTAAAAGCCACTGAATGGAATGCTTTAAAGGGGTGGTTTGTATGGTATGTGAGTCATATCTCAATAAAGTTGCTTTTCAAATGTCTTCGAACAATGCCAGGCACATATTAAGCAGTAAATAAGTGTTAGCTGGGATTATTTGGAGCTAGGAAAATAGGAATGGGAAAGATAAGCAGATTTTCTGCTCCGTGAAGCTTGCATTCATGGAATTCACTTCTGTATCCCATGCATCGTGGAGCGCAGGGCTGGCACATGGCCCACACTTGCCATCATCAGACCGTGTGCCTTCTGTGAAGTCCTGTTGTCTTCAGGACTTACGTGAAGACGTGACTTCTGATGCCTGGCTAGTACCCTCTGCCCGTCCGTCCTTGCCCCTGAACAAAGCTCACCACCCTCTCATGGCCCACATGGCCAGGTCGCCAGTTTTGCTTCTGGATTTTCTCTACTCCTGACTTGGCTTTGTCCTCTTCTGTAAAGCAAGCAGGAACTCAACGTCTCCTCTAGCGTTGCTGTTCAGCGTGAGGTTCTTTGACCAGCAAAGCATCTGCAACACAATGGAACGTGTAAGAAACACACCCAAATCTTAGGCACTGCCCCAGGACGACTGAATCGGAACCTGTGTTTTGACAGGATCCCCAGGTGATTCATTTGTACATTGAAGGTTGAGAAGAAACTCTGAAGCCCCTTCTGGCTGTCAAGCTCTGTGATTCTATGGGAAGGCATCCAGTAACACCAGCCAAAATACATGGAGCCCTTACTCTGTGCCAGGGCCTCTCCCACGATTCCATCTCATTTCCACACGAGCTCCAAGCAGGGGCCATCGTGGTGCTACTTTACAGGGCAAGGAGCTGAGGCCTGGCTCAGGAAAGCTGGGCTTCTCTGCTGAGGTCACCTCACTAACTGGGGACAGAGCTGGATCTCAAATCAGGTGGGCCTGACTTCAACCACCCTTCATGCTGCGTTGTCTCAGGGGTCCGGGTGATGCTTTGGAGAGGAACTGACATCAGAATTTTGCATTGCCAGATGATGAGGAGTTGGCCAGTCACTTTGCCATTTTGCCGTGATGGGAGACAGACATTCCAGGGGAAAGCAAGAACAAGGGCAGTGGTCCAGGGCTGGGAGAAAGGTTGGCAAGTCCAGAGAGCCACCTGAAGTGTTGTTTTAATAAAATGAATGATAATTTGGCAAGAGCTGGTTTCTGCTGAGCACAGCATGGGAGGAGGGGGAGGTAGTCAAGTTACCTAAATTATCAGCAAGTTTCAATAAAGTCTAATGACATTTTAATGTGTTTTCTGAAGATGCTACTTACTGAGGTGAAATGTATCATACTAAGCAAAGGTATCATATGCTCACGTGCTGGAAAAAGATCTTTCTTGTGGATTGAACTTGCTTTTTATAATTTAGCTGCCACTATTTAAAAAGGGTCAACTTCACCCTAGCCAGGTCAAGCATCTCAAGGGTCATGGACCCAGGAGTCTCTCCTTGGATGGAGGGACCATCACCCAGGAACTCCACGCTTGTTGGAATACTTCCTGTGTTTGCCAATCGGCTTAAGGTTCTGAAGTTGTCCTCATATCACTGGGCAAAGTGTCACAGAGTCACAGTGGTGAGGCCAGAAGTCATCTCATAATAGATTGTAGCCATGGTGAAAACCCTCAAAATCAAATCTAAGAGGCATCCATTGGAACGGCCATTTTTAACCCCATCTTTAAAGATTTTGTTAGAGTCTTTGCCCCAGTGATGAATCACTTGGTAAAACCAAAAGAAGGAAAAGATAATCAACACATCCTTCTCCTTCACTTGGATTTTCCTCTTCTGAGGAAGTATCTGAATCATTTAGGAAGAATTGTGCTGTAAGGCACAGAAACTGCAAGGAAACGTGGTCTAAATAGCAAAGAGATGTAACAAGTAGCTCCAAGTTAGGGCAGCTCCAAGGGCTTGCTATGGGATGGCTTCTCAATATGTCTAACCCAGAGTATCGTTTTGTCCTCTTGTTGGCTTCCCTTATGGTTCCAAGATGGTAGCAGCAGTTCCAAAAATCTAGTGACATAAAAAAAGGAAGCTTCACCTTATGGGTTTCTTTTAAAAAGGTTTGAAGCCTTTCTAGAAGGCCCCTCACCAGTCTTCTCACATTTCATTGGCCATAACTGTGTTATATGCCCTTCCTTCCTTTTCCTTCCTTCCTTCCTTTTCCTTCCTTCTTTCTTTCTTTCTTTCTTTCTTTCTTTCTTTCTTTCTTTCTTTCTTTCTTTCTTTCTTTCTTTCTTTCTTTCTTTCTTTCTTTCTTTCCTTTCTTCTTTCTTTCTTTCTTTTTCTTTCTTTCTTTCCTTTTAAAAGATTTTACTTATTTATTTGAGAGAGAGTGAGAAAGAGTACAAGTGGGGGGCGGGTAGAGGTAGAGGGAAAGCAGACTCTCCACTGAGCAGGGAGCCCAACATGGGGCTCCAACCCAGGACCCCGGGATCATGACCTGAGCTGAAGGCAGAGGCTTAACTGAGCCACCCAGGCGCCCCTATATGCTTTTTCTTTTTTTTTAAAGATTTTATTTATTTATTTGAGACAGGGAGAATGAGAGAGAGAGAGCACATGAGAGGGGGGAGGGTCAGAGGCAGAAGCAGGCTCCCTGCCGAGCAGGGAGCCCGATGCGGGACTCGATCCAGGGACTCCAGGATCATGACCTGAGCCGAAGGCAGCCACTTAACCAACTGAGCCACCCAGGCGCCCCCTATATGCTTTTTCTTAAACCAATCACCAGCAAGCTACAATTGGCTTCAATCAATGGAGATTTGTACCCTGGGGGTGCAGAGGATACTTTCTCCAAGCACTTGTCTGGGTTGAATAAGGGTGAAGTCCTGGAAAAAAAAAAAAATCAAAGCTCTACCAGCAAGAAAGAATAGCAGGGGGCATGGATTTGGGTAGGCAATCAATAGGATTTGCTAGTAATCACTTATTCATGGCAATGAAAATTTCTTGAAACTCTGAAATCAAGGGGTGTTATAGTCAACTATTGGTACAAGAGTGCTGTATAACAACCACAAAATTACAGATGCATCGGAAAAATAACCATTTATTTAACTCACTGGTCTGTTGTCTAATCTAGACCGTGCTTGGCTAGGGGTCTAGGCTCCTCTCCACCTGACCCTCACCCTCCTCCTGTGACCAGCAGACTAGCTTGAGCATGATCTTCTCAGAGAGGTGACAGGGGTGTGAAAGCCCAAGCCCCAGTGAGTAAGCATGTTTCAAGCCTCTACTTGCATCATGTCTGCTAATGTCCTATTGGCCAAAACAGGTCACATGGCCAAGTGCAACCTCAAGGGGCTCCACCCATTTAGTGGGAGGTGCTTCAGAGTCAGATGGCTGAGGGTTGGGATACAAGGAAGGGGACAAATTGGAGTCAGTGATGCAATCTCTAACAGGGGGAAACATAATATTAAATCAAAAAGAAAACAAAGGGTAACTTTAACAATATTTTTGCTTTTAAACTGCACTTTAAAGATTCAAAGACTTCCTTTCAGAATATAAAGGAATTTGGGAATGTTCAGGTGAATATAAACATTTAAAAATTTGTGTGTGTGTGTGTAGATTGCAAAGGGTCTCAAAAAGCAGATTTTTCTAGCTGTGAATACCACCAGTATCTGTGGTTGTATTAACACCGTATATCAGAGTACTAGTTTCCACAGAGCTAACTACTCTCATTGCCCCTATCCTTCTCTTAAAAAGCAATACCTATGGTCTATACTGAGGAAATAAATAGAGACCACATGAATGAGAACAAACAAGCCATTTACTTAGAACAGAAACTCAAAAGCAGGCAGGGGAATGGGGAAGCTTTATAGGGAGGAAGAAGGAAGACGTTAAGAGTGCCCCAACTGGAGATTGTTGGGGAAGTTGGAGGTGAATGACTGGAAATGGGGCGTTTTGTGTCATTGGTCCTGAGTTGGAAGCAGGGGCAAAAGATAGGGAAGCTGGCGGGCACTGACTGAGCCCTGGCCTTTCTGGCCGGACTGCTGCCGAGGCTGTGCTCTGGCTTCCTGGGGAGGTTGCTACAGAGGTTATGGTCAGAGTGATGCTGTCAGCCATGCTGTGGCCAGTGTCTATTTCTATATTAGTCTCTTAGGACCGATGGTGGGAGAAAGCCCCAGCTCCTCAGCATGGTGAAAGAGCCCTTCACTCTGGGCTCCAGACTTTTCTGTCTCCCCTCCAGACATCAACGCCACCAGCACCCCCAGAGACACACACAGCTGGCCCCTCACCACCCCGGCCACAGGGCACCTCCGCGGTCCCAGAATATAGTGTGTTCCCATGTCCTGCCTGCTTTACACCTATCCATCCAGGTCAGGCTCAAGAGCCCCACCCCTGCACCTCTCCAAAGCTCTTTTCCTCTTTCCCCCAGACAGAATGAATTGTTCCTGTCTTTGTGTCACCCAGACAATTTGTGGGAACATTTATTAGGATGGGCATGGGTCACATTGGGTGAAAGTCATGTGTTATCAGCTTGTCTCCTCCCCTGTGCGGTGAATACCTTGAAGGAGAGCATTTGGCTTTACTGGGGCCTAGTAAAGGACTTTGCAGAGAGCAGGCTCAAAACAAAGGCTCTTTGGAAGGAAGGGTGGGAGAGAAGGCCATAGATAGATAAGGCTGACAGATAAAATGCAGGATACTCAGTTAAATTTGAATTTCAGATAAACAATTTTAAAAATATAAGTATGTTCCAAATATTGGAACATATGGTTTCTTATGAGCTAACATGAAGCCTTTCTTGGTTTCTTATGAGCAAATAGGGGCACCTGGGTGGCTCAGTCAGTTAATGCTCTGCCTTGGGCTCACATCATGATCCCAAGGTCCTGGGATCAAGCCCCGCATTGGGTTCCCTGCTCAGTTGAATCTGCTTCTCCCTCTGCCCCTCTCCCCACATGTGCTCTCTCTCTCTCTCATGAATAAATAAATAAAATCCTTAAAAATTTTAAAAAAAATATTGCATTATAAGTAGATCCAAAAATAATGCATGGGAGCATACTTATACTAAAAAAAAACTACTCATTGTCTATAGGAAACACAAATTCAGCTGGGCATCCTGCATTCTAATTTGTTAAATATAGCAACCCTGACCACAGGGCAAACGCCTAGTTAAACTTCAAAGTGGTTTGACTCTGAGGCCAAGAGGAAATCTCCCTAGTCCACTCTTCCCTTCCCTGTGAGGCCAGGACTCTGCCCCTGGGGTTGGTCAGGCTGAGCTGCTATTGTGCCCACTGATCAAACCCCAGATGGCTGACTCCTTCCCCGGAGATCAGAAACTAGGCTGCTAGTTTCCTGGAAAATGCTTTGAAGATTACCAGAGGAGAAGAAATGCATGGAAATGGCAGTGGAAAGACAGGAGGAAGGAGGCTTATGGTCCTTAAAGGGCAAGAAATTGCTTCACATTGTCTTCATGTCGGAGAATAGGAGTTAATCCTGAACAACGACGAGGAAGTGCTTCTTTGCATGGGGAAGTCTTCTGTGATGAAGCATGGTTTTCAGAGAAGCCCTGCCTGGTCACGAGAGAGGAAAAGACAAAAGCTGGTCCACGCTGTACCCCGATTCACCTTCTGGGCTCCACTTCATCTGTAAAGATTGTGGGGTGGATGTGCAGGGTGGGTTGAATGGTGACCCTCAAAACCTGCAGATGTGACCTTCTTTGGCAATGGGGTGTTTGCAGATATAACTAAGTTAAGGATTTTGAGACGAGAAGATCGTCCTGAATTATCTGGGTAGACCCCAAATCCAATGACAAATGTCCTGATAAAGAACACAGAGAGGAGAAGAGAGACCCACGGAGGAAAAGGCAATGTGAAGGCGGAGCTGTGAGCCACAAGCCCAGGAATGCTGCCGCCACCAGAAGCTGGGCAGAGTCAAGGGGGGGATTCTCCCTGAGGGGCTCTGGAGGGTGCATGGCCCTGCTGACACCTTGGTTTCTGACTTCTAGCCTCCAGAATTGTGAGAGACTAAGTTTCTGTTGTTTTAAGCCATCAAGCTTATAGTAGTTGTGATGATAGCTGCAGGAAACTAATACAACGTAGGGCTAGAGTCCTGAAGCCTGGTGCATCGACTGGGGGCTGGAGTTAAGGATGTCCTCCCAGAGGGCCACACACTGATGCTAACATGAAGCCTTTCTTGGTTTCTTATTAGCAAATGGCCTGCCATCCCATGGACTTCCAATTTTATGTAAGCCCAAGCCCTACTTACCCGGTACTTTATATTAGCTATTCAGTTGTTACAAACACTGGGTATAAGGCATTGTTTTAAATTTGAATATCATGTGAAAAATCTCACATGTACATTTTTTTAAAAGATATTTATTTTAGACAGATGGCGGGGAGGGACAGAGGGAGAGGGAGAGAATCCCGAGCAGACTCCCTGCTGGGTGTGGAGCCCGACAGGGGCTTGATCTCACAACCCTGAGATCATGACCTGAGCCAAAACCAAGAGTCGGATGCACAACCAACTGAGCCACCCCGGCACCCCTCACATTTTTATTTTTTAAGATTTTTATTTATTTATTTGAGAGAGAGAGACACAGCGAGAGAGGGAACACAAGCAGGGGGAGCGGGAGAGGGAGAAGCAGGTTTCCCGCTGAGCAGGGAGCCCGATGCGGGGCTCGATCCCAGGACCCTGGGACCATGACCTGAGCCGAAGGCAGACGCTTAACGACTGAGCCACTCAGGCGCCCCACCCCTCACATTTTTAAATCAAGTTTAATTATGTGTATATGGGGAATCCACATAAACATGAGATTCTCCTTGTGTTTGTTTTTGGCAAAGCAAATCAGTGGTCTCCAAGTAAGGGAGCTCAACACAATCCACTGGGTTGCAGGAAAAATAGTAGAACTCTAGGTCCAAAAAATAAGGAAGCAATTATACTTTCCCAGGCTTTATATGTTGAAGCCCTAACCCCCAATGTGACTATATTTGGAGATAACACCTTTAAAGAGGTACTTAAGGGTAAATGAGGTCATGAGCATGGGGTCCTAATCTAATAGAATTGGTGGCCTTATAGGAGAGAGAGAGATGGATCTCTTGTAGGCCCACATTGAGAAGGCAACTGTCCATAAGCCAGGAAGAGAGCTCTCACCAGAACTTGATCACGTTGGCACTCTGATCTCAGACTTCCAACCTCTAGAACTATGAGAGAGAAATTTCTGTTGGGTAAGCCCCCCAGTTTATGGTATTCTTATGGCAGCCTGAGCTGACCAATACAGGGATATGTTATCAAAACCATCTGGGGACTACTGAAGTACACAATATGTGGTTCCCATATATTCCTTCTCTAATTCTTACCAAATTCTTTTTCCTCTCCAAGTGGAAATGGCTCAGAGAGGTTGACAGTGGCAGTGATGGCTCCTATTTGTTCTCGCTTCCCTTGTTCATTCCCTATGGGTGGTCCCTTCCCACTTTGGCCTTGGCTTTATGACTTGCTTTGGCCAATACAGCAATAGGTACTATGTCATAGGCAGAGGCTTGGAAAGTGCTTGTGAGTTGGAGCTTGCTTCCCCTCTTACTGTGGGACCTTCTGGCACTTAGTAAACAAGCCTACTGTAGTCTCAGAAGGCTGAGAGACCATGAGGAGAGTGGCTGTGGACATCCCCACGGAGGCCTGGGGCCTGTGCATGGGACCACCCCAGACTACCCAGCTCTGACCAGCTGGCCCTGATCAGAAGAACTGCCCAGATAGCCCATGGAATCATGAAACAGTAGAAAGGTTTGTCATTAGAAGTCACTAAGTTTTGGGGTGGTTTGTTACATGCAAAAAGCTATGTGATACTCGGGGTAGGTAGGTTATAGGGTCTTTCACCCAGTTTAGAAGAGTTGCAGTCCAAAATATGGATGGTCGATTGCCAAAAGTCTTTGCAGCTTTGTTGTCTTTGCACATATTAGCACATACTGAGCACATACTAGATGCTCAAACACAGTTGTTGAGTGAAGATGGATCATAGCAAACACCCATCCAGCATTTCCTAAATATGCTTACATGGATTATTTTACTTAATCCTTCACCCCAAATATGCAGTAGGTACTATGATGACTATGCCCATTTTAAGATGGGGCAACCAAGGCCTAAAGAGGTTAAATAACTTGCCCAAGACCAGACAATTGAGAGCAGCCAAATTGGGATGTGATCTCTCTCATATGTCTGCCTTTGCAGGACCCACTTGGGTCCTGTGTGACACCACATATTCTCAACTGTCCATCCTTCTCTACTGGATGAATTCAGATAAAAGCTAGAAAGAGCAGTTTCAGAGCCCCTCTGTTGCTCCTGTTGTATTCAGGACGCACATCCTGCTGCTGCAGGCATGCAGTAGTGGATGGGGTCTGATCACTTAGCTCCGAGAACCCCGTTTCTCATGATGGTGCAGCTGTGGGCCCTGCCTGATTGAGAAGAGGTCACGATGGAGGTTGTTAGGAGTAAATGACACACAGCCCAGGAGCTGGCAGCTTCCAGCGCCACTACCTGGGAAGAGAGCCAGGGTGCCCCTGAGGCTTGGGCTCACTGAAAACTAATTGATGCCAACTGCCTTCCCTGGGACCCAGGTGGTGCCCATTATGCAAAGAGACCAAGCCAGCTCGGTGGAGGGTCTATGCCAGGCAGGGTCGGCAGCCAATAGCTTTCCCTACTGGCGGTCTGTGTGAGGCCTTCTGTCTGTCCGTCCTCCCGCCATCCATCCTCGGATGGACAGGAAAAGCACAGACTGAGTTACCCTGGTTGGAGCTGTGCACGAGCTGCCCGGGGTGATGGAGGCACTTGGGCTTTGTGAATGGCAGATCCCCCTTGAAGGGAGTCGGCCTGGCAGCTTCTGGGCAAGGGCTATAATAGTAACTGGAAAGTGTGCTCAGAGCTTTAACATGAGGTTATTCCTTTAGTCCTTACAGGGGATGATTTCCCAGTTCCCTGTGCTCCTGTACCCACATGGTGAACTGTTTACTATGATTATTTTGTTTGCTTATTTATTTGCTTTTTTAATCCGCTCTTCCTCATTGGATATGAAGCCCCATGAAGGTGGAGACCTTGTCTTTTTCTCCATGACATCTCCAGCATAATGTTATGTAGGTAGTAGATGAACAATAAAAATGTGTTAGGTGAATTCTTCAAGACAGACATTATTCTTGCTTAATAAAACAGAAAACTAAAGTTCAGGAATGTTGGGTAACTTGCTTAAGATTACACAACTAGTGAATGTTAGAAACCAAATTCTAACCTGGGTTTGACTGACTTTGAAGCCTGTGAGCTTTCTCTAAAATGTGAGGCAGGTACCACCTGCGGTAGGAGAGAGAATTTAGTGCCCAAACACATTTAAGTAATATTGAGTCATAATGCAAAAATCATTCCTTTCCACTTATCTTTCAATCCTGATTATCTCAAATAATTTTTCCAAAAAAGAGCAGGCCCCCAAGCTTAGAGCCGAATTATCAGCATGAGGTTTGGCTATGAGAAGCAGAAAGTTTGAAAAGTTTGGTTGAACAAATAAGGTATGTTTCTCTTTCAGTGTAAATGAACCATAGGCAAGTAGCCCAGAGTTGGAAAGGCAGTTCTATGATTGTCAGGAACCCAGCTTTCTACTCTGTTGTTCTGGCACCTTTATCATATAGAGTATACTTCATAGCCCAGGATAGTTGCCACAGCCCTGGCCATCACGTCCACATTTTAGCCATCAGGAAGAAGGGAAGATCCTGCCCTTTTTATTAAGGGCCACTTCCTGGAAGTCATGTGCAACAATTCACTTTATATTCCTTGGCCACTGGAGAATTTTATTTCTACTGCTATGTGAGGAGCCTGGCTTTCACAAGGTCCATGGGCTCATTGCATTTGGCAAAGCCTCCAAGATTGGAAGCTTTGATAAAATCAAGAAGTGCTCTCTGTTGTTGGACAGGCTATAAAGTAGGACTTGTTCTATGGCTCGGGGCCCAAGACTGATGAGGACAGGGAGTCAATCTGTATGGGGCTGTGTGAGGGAGGGCTGTGAGGGGCAATTTCCTTTCCTTGCCATGGTATGTATGTGTGTGAGGGGGGTGGGGGCGGGAGGGAGGGGCTGCTCCATTGTGTTGCTCCCCTCATTGTGCTACCAAGCCCAATGAAGGGGACAGGTTTCAAAAGAATCCCTTGTAGGGACAAGGGTGCCCGAAGGAGGGGGAGCCTGGCACTCGCTCCTGATGAGATAGTGCTCAGGCCTCGGACATGCTGATCTCCAGATGAGCCTCGTTGAGCAAGTGGGGAGAGGGCTGGAGAAAGGTGGCAGGGTAAGGGCAGGCACCTGTCTACCGATGTGTGCTCTCAACACCCACGTGTATGAGTTTCTCAGGAGTCCGGGGGACATGGTGGGAGGTGGCTGCCCCCGGGCCAAAGGACTGCAGCAGTAACAGGCTGTGGGTATAAATGCCAGGAGGGGCAGCTTAGGTGTGTGGTGGAGTGGAGCCGGCTCACTCAGAGAACTGGCAAGCAGGCGACCTCCTGGATCCAGGAGAATTCAAGCCTGCACCCACAGCATCCACAAGCTGCCCCCAGGAAGGATTAGCCGGGCAGGCAGCACCTCCCAACCCAGAGGAGACTGCAATGTGCCAGCGCCAGCAGGAGACCTCTGTCCTTGCCCCTGAATTGCCGAGTCCCAGCCCCCAATCCCAGACAAACTGGAGAAGGGAAGGGTTTTCTCAAAGGCACACCAAGCTCCCCTTCACTCCTAGGTGTGGGGAGGAAGAGAAAATAGACTGCCTGTCCTCACTCTGGTCCGCAGCCCCCAAGCCCAGTTTTGATGGGGAAGGGGTGACCTTGGAATCAGATAAGAAAATAGTGTTCTAAAGCAGACTGGGCTGTTTTAATGAGGAAAAGGATCTGAAAGCTCTGAAATATGCCCGAGATCTTGTTAAGGGATGGGGAAGGGGTACTCAGCAGAGGCTGGTTCATTCTTTTGACTTATGTACTTACCATCTATTTACTATGTGCTAGTCCCTGCCAGGTGCATAGGTCCCTGCACTCGCCAGGGGGTGCGGGAGACAGATGATGGATGATAAACCCACACTCCCAGGGTGGGCAGTGAAATGGGCTATGGAGGATTTGGAAGGAGATGAAGGGGGGTAGCTGCCTCTCTGAGGAGGGGATCTTGAGCAAGGGCTTGAATGAGCAAGGGAGGAACTCCTGTGACTCTTGGGGGCTGAGGTCAGAGTTTTCTCCCTGTTTCCTACCAGAGGAAGCCAGCCTGGTGGGGTGTCCCCGAGGGTGTCAAAGCTGGTGATTATTAGAATCTCAGATTCCCAAGCCCAACCCTGGGATTTTGATCCAGTTGCTTCGGAGATGGGCCAGAACCTTCCCAAAAGCGACTCCTATGATTCTGATCATCGGAAGGTCTGAGAACCAGATGGACTCAATGATCACATTTGCTGCTCACCATGTACCTGCTGGGTTGAGGAGGGAGCTGGATTTGAGAGCTCTCACTGTGTATCAGGAGTGCCCTGCTAAGCACTTTGCTAGCATTATCTTTTATCTCTATCTCTATCTCTATCTATCATCATCTATCTATCTATCTATCTATCTATCTATCTATCTATCTATCTATAATATTTGCAAGAACACGGAGGTAGGTACTATTCTTCTACCCATTTTATAGATGAGGAAACCAAAGCTCATTGATGTTAAGTCACTTGCTTGAGATCACAAGATGACATGTGGGGGCAGTAGGTTCTGACCCCAGCATGAAACTGCGGCCGTACCTTCTCCCTGCAGAGATGAGATAAACACTCACTAAAGCAGGAACCAGCCACCCAAGGCAGGAATTCCAAGTGACAGATAGGAGTGGACCATGCACAACTTAAGACTTTGGAGGGACAAAGAAGCCAGCGAGGTCTGGATAGGGAGGAATAAGGGCTGGATTGTCCCCAGTGGGGAGCTAAGCCTGGGAGAGGAGGAGCAAGCAGAAAGCAGTGCCTGAGAGCAGGGACAGTAGCCCAGAGAGAAGCAGAGACCAGATACCACAGGGGCCCTGGATGGGGAGTGGAGGTAGTACTGACCTTGGTTCCCTATGGCAGTTTGGACCCTCATCCAGCACGGAGGGAGATAAATGGAGCCTAGGGGCCAGAGTTTGCCTGGAAACAAATATCAAACAGTGTAAAACTAGAGGTTTCATGTTCAGCATATCTAAAAATAGTAACTCAGTACACAACTAAAATAGAAAAAGTTGTCTCCCTGAGTCTTTGTGATGGGCACTCAGGAACCTGTGTCCCTCTGCCCTCCTCCCTTGCTGTGTTTCCGATTGTTTGCATGGTGCTTGAATGTACTTTGTCTCCAAAGTCCATGAGATCTCAGTAGCCTCATGATAAATGCTTCTGCCAGTTCGAGTGGTTTCTGTTCCCTGCAATCAACATATCCTTGTCTAGCATAGAAATGATGAATCTGGTGTTTGGTCCAGGCCAGTTGAGATGTGGGGGTGGGATCATGCCGGGCGAACTCTATTAGGAAGCTAGAAATTAAGAGATGGAATTTGAGCCATGTATAGAAGACAATGCCTGCTGCTGTGACAGATAAAGCCTGAACCCTTAGTCACTTAATACCCTAGAAGTTTACTGCTTTGTTTACACTGTGGTGTGTGTGTGTTCCTGGTCAGGCATGTTCCTTCATCAGGATCCCAGATCCCTCCGTGTTGTGGCTCCTCCTTCCCTCCTGTGCCCAGCCAGGACTGCGCCGAGCCCGCGGGAAGCACCCCTGCCCAGATGTGATGATGATCCCTTCTGCTCACTTGCCGTTGGTGAGAATGAGTCATTGGTCACACCACTGCACCAAAGTGCAAGGGGGCTGATGCTGTGGAAAACAGTCTGGCAGTTCCTCCAAAAGTCAAACAGAATTACCAAATGACGCAGCAATTCCACTCCTAGGTATGTACCCCAAAGACTTGAAAACAGACGTTCAAACAAATGCTTGTACATGAGTGCTCACAGCAGCACTGTTCACAATAGCCCAAAGGTGGAAACAGCCCACATGTCCATCAGCAGATGAATGGATCAGCAAACTGTATGGAGATCCATACAACAGAATATTATTCAGTCACAAAAAGGAATGAAGTATTGGTATTGCTACAGCAAGTGTTGGTGTAGGCTACAACACTGGTATATTTCTGGGTGAACCCAGAAACCTTACGTTAGGTGCAAGAAGCCAAACACAAAAGGCCATGTACTGAATGAACGATTCCTTTTGTTATAAGAAATATCCAGAACAGGTAAATCTAAAGAGCCAGAAAGCAAATTGGTGGTTTCAAGAGGTTGAGAGGAGGGAGGAATGGGAAGTAATTGCTTAATGGGCATGGAGTTTTCTTTTGAGATGTGGAAATGTTTTGGAACTTGATCTAAGAGGTGACTCAACACTTGTGAGTGTATGGAGTGCTGCTGAATGGTACATTTCAACACGTTAATTTTATGTTAACGTGAATTTCACTTCAACAAAATAAATGCAAAGGGGCTGGGAAATGTCATCCCAGGGACAGCTCCACACTCCCAAAGGGTGTTGGGTGCCCTTGGTGACCAGCTAAGCATCTGTGTGCATCTTTCTTCATCTCTCCCCCAGAACACATCACCTCCCCAAGGGGGTAATTCAAAGACCTCCCAGGTCACCGTATCCAGCTTAAAGCTGAGGATGTCCAGTCCTCTCTTGAGTTTAGATGTGGCTTCCCTTGCTTTGGTATCATATAAACTAAAAGGACAAGTTAGCTGAATCCCCCACCTTCATAGCCAGTACACGGAGGTGGAGAAGAAACAGCAGGCCCACGATACAACCATATTCAGAAACGGGAAGACGGGCAGACAGAGAAGCCCCTGGCCCCTGGCACTTGTGAGCTCGGCTGGGCAGGCCCTGAGGCGGGTGGGATGGTGGGCAGAGAATTTCCCTGATTAGACTCTATTCTGATTTCTGGGAGGAGCTCCCTGGTCCATTGTTCTTTGTGGCCCTGACTCCAACCACTGGGAGATTTTGCCTTGATCATTATCTCCGGGGCCGCATCTAAAGTGAATGTTGGAGAGGTTGCCCTACTTTGCAGCCGGGCAATTGCACAAGCCGACTTCCTGCCTGTACAGTCTCAGGGCCCCAAGGGTTGTTTAATGCTTGAACAGTCAAAATATTGGCTAGTTTGGGCTCGTCATTTCTTTGGCAATGAAACACATGAAAATTGTAGTAGGCTTCTTACGAGATACCAAAAAAAGTACATTGTGTATGATTTTAGTTATATGACGGTCAAGAATAGGCAGAATGAATCCATGAGGACACCGTGTGTTTGATTGGAATCCCACGGACGAGAAGACTCAGAGGGGCTAAGTCACACAGCCACCAGTTTGAGCAGAGCCAGGACTAGAACCCAGGTCTCCAAATGTATAGCCAGGAAGCTCATTCTCACACTTGGGTCTCACAGGCAGTTTCCAAATGCAGCTTTTTCTTTTGGTGCTTTTAATTAGCATATATGAAATACACTGCCAATCTAATTTAATTATAATTAGGTAACCAGAAGGCTGATTATGTTGTAAATTTAGATTAAAGAGCTGTTGTTTTCAATTAGGTTTGATTCTAAAGTGCTTTGACACTTTTCCTGGCCTCATGGAAAGTTCATTATATAACTTCCCACTGACTTGCATTTTGCCCAGTCTGGGGTGGTATTAACTGGACTAAGTTTTCCAGGATACCCCCAGTGTGGTGCAGATTTGGTACCTGGTAACTACCCAGTGGTGGCAAGGGCCACCAGATGCTATAGGGCTGTTGTATCAGGGTACTTTCAGCCGCCTGTAATAAAGGGTCCAACCGGAAGAGCTCAAGCCTCAAGAGGACTTACAGTCTCACACAATAAGACATATGGAGGTATGCAGGTCCAGCGTTGGTTAATTGGCTTTCAAAACATCCTTGAGGACTCAGGCTCATTTCATCTCCCTACTCTACCAACTTCAGCATGTTGGCTTCTGTTCTCAGGCTTGTCGCTAAGGGGCTATGTGACGGTTGCTGCAGCCCCAAGCTTTCCCCTGCCCCCAGAAGGGGACATTCCTTCCCTGCATCCCATGAGCCTCCAGCAGCCTTCTCATGGCTCCTTGGCCAGGACTGCAGAGCAGGTCCATCCCTAAGTCGACCACTGTTCCTGAGGAGTCACCCTGACTGGCTTGGGCGTAGAGCCTTTCTGGGAGCCCAGCGTTGCCTGATGCCTCCCAGCAAATTAGTAGAGGCTGTGGGGACAGGGAGTGGCTGTTAGCTGGGCTACCAATGGTCCTTGCCAGAAGCCTGTGTGGCCACACCCTAGGCATACCTGGCTGAACTCCGCTCGGGTTCTTGACTCTCCATCAGATATCTACTGTCTCTCTATTCCTGAGGGCTAAGCTGTGGCATTGTTGTTTGTAGGTGGTGTTGGCAGCACGAGGTATGGTTAAGCAAGAACAAGGATGAAAAAGAGAGGACATTTTAGAAGATGATGCAAGCCAACCAGAAGATGAGAGAGAAGTGCACATAGCCGTGGCCAAGCCACCCCAGTTGTCTCTGGGGGAATATGGGGAGCTCTGCCTTGGAAAGACGGTATCAGAGAGAATGGGTTTGACCTTAAGCCCCTCAAGTAATGCTCTCAGTAGTCCTCTGAGGTATTATCTGACCCAGACTCTACTGTTCTGCCATACCAGGCTGCCTCCAGAAGTGACCATCCTCTTGCTGGTGGGTCATCTGAGGCTCCTACTTCCCCCTGCTGCCATGCATGGCCCACTCGTGGACAATTGAGTGTGGGGGACATGTGGATAGTTTCTGGGGTCAAACTCCTCATGCTCACATTCCAGGTCCTCTCACCCCTGACCTTGGGAGTTTCTTTAAGCTCTCTTAGCCTCAGCCTCTTCATCTGTAAAAACTCTATAGCGTTCTTGTGAGGATTAAATGAGATAATCCATAGAAAATGCCTTAGCACAGAGTCTAGCACATAGTTAATAGGCAATGAGTATTTGCTATTTTCATCACTACTCTTAGTAGCCTTAATATTACTATTATTATTCATGGTATTCTGGGCCATGTGGAAAAGCTGGCAAATGCTCTGGCCATCATGACCCCCATAATCCTTTTTAGCATTGGTGTTAGGGTAGTTCTGAGCACAGAGAAAAGGCAGCCCATGCTGGCTGGAAAAAGCCCCTGGTATGGGCCTGGCACATAGTAGGTACGCGATAACTATTAGTCGCCTTCCCCGCCTTAAAATTATACAAACAGCTCAATGGCCTTCCATTCTCTCCTGTCAAGGCTTCAGAGCGATACTTAAACTGTCACCTTGGAGACAATGTGCTCCAGGAGAGAGGTTTCCATTTTGAATCACTGATGACTGCTCAGGCAACCTCCATTTTTTAAAAAAATCATGTTCCTCAAAATGTTGGGGCATCTGAAGGCATCAAAGTTGAACAATGGATCCCCATAGCTATAAAAGGTTGCTCCAGTCTCAGAAAGCTAAAAATACAAAATCCTCGATGGTAAGTGTCCTTTTCGACAGTCCTTAACGGTGTTTTGTTGCCTTCTGAAATGAATTTTGTTCTTTCATTTGGCAATTAAACACATGAGTAACTGGCTGAAGTCCAGTGAATGGCCAATGGAGATTAGAGTCTCTGCAGCTCTCCTAATGGTTTCCATCTGTGTCTAAACAGGATTAACTTTACAGCTTTTTAAAAATCACTGGTATCAGTTCATCCAGTTTTCCATTTTCCCATTTTTACAGAACAATAAGGCAAAAACATGCAATTTTCATAAACATATACCGTTGACCAGATAATGAAACGGAGTTGCCCAAACCGACCTGTTGGCTGGCAGGACGCACCACTGTGCCAGAGCTGGAAATGTTTGGGTTTAGACTATGAAAGGCAGTTTGGGATATAATGTATGAAAGTGCTGATTATGTGTGAAAAAAATGGAGTTGAGACCCATTTGTAGCTGCCCCTTCTTAAATGACAAGATAGATACTAACTCCTACCAGATGATTGGTGTGGCCTCTAAAAGGCCCTGGCCTCTGCCCATGGCTAATCCACTGAGGATGCTGGCCCCATGATCACAAATCATCTTGGTCCAACCACCTGGCATGCCAGTGAGAATTGCCCAGACTGACTGGCCATGAAGAACCAGGTGTTTCGTGCTCATTGCTGCCAACCACAGACATGCCCACAGCACCTGCCAGTGCTGGCTGATGGCGGAGGGCCAGTCCTGAATTTCAGCCACAGGGAGGGCCTCACTTCCAGGCCACAGCTGAACTGTGTTGGGCCCAGGTGTTTCCTTCCCCTAAGGCTCCACTGGGATTGGATACACTGGACCTTTCAAAGCTGTTTCATCACTGAACATGCCAACAATGACTTTTAATAAACTTCTGAATTTTCATCTCCAAAGTTCCCTGTAACCTTCTCCCCTGCCACACTCCTTCACCCCACTCCTCCTTCATAATCCCTTTCACTGCTGCGTGATCAGCACATTCTTTGATGTATTTTTTCTTCAGGTTTAACCCAACGTCGCTGTTCTCTGAGCGAAGGTTCTCTGCGACCTCTCAGGGAGACACGTTTCTCGTACCCTGTATTTCTTTGATGGGGAGGTGGTGTCGGCGTCCTCCTTGTTCCTTCCTTCCCCATTGTGAGCTCCACTGAGGTGCATACCATTGAAGTCGTCCACCCTGCTCCTGCATGGCGACCGTCTCCGGGTTATTAGCACCCTTCACTTTTGTTTCTGGATGACCTTTATCTCTATGTCAACCCCTGCCATCATTCCCATGAGGGAAACTTCAACGTGCATGTGGGTGGCCCTTCCAGTCTTCTGAACTCTTACATCCCCCGCCCCCCGACCAGGCCCAATTCTAATATTTGCAGCAGGAATACAAATGGAGGCTCATCTGTATGTCCCGATATTTAAATGTTATACATCCACCTAACCAACTGTTATGTAACACGTATCCTATTCCCTTTCCTTGATACAAAAAAAAGGTACATGTAAAGTTATGGTAACATATCAAAGATGAGAGAACTGAGCTGCTTTTGTATATGTCTGGGCACTCTCTACAGGAGCTTATTATTTGGATAAGTGATAAAGTGAAGTCATACATAATTCATAAATTATATTTATTCCATAAAAGTTAATTTTCTTGCCTTCATTTAAGTAAATTACTAATTATGTTGTTATAATCAAGGCTTTCACATAATTTGTGTTCTATTGAGAGTAATGACTAAGTAGACAACCTTCTGGGGACATTGTGGTTCTTAGCGTGTTTTTCATTTATTTCGAAGTGGAGAAACTATGTTTGGCTGAGGTTGAAGCAGCTGGAATTGTCCATTAAATTCTTAAAGCAATTCTTGGATTGGAAGGGAACCATGAGTTTACTATATCACATTCATATGATCATGATATATCATGAGTTTATAGCATTTTGATGGGGTTAAGTTGTATATGATCAATTATTGCCACAGAAAATAGGATAAAATATTTTAATCTCATTATATAAATCGCTAATCACCAATATCATGAGTTTCATTGTCTCTTGAAAGAAATATCAAGGTTCATACAGTATTTTAAAGTAGTTTCCTTTTGAATTCTCCAATGCTGACGATAGCACTATGTTTTTAATTTGTTAAAATTTTTCTCCAGGTTACATTTTAAGCTGTTAACAGTCCAAAATAGTCTCTATAGAGATTAGTTTGGGGAAATTTTGTATGACTTTCCTTCATAGTCATGCAAACTTTTTTGTTTCCTTTAAAAATTAAAAAAAAATTAATGCTTTAAAAAGTGAAATAGACAAACTTAACTCTGGTTTTCTTTTGTAAGCAACAGTTTATAACAGCGGTGGGTAGGGCAAATACACTTTCTACAAATACATTTTCTACTGAAGACTATACTTCACTCATATCCGAGGGTCTTCTATTGCCTTACTTAACTCTTAAAGTGCATCTCATCTATCTTGTCTAAATTAAATCAAATTGCTTTAACACAGCGATTAACGATTTCACGATCAGCCCGTGAATTAGAACATGAAAATGGACAGTTGGCACAACTGGGAAATGTTACTTTGTTGTGCAAGAGTCCATTGCATTAATGCCAAGTGGAAGGATTTCAGAAGTTAATTAATTTGTCTTCTCTTTTAGTTAAGTGCTTCTGTTGCTCAAATCCTCCCTGCACTCTGACTTATCTCTGTTTTGTATGTAGGTGGTGGGCACCACCCAGAAGCCTTCAAGCATCCAGGAATGGTCACTTGTTTTGAGGACGTGGGGTGTAGAGAAGCAATACCAAATTTGGTAATTCAAACAATTTCTACCTTTTGGTTATGACCTATCCTGCTGGTTTCTTAATTAAGGACAGACATCTTTGCAGTAGCTCTTTGACCTCACGGAGACTTCTCATCGATAAACAACTTTACCTTCTCTATAGTCATCTGCCCCATCTGGTCTTTATTTTCTCATCCAGCTTGAAGTCCCTGACTGATTCATCATTTCTATCACTCACCCAACTTTCCTTCCATTGCATGCATCTGATAAAAACCCAGCTATGGATGAGTATGATCATTTACCCAGGTCTGTATCAGAGTGGCTGAGTTATCCTTGAAACCTTTCCTTCCCTCACCTTCAGTATTTAATGCATGGAGTCCTGTCCAGCCTTACTCCAAAATCAATCTGCAGTCCACCACCTCTTTCCAAGCCCACTGACATCCCCCTAGTCCAAGCCACCATCATGACTTGCCTTAAGTATTTGCATAACTCTCCACTTGGTCTCTCTGTTTGCTCTTTTCTTTCCTACGAGGCCATTCCCCCTCAGGGCAGTTGGACACCCTTATAAAACATAAAGCACATCACAGCACGTCCTTACCCCTTTTCTGTTCAAGCAGAAACACCAAATCCTCAACAGGACTTACAAGGACTTGTATAACCTGGCTATCTCTTCCTTTTACCTTTCCTCCATAGGCCATATCCCCTTCCCTCTCCTCCACTTGAGTCTCTTTCTTTAGGTTCCTAGATGATGGCAAATGCCTTTTCCCATGTTGATTCTCTTGCCTGGAATGTTCTCTCCCTAAATTGCTGATTGATGAACGTCTACCCTTCTTTCATCTTAGCTAAAATATGCTTTTTCAGAAAAATTCTCCTTGATCACACGAAGTAAAATGATTTTCTGTTGTGCCCTCTCATAGCATCTAGTATTTTCCCTCATGATGCTTTGCCATACTTTGGCTCATGTGGTTAACTATTTAATACTTGACACTTCAGTGGACTGGAAACTCCACGGGAGGCAGAAACTCTTTGCCTGTTTACTCTCCTAGCCCCAGCATGTGCCTGGACAGAGAAAGCTTTGTGAATGACTGAGTGGAAGGGGTAGGCCTGCAACAAGGTGTTAATAGAAAGAACTTTTATTCTATGGCCTCCTTCAGCCTAAAGTCATTTTCTTCAGCTTCTAAATTCACCATGTTTACAGAGAGAATCTACATCATTATCTGTTTCCCTGCTAGGATGGAATTTAGGATTCAGATGCTAAGATGTAAAAGGAAGGAACAAAATCTATGTGGAAAGAAATACCGAATAGAGAATACTCCCCCGAGTGGCTACACATCTTCACTGTAAGCAGTAATCTCAGTGTGCAACTATTAAGACTTGAGTTATTTCTATGTCTCCAATCCTCTTGCCTTCTAATCGAGATCATTCCAATAGCTTTGCCTTTAGACTTCCAATTGCATTATGCATCACAAGTCATTTCTTTGTCAAATGCTATATTGGTCCATTATAATCTCCTAGGGATTAAAAAAAGCATTCTTTATCCTAATATAGTTTATCTATATCAAAGTCATGTTTTTAAGTTTTCCGTGCTAATGCCTTAATGAAATTAATGGTAAATTTAAAGTAAAACAGCAATTAAATCATTTATATGCTGTATGTTGTCTACCACATCTTCGTTGATTCAGTTCTTACTTGACAACTTAGAAGAGGCATGTATAGCCTGTGGATTTTTTCACATAATTTTTTTCTTGTCTCCTTTCATCTTCTTGCTCACCTCTGAGCAATGTCATCCTTTACTAACAATGCAAGAATAGGAGGGTAGAATAGATAAAAAAGATGTAAAAATGGCAATAATAAACTTTGCTTTCTCTTCAGGAAAAATGTATCTCACTGTACAGATCATGTTTTAAGAGTTGACTAAAGGGGCGCCTGGGTGCAGTTAAGCGTCTGCCTTCGGCTCAGGTCATGATCCCAGGGTCCTGGGATCGAGCCCCACATCGGGCTCCCTGCTCCGCGGGAAGCCTGCTTCTCCCTCTCCCACTCCCCCTGCTTGTGTTCCCTCTCTCACTGTCTCTCTCTCTCTCTCTAATAAATAAATAAAATCTTAAAAAAAAAAAGAACTGTTGATATGAGTAAGATTTCAGGTAGACTTCATGTAGTCTTCATGTAGACTTCAGCTAGTCATGCATGTATTTATTCAAAAGTATTGAACAATCACAATGAACTATTCCATGGGAAAAGTGACACGAAGGTATTTAAAGCCAAACAAACACTAATTCCTAGTGACAAAGTCTCTGTGCCTCACCCCCTCCAAGTTTTAACTATTTTAGACAATTAGGCATATATTTACCTAATCAGTGTATATACAATTTTGCATAAATATATTAATTAGGGAGGTGCTAATGAAGGGGGCAGAGTGGAGAGGCTGGGATGAGGTTATGTGGTGGATAGGCTCCAGGAGATTAGGGACTTGGGCCGATAATGGGCATTGCTGCATACCCAGCAACTATTTAAACTTCACCACTGGACCCCAATTTTTGTTTTGTATCCATTGTTCACTTCTCAACCAATGTACTTAAGGAGAAGCTGATACCACTCTGGGCTCTAGGGGTGGGCCTTATTTTCCAGGAATAAATTCATACCCTTTTCAGAAATGGCTCTGGAATATGTCTAAATGTCATGTGCATCACTTGTGGAAGGAGCCAATGAGGCACTGAGAGGAAGTTTGCTGAGGGCTTCTGGGAAAGAACTTGCTTGCTCATAATAGAGAGCTACCCGAAGTTATGGGCCCTCTTCTTCTTCTTCTCCTTTTTTTAAAAGATCTTATTTATTTTGAGAGAGAGAGAGAGAGATCGTGAGCAGGGGGATGGGCAAAGGGAAAGAGAGAATCTTAAGCAGACTCCATGAGTTGGATGCAGGGCTTCATCTCATGACCCTGAGATCAGGACCTGAGCCAAAATCAAGAGCCATTCACTCAACTGACTGAGCCACCCAGGTGCCCTGGGCCCTCTTCTAGACCTCTTATCCATGTATAAGAGGGCCAGGTCTGTGACAGCCATTTTACCAACAGCCTGAGGATGAAACTTATGAAAGAGGAGATCAGGACAAAGTCCAATGCAGAGAACAGAGCTGGAGCCCTGGCTGAACCACACCTTACCTTTTTCCTGCTTAGACAGGTTTGGTGTCCATGAATAGCCCTGATTTATATGCAATTTTTACTGGCGATTTGTGTTTCTGGGAGCCAAAAGGAACATTTTAATGTACAATTCCAATTTATATTTTTTAATGTTGCGTTTATTATTTTTCAAAAAGAATTTATTTGAGAGAAAGGGAGGGAGAGAGAGAGAGTGCGTGCGCCTGCATGCAAGGAGAATGGCAGAGGGAGAGGGAGAAGCAGGCTCCCCGCTGAGCAGGGAGCTGAAGGCAGATGCTTAACCGACTGAGCCACCCAACCCAGGTGCCTCTGTTGTGTTTATTTTTTAAAGTTTAAGAATTTTTTTCTGATTATAAAAATAATACACACTCATTGTAGAGAATGTAGAAAACATTGAAAGATACAAAGAAGATTAAATCCACCCATAAACCCATTATCCCTAGATAACTGCTATTAGTATTTTGAATCAGTCTTCTCTTTGTGTATACAAACTTATGATGCAGACTGGCCAGGTCCGAGGACCCCAAGAGCAGGTCCCACACCACCAGCCAAGAGGGTCCCTGGCTTTGCACAGGACAGAAATCAAATGCAAGCCAAGAGGAAGTAAGAGCAGAGTTTACTGAAGACATAGAACAGATACAAAATGTCCAGGAGACTTAAAGGGAGCAGGGGTCTCGTCTTGGCTCAGGGGTCTGGAGTTTTTACTGAGGGTGGTGGTATGGTGTACGTGTACTCTCAGGCATCCAGGAACTGGTAGAACAAGGATGAGTGCTCAGGTGTCCTCTGTAAGTCACTTATGCCCTGGAGCCAGGGGTCTTGGCATCAAGGTGTTTGGGGTCAGTGGCCTTGGAGAAGTTTATGACCCTGACTGGTCACTCCTTAGATGTTATGTATTGTTCTGGAAGACTCCAAAGAAATCATTAACTCTTGACCTTTACAAGAATATGTGTTAAGGCATGTGTAAGGCAGAGGTGCAGTTCCTAGCAAGAACAGAAGCAGGAAAAGGAACAAAGAAAAAGATGGCTTTCCCCACCCCGCCATGGGGTCCCTTTATATATATATAGATATAGATCTTACATATATATTATATATATATATATCCTGGTTTAATGAAACTGATAACCTAGTGGGAAATAGAAACCAACCAACCAACCAACCTAAAAGCCAAGCAAATAGATTAATACCTGCAACATGGGAGCTTGCAGTAATTATTGACATGTGTTATAACTGTTCAATGTTGGGTCAGTGGTTGCTAGTAATGTTATTCCCTAACTCCACATCCTAGAACAAATCATCTAAGATTTTAAGTTAATAACTATTAAAATATAATATGCTTTTATTATAGCATATTCTATATATTATACCTATTATTTTAATATGTAAATTGTATTTACATATTATTATATATAAAATTATGCTTTTACATGTGTGATGTAAAAAATAATGTCTCATAATGTCCATAAAAACAACCAGTTATCAATACATACTCATTTGGTTTCCCTTTGGTAGGTGGTATTTCTTTCTTATTTATGGCAAGTTGCACCCTGTTAGTGATTGTTTTGGCCCAGTCATCATTAGACTTTTCCCTAATGGTGTGTTTAATTACAACTAAAATGAATGCCTTATATTGGTCATTTTGGCAGTATACATATGAAGGGCCCAGTGTTCACCAGAATGTGGGGTAAAAACCTCTGGAGTAGGGCCTTGCTAGGATGGAAGCTGCATTGCTAAGAGAGTACCAATCCCTTAAGTTCTAAATGTTTTCCAATTTCCATTATGATTTTCTGACCCATGAGTTGACTGGAAGAGTAGAAATATGAGGGTTTACTAGCTGTCTGTTGGTTACTGATTTCTAATTTAACTCCATACTGGTCAGAGAACGTGGTTGCTATGATACCAATCCTAGACATTGTAGAGAGACTTGCTTTATGACCTAGTATGTTCAATTTTTTGTCAACTTTACACATATCCTTGTGTATATTTATTCTATGGTTGCTGAGTGCAGTGTTCTATTTGTATTCATTAAATCAAGCTAGGTAATTGTGTTATTCAGATCTTCTAGTTCCTCAAAGATTTTTTTATCCTCTTAATCTATGTATTAGTTTCCTGTGGTGCTGTAACAAATTACCATGAGTGATGTGGTAAACAACAGAAATGTATTCTCTCACAGTTCTGGGAGCTAGAAGTCTGAAATCAAGGCACTGGCAGGGTGAAATTCTCCGGAAACTCTAGAGGAGAATCCATTCTTTGCCTCCTCCAGATTTGGGTGGCTGTTGACATTTGAGTGGGAATGTGGCTCCATCACTCCAGTCTCTGCTTCTGGGGTCACATTACCTCCTGTTTTGTCTTCTTACATCTCCCGCTGCCTTTCTCTTAGGAGGACACTTGTCATTGGTTTTATGGCCCTCTTGGCTAATCCAGGAACCTCTCATCTCAAGAGCTTTAATGACATCTGCAAAGACCCTGTTTCTAAAATAAAGTAAGATTCACAGGTTCCAGGGATTAGGACACAGGTATATCTTTTTGGGGGCTACTATTCAACCCACTGCAATCTATTAGACAGAGATGTGAAAATCACCTGCCACGACGGTAGACTGCTCTTCCTTGTACTTTCATGAACTTTTGCTTCATATGTTTTGTGACCATGTTATTAGAGATATATTTATGATTTGTATCTTCCTTGTGTATTGAATATTTTATTAGGTAGAAACCTCTTTATCTCCAGTCACAGCCACCCACCCACCTATATAAAAGTCTATTGATGATAAACTATCGGTTGATGTTTGTCTATAAAAGATTGTAATTTGTTTTCCTTTTCCACCCTCTTTTTTTTCTGGGCACAGAATTCTAAGGTTACATTTTTTCCACCCTTAGCATTTTACTCAATTATCTTTCACTTAAGAAAATATTCCAAAAATTTCCCAGGGCCAGAGAATTAGTATAGTTCCAGGCCCATGTAATTAAAAACATGCACTGCTTCATAAAATATGTGCCACTAATATGTGGGAGCAATGTCTAGAATTAAATCATTGTTAAGTGACTGGTAAACAGTTGCATTAAGTATAGCACTGAATACAGTTGGAAAAACATATGTAGAGAAGCCCAAATAAATGTGGACATTGAAGTACATCCGAGATAATGATTTTTCAGCAGCTGAAGTGATTTTTCACATTAATTACACATCTGTGGAAATAAAGATTCATTATCTGCTAGAGTAAATAACAGGTTTTTCTAGTCAACTTTATCACCAGTAGCTAGAATGAGCTATAAACACAATAAAAATAACATTTGTTCTCCTGTAATATACTATTGCTATAATTTGAGAATGCAGAGAAATTAAAGAAATTATAATATAGTTACATAACCTCTCCTTTTTGCCCCCCAGGACTCTCACACATAATCTCAAATTTGTAGTCAGATTTGTTGAACACTGTGTGAAGCTTGGCATTTAAAAATTTAAAATTCCTGGCCTCGGTGTATAGAGAAGTTAAGGAACTTGAAAAAAAAAGTCCATGAATAGCTCAAACGCCTTTTTTTTTTTAAGCCACCTTGCTATGTTTCGGTTTTTATTCTTGGTTTCGAAGGTTTCGGTAGTATGGGCTGAGAAGCCCACCAGCAGACCCATCAAGGGCCACCTAGGGCAGTCCCACCCTTTTATAATGTGCGAACCCAGGCCTCTTGTGGCCTCTTAGCTCCGTGTCAACCAAAGGCCGGGGCTGCGAGACCCTGTGCGGTACGAAGACCCAGTAAATGCGGCGGGCGTAAGAAAGCCACCAGAGAAACGGGAACCTGTACCACAGCGAACGCCAGAGGATCTGGGGCGCATCTTCAGGAACGGGCCAGATTCCGGTCGCCCTGGTAACCAGACACAGAACGCGCGTGCGCAAACTCCCTTGTCACGTGGGGCCGGACCGGGGGCGGGATCGACGCCCGCCCCTCCGGACCCCGGGCCCCTCCTCTCTCAGCGCGGAGCCAGCGGAGGCGAGCCAAACCTTTGCCCTTTTGCGTGGGGGTGACTCACCGCTCCTGCCCCTTTTTGCTTTGCTTTCTCCTGGCTCGTTCCTCGCACCACGTGCCCTCTTGGCCGCTCCCCCAGCTACCCTTTCCAACCGCCTGTTGGAAGTTGCTGTAAAATGTCGTGAGGGGCGCTGCCGCTTTACGGCTGCCTCTCCCAGGCTAGAGCCCGGGAGCGCCCACCGCCGTCAGCCCTGTCTCTGAGAGTCGGGCCGGCGGAGACGGAGAGACCCGGCGCGCCGCTCCCCTCCCCGCCGCGCCCGTGCCGGCCCCCGGCGATGTGAGCTCGAGGAGGCTGCGGTGCCCCCTGGCCCGGGGTTGAGACGGGCGGCAGGTGCCTGTGAGGCGGGCGGGTGCTGGGGGCCTGCAGGATGGAGGAAAGCATGGAAGAGGAGGAGTGGGGCAGCTACGTGGCGATGATGGACGACCAGAACCACAACAACTGGGAGGCCGCGGTGGACGGCTTCCGGCAGCCCCCGCCACCGCCGCCGCCCCCCTCGTCGATCCCAGCCCCTGCGCGAGAGCCGCCGGGGGGGCAGCTGCTGGCGGTGCCCGCGGCCTCGGTGGACAGGAAAGGCCCCAAGGGGGGGCTCTCGATGGGGCCGCCACCACCGCCGGAGGCCAATGGGGTGATCATGATGTTGAAGAGCTGCGACACGGCCGCCGCTGTGGCCAAGGCGGCCCCCGCCCCCACCCCCAGCTCCACCATCAACATCAACACCTCCACCTCCAAGTTCTGTGAGTCCAGCCTCTCCCCAGCAGCCTTGGCTTTTCTCCTCCCCACCCGGACGCCGAATCCACCCTTCTCGGCCAGCCCCGCTTCCTTTGTTTCAGGCCTGGGTCTCTCCTCCCCTCCCCGCCCCCCCCCTTTGGTGTCTGCGGCCCGCGCCGGAGCGGCCCTGGCTTCTTGTGTTACCTGGCCTAGAGAAGCAGCCTGGTGTGCACACAGCCCCAAGTTCTCCTGCAAATGCGATCTTTATCACAGCTGGCTATCTCGAAACATTAAGAAGCTCTTCTCCGTTCCCCCTTCAAAGTTTCGCCTTCAGACGTGAGGGGAAAATAAGGCCTTCTGAGTTTCGTTAGGGAGAGTCTTTTTTTTTTTTTTTTTTTTGGTAACCAGATTGAACTCTGTCAATTGTGTTCTTGTGCTTTTAGCTAGTCTGCGTTAAACAACTCAGGAATTAGAAAGTTGACCAATGTCTACATCTCGTTCTTTCCCTTCTTCAGTGTACACCTTCTGCGTCCTGATAGGGAAATGTAGGAGTTGTTTCTTCGGTAACACCAATGCGGTGGGAACGACATCCGTTTTGAAGATAATAACGTATACAATTACTTTTCAAAGCCTACACTCATAAGAATAAGCCATTTAGCATGTGTCCAAATCCAAGATTATGTTGAATGTTGAACTTTATGTTAGTGATCTGCCTTCCCTTAATGTTCAATTGCGAGCAGAAAGATTGAAGACCAAAATCTGTTTTGTAATCCCAAACTGCCCCTAACCAGGAGGTATGCTTCTATAGCTAGGGGAAAAAAGTGCTTTTGCTTTGAGTGGGTTTATTTGGAGGTGGTGGTAGTGGTGAAAAGTGACCATGGCAGCCAGATTTTACTCTCCTATTAATAACTGCAGGTTTTGAATAGCATCTGGTAAAGCAACTGGAGATTTCATTTCTAGTTACTAATTTTATCAGGCGGTACCAGTAATTGTCCAATTAGCTGTGCAGAGAAAATATCTGCCTTGATTCAGATGTACAATTACAGCTTTACACTTTAATTTTTTTGGTGGGGACAAGCACATAATATCATTTATTTGCCTTCAAGATAAAGCTTTGGTCAAGGACTTTCATGTGTAGGTATGGTTGGTAAGAATCGGATATGATTTTTTTTTTTTTTTTGTATCATGCGTATGTGAGAATAATATAGTTTGTGTATTGAAGTCTACATATAGTGAAACCAGGCCTTGGACAGAGTGGCCAGGTGACTTATCTAAATGCTGACAGAAGCTTGTTTTAGTGCTTATATGGTTCATTTGAAGAGTTCAGAAAACACCATCAAATTAAGAGCAGAAACCAGTGAAATTACGAACAAAAGATTTGCTGAACCAAAAGATTGTTCTTTGAAGATTAATAAACTAGACCTCTGATAAGATTGATCAAGAAAAAAGATGCAAATATAATTAAGGGAAAATGGGAAATAACTACAAGCATGAGATTTTTTTTTTTTTTTTACATTTTTAAAGATTTTATTTATTTATTTGACAGAGAGAGACACAGTGAGAGAGGGAACACAAGCAGGGGGAGTGGGAGAGGGAGAAGCAGGCTTCCCTCGGAGCAGGGAGCCCGACACGGGGCTCGATCCCAGGACCCTGGGATCATGACCTGAGCGGAAGGCAGACGCTTAACGGCTGAGCCATCCAGGCGCCCCAAGCATGAGAATTTTAAAAAAGAATTTTATGAACTATAGGTTAATAAATATGAGAGCCTAGATGAAAAGTATAAATTCTTAGAAAAATACAAACTGAAAGTTGGTGTCAGAAGAAATGGATGGCTTGAATTAATATTTAACAAACTGAAATGGTAGACCTCCACTTTCAAAAACTGGGCTGAGATCAGTGAGTTGCTTTGAACTTTAACAATTCCTTTTTACAACTTGTTCTGGGAAATAGGGAAATAAAAAGATGCCTAGCTCAATTTATAAAGTTAGTGTTAGTGAAATCTTGATTTTAAACCTAGGTAAGGACGATATTAGAAAATTATAGATGTGTTTCAGTTATTAGCATAGATATGAAATCCTACTTCATGTCTGTGTTAAATCATGATCCATGGAGTTTAAGAATGTAGATATGATTCAACATCTGTTTACTATTAATGTAATTTATCACATTAGTAGGCTAAAGGAGAAAAATCATGATTATCTTGATACCATAAAAACATTCAATAAGATCAACAACTATATATGATAAAAACTCTTAGCAAGCTTGGAATATGAGGTAACCAGATCAAGGTCATTACCAAAAACCTACAGCAAATAATAATACTTAATGGAGAAATTTTAGATACATTCACTTTAAGATCAGTAACAAGGATGCCCTCTATCACTGTTGTTTAACACGGTAAGAAAAGTCCTGGCTAACACTACAAAGGAAAAAAATAAATATAAGGATATGAAGGGAAGCATAAAAACTCATTATTTGCAGATATTATCACTTATCTAGAAGAACCATTAGAATCCAGAGAAACTATTAGAACTAGTAAGAGTTTAGCAGGGTTACTGGATTGAAGATCAAACTACAAAAATTAGTAGCATTTACTACACTAGCAATAACCAACTAGGAAAGGTAATCAAAAGTATATATTGTAATAAATAAAAACATCAAAACTGTAAAGTCTCTAGGAATTAACACAAGAGTACATAAGAACTTTAAGAAGAAAACTTTAAAACTTTAATAAGGAACTAGAAGAGGATCTAAATAAGGAAAAACTTTCCACGTTCTTGGGATATGTTTGTTTATTATTATGAGGGTCATTTTTCTCCATTTTGATCTATAAATTTGATTAAATTGCCATCAAGATTCTAGTTGGTTTGTCTGACAAACAGTAACCTAAATCTAAAATTTATATGGCAGATGGGATAAAGTTTGTGAATAGCTAAAGCAATCTTTAATATTTGTTTTGGTGGAGCTTGCCTTATCAGAAATTAAGATACTGTTTCAAGACTGTAGTAATAAAAACTGTAGTGTCAGTGCATGAACAGAAAAATAGACTTGGGGAACAAATTAGAGAGCAGAGACTTGCCCATATGTGTTCAGGAACTTAAGGGTGGCATCATAAATCACTGGAGAAAGGAGTCATGTTAGGAAGAGTGGCTCACTATATGGAGAAAAAACAGACCTTACGCTTTAGAAAGGATGGGTTATGGATAAATTAAAAAGACCTAAATGTGAGAGAAATTATAAAATTAATGGAAGACATTGTTGAAGAAGGTCTTTCCTAAGGGAAAGGAAGCTTCAAAAATTTATAAAGGTAAAAAATGACTTCGATTATATAAAAACTAAAGATTTTCATTCAGTGAAAGGCAATGAGAAGGTATTTGCAGTGCCCAAATTGATAAGGGATTAATGATAAGGGATTAATGTGTAGACTAGACAAGGAACTACATATCAATAGAAAGAGGGCAAGCAACCTCTGTAGAAAAATAGTCAAAGGATATTAATAAGTAGGTTACAGAGTAGTAAATCTTAACATGCATAGAAAGAGGTGTTTGGAATTATTAAATAATCAGAGACAGGAAAATTAGAAGAGTAATAGTGTCTTTTCCCACCTGTTAGGTTGGCAAAAAGTAGAAAGCTGGATGGCACCAAGTGTGGGTGGGGATACAGGATTTGCTGGTTGAACTAACAATGTAGTGGACCTGTGAGGTGTTGAGATGCCCACACTCTGTGGACCAAATAATGAAAGATAGCTGGAATATTGATGAAGCCCTGAGCTATGACAGTCAAAGTGTATTTCTGGACTGTAAGATGAAAACAGCTTCCGGTGGTCTGTTTTTGGAATAGGTAAAAAGAAAGCATTTGTTAGCTTGATGGATGCATATGAGGTGCCAGGGATTGTGTTGATTTGTCCCAGTAGAGACTATATCTGGAACAACTACAATTGGAGTCACCACTTCATTTGGTTTACTATAATCCATAGTCATTCTCGAAGATCCAAGTCCTCTCCACTGGCTAGTGAAACAGAATGTCCTAACAATCCCCATCCCACTATCTTTTAAGTCTTTTTTGTTGGTATTGTCCTCCAGTTTCCACAGAGATGTGCTGTTGCTTTGGATTTATTATTTTGTTAGGAAGGAGCACATCTAGGGGATTTTACTTGGCCTTTTTTTTTTTTAAACACTTGGCCCTTCTTATGCTGATAACCCTTACTCCATAGTTTAGGGAGCCTTTAACTGTGTTCAAGAACACAGGGTAGGTCCATGGATTCATTGGGTCCACTGTGAGATGGATCGGAGCCAAAACACTTCTTTCTTCATATGACATCACAGCTCTTGATCTGACTGGTTTACCACAGTGATCTCCTGGTCCTTACAGGTTAGCATGGGCTTAGAGCCAGTGTTGAGTAACCCCTAAAAAGCCCAAGTGATTCTGTTTCCCACATGCACTGTCTCCTTGATGAAAAGCTGCATGTTCTCTCGGAAAGGCTAGGAGGAAGACTTCAAGTATGCTCTTGATGCAATGTTGTAGGGTCCTGCCTTGGTAGAACCCATTGTCTCCTTTTTTCCCAGGGGCTCTGTGTCTTTGAACAAGCTCAGCCTGTGTATAGGTGACATGCCATAATTCTTAACATTGTGGCCACTTAAGTCAGGCCTCAGATTGATAAACCTAGAGTTTTTTTTGTTTTTGTTTTCTTTTTTCCTTCTCATCAAGTGTACTGCCCACCTGTTTTTCCTTAGGACACCATGGTTAGCCACCACCAGAGATCCAAACCATTCTGATGACAGGTCTGGCCCTCTTGCTTGCCTATTATAACCATACCTACTTTTTATCTGAGGATTAAGTGCTTCTACTTATCCTTTGTCACTCTGGGAATCCCACTATCCCATTGAAATCAGGGAGCCCCCTCTAAAGGCAGTATTGGCCATCTTTAACCCAGAACTGCAAAGGACAGCCACCACAGCAGTTTTCAAGGAAATCAGTACATCCTTCACCAATATATTTAATTCCTTGAGGAAGGGTCTTGGAGAACATTTACGTGTGTGTGTGTGTGTTGGATGTGATAAACACACTCAAACATTCTTCATAAGTCTGGATTGATTCATTCTGCATACTAAGGAATATCTGGTGTTCCAACCACTTTTTCCCTCCCTCTTCCTCTTCATTCTCATTCTCTTCTTCCTCTTTTTCCTTTTTGTCCATTTCCTTCTTTCTCATACACCTTTTTCCCTTTCTCTTCCATTTATATTCAGTAAATTGTACCCATTTGAGGCATAACATTTTATTTAGGATTTGAGCAAGCTAAAAGCTAGTCTGTTACTGTTACTACTGGATGCTGGCAGAAGCAGGAGACTCCTGGATCAGAGAAAGAAGTATGTTATTCATGGCACAGTAAATAGTGTGAAAGTCAGCATATTTGCATAGGTTTCCCTTTCCCCAAGTCTCCCAGAGGCAATACAGTATGGCCAAGATAGATGCTCCCTCACTGGGTTTGTGTTGCAGCTGAAGAATGTTGAACTTGGGGAATCCACTGCTTTTCTAGAAAGCAGTAAGTGAGCTTGCTCTTTGTTCAGGGGAAGACATTACCTTGTCTTTCAAGGTTACCAGCTATAGAATGGCTCAAGTTCAAGAGCAGTTGGTCTGGGCCTTGCAATCTTAGCACACTCAGCAAGACATGTAGGAGTGCAAGAAGCCCAAGGAAGACTCTCTCCACTAGTAACCACTGAAACAATCAATAGAACATTTTCACCACTAAAATACTTTTTATGCTTCTTTGCTTTCAGTACTCCTGCCCCTAGCCCCTCTGCTTTCTGCTACTAGGTTTTCTTATAAATGGTATCATACAATCTGTATTATTTTATGCTTGGCTTCTTCACCTTGTTTTTTAGATTCGTACATGTTCTTGCATGTTCCTGCTTTTTAGGGCTGAGTTCTGTTTTTGGGGGGGATACCACAAATTGTTTGTTCATATGTTGGTGATCATTTGGGTTGTCTCCAGTTTGGGTTATTATGAATAAAGCTGTTATGAACCATCATGTAGGTTTTGTGTAGACATAGGTTTTCATACAAATACCTGTAAGTGGGATTGCTTGGTCATATATTAGCTGTATGTTTAACTTTATGAGAAACTGCAGCCTGTTTTTCAGAACGGTCGTATCATTATACATTCCTGTTAGGAATGTGTAAAAGTTCCAGTGCTCCACATACTTACTGATATTTATACTGGGTACATTTCACATTCTTGGTATTGTAAGGTTTCTTACAATTGTTTGTTTTAATTTTAGCCACTTTAGACGGAGAATAGTAATATCTCATTGTGGTTTTATTTTGCATTTCCCTTTTACACATGCCATTGGCTTTTTTCATGTGCTTATTTCCCTTTAATGTAATTTTGTGAGAATCTCTTTAAGTTTTTCTTGGGTTGTTTGTCTTACTGCAAGAATTCATCATTAATTTTAGGTACATATTCTGTGAGATACTATGTATTGTGATTGTTATCTCTGTGACAATGTCCTATGAAGAACGGAAGTTTTAAATTTTGATGAAGTCTGACATCAATTTTTCTTATATGGTTTGTACTTTTTTTATCCTAAGAAATATCCTAAGAAATTCCTCACAGTCAGGGAGATTTTTTTTTTTTAAAGATTTTATTTATTTATTTGAGAGAGAGAATGAGACAGAGAGAGCATGAGAGGGGGGAGGGTCAGAGAGAGAAGCAGACTCCCTGCTGAGCAGGGAGCCCGATGCGGGACTCGATCCTGGGACTCCAGGATCATGACCTGAGCCGAAGGCAGTCGCTTAACCAACTGAGCCACCCAGGCACCCCACAGGGAGATTTTTTTTTTCCTGTATTTTATTTTAGAAATCTTATGGTTTTAGCTTTTACGTTTTAGATCTAAGTTATGAGTTGATAACTCTGTGTAGTATAGGGATTGAAGTTCTTTTTTTTTCTTTTATATGGATATCCAGTTGTTTCAGCACCATTTATTGAGAAGATTATCCTTTCCTCACTGAGTTACTTTGGCAACTTTGTTGAAAAATAACTGACCATATACGTAGTGGGTCTGAGTTCCATTAATCTGTTCTTTGGTGTATCATATTTAGGATTGTTGAATCTTCTTAATGAATTGGTTGGTTGATCATTATAGAATGTCTGTCTTTATCTTTGGTAATATTCCTTACTCTGAAGGATGCTTTTTTTTTTTTTTTTTTTGATAAGCCATTCCCGTTGTTTTATTTTTTTTCAAGATTATTATTTGAACAATATATCTTTTCCTATTTTATTTTAACCTTTCTGTGTATTTAAAGTGCATTTCTTGTATACAGCCTATGGTTTTATTTTGCTTTTTTAAGTCTAGTCTGACAACCTCTGCCTTTTTTTTTTTTAAAGATTTTATTTATTTTGAGAGAGAGTGCAAGTGCATGCACAAGTTGGGGGAGGGGCAGAGGGAGAGAGAGGGAGACTCTCAAGCAGGCCTCATACTCAGTGTGGAGCCTGATGGGGAGTTTGATCCCATGACCCTGAGATCATGACCCGAGCTGAAATCAAGAGTTGGATGCTTAACCAACTGAGCTACCCAGGTGTCCTAACCTCTGCTTTTTAATTGGAGCATTTAGACCATTTACATTTAATGTAATTAACAATGTGGTAGGGTTTAAATCTACCGTCTTCTGATTTGTTTTCTCTTTGTTCCCTCTGTTCTTTTGTTTTTCTTAAATTTCCTCTTTTCCTGTCTTCTTTTTCATTATTTTTTATGATTCATGTATGTCTTCATTTTGGTTTATTAGCATGCCTTTTTTTTAGTTCTTATTTTAGTATTTACAATATGAAAATTAAGCATGTCACAACGTGCCTTCAAGTATTAGACCACTTCACATATAATGTAACAATCTTACCAGTATACTTTATTTCTCCCTCCTGTCCTTTATGCTGTGTTGCTATTGTCCTAATTGTACTCTTACTTATAACACACATCAAATATACAGTTATTAAGTTTGCCTAAAACATCCATTTATCTTTAAAAAAAATTTAGGTGAAATTCATGTAACATAAAATTCACCATTTTAAAGTGAACCATTCAGTGGCATCTAGTACATTCACAGTGTTGTGCAGCCATCCCTTTATCTGGTTCCAAAGCATTTTCATCACCATAAAATAACATCTGGTACCGTTAAGCAGTTATTCTCCATTCCTCCCTTCCCCAGCCTTTGGCATCCAGCAACTTGCTTTCTGTCCCTATGGATACACCTATTCTGGACATTTCATATGAATGGAATCATGTAATATATGAAATTTGTCTTAAATAATCAAAAACTGGACAATAATTCTTTTTTGTTTGCTCAGATAGTTACTGTTTCTGTCATTCTTTATTCCTTTATTTGGACCCAAGTTTCCACCTCTTATTTTACTTCTGTCTTGAGAACTTACATTAATATTTCTTACAGGGCAGTCCTTTTGTCCTTGAATTCAGCTTCTGTTAGTCTGCAAAAGTATTTTACTTTCATTTTCTGAGGATATTTTTGCTGGATATAGAATTCTAGATGGACAGTCTTTATTTTGTTTTGTTTTTGTTTTTCAACACTTTAAAGATGCCTTTCCATTGTCTCTGGTCTTCCTTATTTCTTATAAAACATGTCCGTATAGTCTTATCTTTGTTCCTCTCTCTAACTTGTCCTTTTTTTCTGGCTGCTCTTAGGATTTTCATTTATGGCTTAAGTTTTCAGCAGTTTGATTGTTATGTTCCTTGGGGTAGGGTTTTCTTTATGTTTATTCTTTTTATTGTACATTGAGCTTCTTGGATTTGTAAGGTTTTAGAATTTGTCAAATTTGGAACATTATCGTTCATTATATAATTAATTATAGTTAACATATTGTATATTAATTATAATTACATTAATACATATTTATAATTATGTAATTAGAACAATATTATAATTATATATAATTAAAAAAAATTTACCACTCACCCCTTAGTTACACATATGTTAGACCACTTGTTATTGTACCCTAAATCACTAAGGTTCTGTTAATTATCTTTTTCAGTTTTTTTTCCCACTCCCTGTGCCTCAGTTCAGATAGTTCCCATTGCTATGTCTTCCTTGGTATCTAATCTGCTCTGTTAATCTTGCTTTTATTTAGCAGGAGTTCCAGCTGTTCTTAATGTAGGCTGTCATTGAGTCTAGATTTCTGTCAGTTAACTGAGCAAACTGTTATAACCATATCTAGTTGCTTGAAGTAGTACAGTAAATAATCTTTAGTAAGTGTATTCCTTTTGATAACTTAAATCTTATCTAAAGTTGTTTCGTTCTTATCCAGTAACCCTAGAATCTCATCCCACGTGCATTCTCTAGGTTTCTGTCAACGTAAGGTGTTAAAGTCTTCGGAAGTCTTAAAGTCTTCCAAAGTCTGTAGTTTTTTTGGAATGTAAGCTGTCTCCTGTTGGTTTAGGTTTGGTACTTGTTCCCCGGGAGAATCTGATTTGGTTGGAGGTTTAGGGGCAGTGAGGGCTGCTTGCAGGTAAGACATGAGGAGATCTGCATTCCCTCATTAGGTTTCAGGAAATGTCATGACAGAGTCTTCACTTAGGTAAAGACTAACCTCATGTTGTGGAGGAGGGGTACTTCTTAGGCAGGGAAGGCTCAGTGACTTTTGTGAGGTCAGGGTTCCCAGATGATCAGACTCCACCACGCTGGTCCCATTTCAGGTCTCAAGGTCCTACTGTTCCACAACCAGTATCCTTTCACTTAAAAGATTTGTCTAAGCTTTGAATTACTTTTGTATGGCAGTTGTGTAGCTTGCAGGATCATTCTGTTTCTGACTTTTGGGCTATATCAACCCTGTGCCTATAAGAACTAAGAGATTCTTTTATGACAGTCACAGATACTCTTTGGTCTTTGTTCGTTGAGCTAATCTTTTTTTTTTTATTAAGATTTTTATTTATTTGTTTGACAGAGAGAGACAGCGAGAGAGGGAATACAAGCAGTGGGAGTGGTGGGAGAGGGAGAAGCAGGCTTCCTGCTGAGCAGGGAGGCCTGAAACGGGGCTCGATCCCAGGACCCTGGGATCATGACCCGAGCTGAAGGCAGACGCTTAACGACTGAGCCACCCAGGAGCCCCTGTCCTGGCATTTCACCTCTAAATGCTGTCTGCCATGTACTATTGCATTATGTTATCTGATGTTGGCACTGTCATCATTGCCTCTAAATCCAACTAGATTGGAAAACCAAGCCAGCTTCCTGGCTTTTGAGAATGCGTCTTGTCACTGCTTCAGTACTTTATCGATTACAGTTCAGTGCAAGAAATCACTCTAGATATCCAAAGCAAGAAGATAATTTAATACCGGAAATTAGGTCCTTTAAACATTTTGAAAGGTTGGAGGTGTAGAAGTCAGTGAGGCTGCTCCATTAAAGCTGAGGGAGGGCAGGCTCCCTCCACTGCTGTGCCACCACCATCCTTTAGTCATCAAAGCTGCCTCCCTCGTCCCTGAAGTGGATCACCAGACACTGGAACTTGGAGTTTGGATGTCACAAACTCACCTGTCTCTAGTTTTACTTGCCAGAATCACCAGCAGCAATAATATGTCCTTTGCCTCACTTTGACCTTGCAAATTTCACTCAAATGTGTCTTACTGGTGGAATCTAATTTGGGACGTGTAATTATTTAGTTCAGCTTTCCATTCTACATTGGTTAGCTTTCTATGACAATAACTCCCAAATCTCAGGAGCTTATGGAGCAACGCAGGTTTATTCTTGTTCATGTTACATTCGTGGCTGACAGTTGCCTGTGGCTTTTCACATGTCATCTCATTGTCAAGAGCAGCTCTTTTCTGGGTCCTGTCACTCTTGGCAGAGGCAAACAGAAGAGTGGACAGAAGCACTAAATGGCTTTTAAAGCTTTTGCTCAGATGTAACACATGTTACATCTGCTCATATTGCAAATATATTAAACAGAATAGAATGGTTCCCTGTCACGATGTATTGGGGATGGAGGCAGGTGGGACTGGGGTATGATAATAAAAAGCAGTGAGTGGGTAGAGACAGGGAGGGTGGGGAGGGATCTTGCATTAACTGATACTGTGCCATGATCTCAGGAAAATTACTAACCCAGTACACCAAAAGTTTCTCTTCTTCAGAGGGACAAAAGCTTCACGGGATTTTAAATTGAATTCAGAGAAATTATTCTGTTTTTTAATTAATGATTAAAAAATGTGTTAAAGTTGACTTTTGAATTAAATGAAAGTGTTTACTGATTTTGGTAAATCCTGTCCTTTACATCTGCCAGTTTCCAGATTGGCTGATCCTTTTACAAGTGTATCAGTTAATGCATTCAGGTCTTAAAATATGCACTGTTTGTAGCATCTGTGGTTGTTGTTTGGAATCTTCTTGCCTTCCAGCTTAGTGGAGTTGTGCTGCAGTAAGTGGCACTATGATATTGATTGATAGGCTGAATTTCAGGGTCTCATTGGGAATCTTGTCTTGCCGCTTTTTGACATGTATTGTACAAAGTGACATTGGTGAAGCTATAAGAGAAAGCCACTGTAATGTTTCTGTAAGGCCCAGTCCCAAATCCCTAAAGGAAATGAATGCTCTTACTTCCTCTTTAAACTGTAACTCTGTGAATTGTAGACCATATGTAATCACATGGTAAACTGTTAAATCCATATAAAAATTGTGGATAGCCTTTTGTAACATGTTAGCAGGACAAACTGGCCTTCTGTTTTTCTTTCTACTTCTGTAGTCATTTGGCTATTAACCTCTATAGATAGAGTTATAGATCCATAATTTGTAGTTGCAGTTGTGCTGACCAGACATCTGAATGGCATTTTATCCAACAAACATTTATTTAGGGTCTTCTGTGTGCCGGGGTAATATTTTAGCCTTCGGTGATGAGACAGAGTTTAGTGTGGGAGGTGACAGATAATTATGATGTTATGATTAAATGCTGTAATAAAGCTATGTAAGTACATGGTAGAGGAAAAAGAGAATCTTTATGAAAATGAATAAAAGTTTGTCAGAATGGGGGCCCCTGGGTGGCACAGTGGGTCGGGCCTTAGGCTCTTGGTTTCAGCTCTGGTCGCAATCTCAGGGTGGTGGGGTTGGGCCCCATGTCCAGCTCCCTGCAGAGTCTGCTGAGGTTTCTCTCTCCCTCTGCCCAACCCTGCACTCTCTCTTTCAAATAAATAAATCTTAAAAAAAAAAAAAGTTTGGGGGTGCCTGGGTGGCTCAGTTGTTAAGCGTCTGCCTTCAACTCAGGTCATAGTCCCAGGGTACTGGAATTGAGCCCCACATCAGGCTCCCTGCTCAGCGGGGAGCCTGCTTCTTCCTCTGCCTTCCCCCTGCTTGTGTTCCCTCTCCCGCTGTGTCTCTCTCTGTCAAATAAATAAATAAAATCTAAAAAAAAAAAAAAAAAAGTTTGTCAGGAATAAGGAGGTGGGATTGGGTTCAAAGAGACTTCCTTTGCAGAGGGGGCATTCTGTGCCTAACACCCAGAGTTGACATTGTTGGAACACAGGGTGTGAGGACGGAGTGGTGCAAATTAAACACAGATGGATAGAAAGGTGTCTGGTTAGGGACATGCCATGTTAGAGGTAGGATTTTCTTTTGTAGGAATAGGAGCTACTGAAGGGTATTAAGAGAGTCAACTTGGCAAAATTTGTCTTACTATGTTAATTTAGATTGGAAAGGAGAGTGAATGGAGGCCTAGAGACGAGTTTAGGGGGTTGTAATTGTAGTCCAGACAAGAGATGATGACCTGAACAAATAAAGCATTGGAAGCAATCATGTTTCAGATTTTGGAAATATTTGGGGACTAGAGTCTACAAAATTTGGGGGTGAAGGAGGGAGGATATAGATCTGGGATGAGTATAGGTAGGGCTCTGTGTGTGTGTGTGTGTGTGTGTGTCTTTTTTAAGGTCTATGGAATAGTAACGTAGAGAGGTCTAGTGGGCAATTGGTGAACTCTGAGCTTTCTTATTCCCTGTGCCTTAGAATATTTATTGGAAATACTGAAACAAAAATTTCTTTTCACTAGATTTTTTTTCTCTTTCTGAGGATTTGAAATTCACCAAACTCTTTGGCCTTAAAACAACACAAAACTTTGTTTTTGTTAAAATACAGGTTCATAATTCAGGGCGCCTGGGTGGCTCAGTTGGTTGAGCGACTGCCTTCGGCTCAGGTCATGATCCTGGAGTCCCTGGATCGAGTCCCGCATCGGGCTTCCTGCTTGGCGGGGAGTCTGCTTCTCCCTCTGACCCTCCCCTCTCTCATGTGCTCTCTCTCATTCTCTCTCTCTCAAGTAAATAAATAAAATCTTTAAAAAAAAAAATACAGGTTCATAATTCAAACTGTATGAAAAGATATATAATGAGAATCAGTGGTTCCCTCCTCTGCCCCTTCCCATTCCTGGACCTATAACCCAGAGTCAGTCACTTAGCATTCATTTAGCTGTTTCTTCTAGTATTTATCCACACAATTCAGTGTGTTAATGTTGTTATTGCTTGATTTATCACTTTTATATGATCTGTTGGCTTCAGGTTATTAATATGAGGTTTTAGTTCTCTTATACCTCTACCTACCTTACCCCTTCAATTCTTTTAATACCACAATTTTTCATTCAATTAATAAACCATCTTTACATTATGACTATGTAAATATTCACCAAAAGGCCAGGAGTGCACTCAGATTCCTTTTTCTTTCACATAGATCTTTATTATTAGTTGCTTTGTTTATACCTACATCATTTTTGTTAAGTGTATTTTTAAAACTTTTCAATGGCTTCATCAGATCCACCATCTGTCACTGGTGTTTTAAAAATGCCCAATTAATCTGTATTTTCTTTTTGTCTGCTTGTGAAGCTGTTAATCTTGTTTCTGTTTATTCCTTAGGGCTACTGCACAGTTGCCTTGCAGGGGCTTCCCAAATAGTTGGAATGATTGTTACTCGACGTCTTCCTTTTTATTGTTTTTCCGTGTGTGTGTGTGTGTGTGTGTGTGTGTGTGTGTGTGTGTAGAACATATCTTCTAGTAGTTTCCTGAGAAAATGTGTGTATATAATAAAGTTTCAGGTTTTCTCTGTCTAAAAATTCTGTCTTCACCCTTAATTGACAGTTTGGGTCTAGAATTATTAACTGAAAACAACTTTTCCTTGGAATTTTTCAAGTGCTGCTTCATTGACTTTAAGCTTGCAGTATTATATTGGAGAATTCAGGTGCCATTTTAATTTTTGGTCTTTCGTATGTGACCTTTTTTCCCCTTGAAAAAATTTCTGGGATATTTTCTTATATTAATGTGTCAATATTTTTCTCCCTTTACATTTTTTCTATTCCTTTTTTCTGGAATTATGGGTTGTCAGGTGTTGAATTTCCTGTTTTTGTTTTCTGTCAACTACTTTTTGCTATATCCTCTTAATGTTTGGGGAGAATTTCTTGATATTCTGTTGTTTTTTTTTAACAGCTGCTATATTTTTATTTTAAGAGCATTTGGATTGCTTTTTCATGGAAGTGCCTTTAATTTTTATCTTAATCTCTTCAAGGATAATAATTACAGGGTTTTTTTTTCAAGTTTTTAAAATTCTCTTAATTATCTATCTTTTCAGTTTTTTTTTTTTAAGATTTTATTTATTTACTTGACAGAGAGATAGCTAGAGCAGGAACACAAGCAGGGGGAGTGGGAGAGGGAGAAGCAGGCTTTCCGCGGAGCAGGGAGCCTGATGTGGGGCTTGATCCCAGGACCCTGGGATCATGACCTGAGCCAAAGGCAGACGCTTAACGACTGAGACACCCAGGCGCCCCTATCTTTTCAGTTTTTGTTTTGATTTCTCATGTCCAAAACTTTCTACAAATCTTGGTGATCCATAGCCGTCTATTTATATAAAACTGAAAAAGGCTAATTGTGGTAGTTCTGTGTTTACAAGGGGCCTTACCAAGTGTAAGTGTTGGCCTTCACTTTAGGCTAATTAGATGCAGAGCTGCTGTTTTGTTGGGGAATTGTCAAATGTTAGTATGGGAAAGTCCTTTCTCTGGCTCTGTTCATTTTCTCTAGGGGAAGATCTTTCATCCTGGGACAATGGTGGGGGTAGTAGCTAAATGGAACAGGAAGTAAAGTACATTTCTCCTGGTCCATGGCATTCTAGAATTTATGAGGAGCAGGATTAGATGTTTGAGTGTTCCTTACATTGACTTTCGGCTTTTACTTAATCCATCAGCTCTGTGTTTCATACAGACATGCTTGTGCATGCGCCCCCTCCGCCCTTCATATATCTGTGTCTCAGAGTCCCAGGCTTGTATCTTTCAGTTTCTGCACAGATTAACCCTTTCCTTTTTACTGTTTTGTCTACAGATTTGCAGCCAATCTTCACCTCTCCCCTCCGTGCCCCCCATTCTCTGCCTCTAACCCACACTCATGTATCCTGTCTTCAAGCCCTGAACTTCTGGATCCTGCAGGGCAAGATTAGCTCACTTATTGGTGCTTCCACCTCAGCACACACTGCCTTGTACTACTATTTCAAAGTTAAACTTTCCTGGTCTTAATGCCATGGAGAGATTGACTTGTAGGAAATCAACAACAGACTTTTAAAACTATGGCACACCTACACTTAGCATGATTTACACCTCTGTATTCAGTTGAGCAGATATTTTATGAATATTATGAGATTTTGGATTAGCTGGAGTTAGAACTAGAATAGATGATAGCCCTTGCCCTTTTCATATGTACTATCATAACGTGTTCATTTTAGGAAGTGTGTTACAATCTCAAGTGTGATGTTTTAGTTGTAGAATAATGTTGTGTGGTAACTCTCCTAAAGGTATATGGACTTCAGTCTTGCTGTAGGCCACTGCAGCTGGTTTTTGGAGATAGTAGTGATGAAGGATGTTTATGCCATTACGTTTTGTGAAATTGAGAAATGTGTGGATTTTTAAGCAGTAAAACAGTAATTAAATGTATTTCCTATACAAATTTTAGAGTGTTTTGAGGAAAGAAACATGTTATTTGAAGTAAGACAAAGCAGGTTATATAGTTTCACACAGTATGTTACAAGCCTTTTGTGGACTAAAATGTTTTCCTTTTGGGGATGATAGGATAGGATGGGGTGGGAAGCACAGAATCCTTAAACAATGAGTTAATGAGGACTTACATGAAATAAAAATAAGATACTAGTGTTATCTAATTGCTTATGTGAATGTAACTTCATTTTTACATGGAATGATTTCTTAATGATCACAGTAGACATTTTATATTGTCCATAGTATTTAATTGATTTTAATCGAATTAAACCACAAACTCTAAACTTCCTGAACAAACAAATACCTGAAGCATGCAACTTTGAAAAGGTTTTTGCCTACTTCAGAAGCAGTTGCTTCATTAGGACTTAACATAAGCTGCCCTCCTCTATTGGCAAATGGAAATACACCTGAGTAGTAGGGTTTTTTTTCCCCTCCTAATAAGGAAAAGGATATTTAAAGTATTTGGTAACCCCTTTTATTTATTTTTTTATTAACATATAATGTATTATTTGTTTCAGGGGTACAAGTCTGTGATTCATCAGTCTTACACAATTCACAGCACTTACCATAACACATACCCTCCCCAGTGTCCATCACCCATCCACCCCATCCCTCCCACCCCCCTCCACTCCAGCAGCCCTCAGTTTGTTTCCTGAGATTAAGAGTCTCTTATGATTTGTCTCCCTCTCTGGTTTTGTCTTGTTTCATTTTTCCCTCCCTTCCCCTATGATCCTGTCTTGTGTCTCAGATTCCTCATATCAGTGAGATCATATGATTGTCTTTCTCTGATTGACTTATTTCGCTTAGCATAATACCTTCTAGTTCCACCCACATAATGGCAAATAGCAAGATTTTTTTTGTTTGTTTGTTTTTTGATGGCTGCATAATATTCCATTGTGTATATATACCACATCTTCTTTATCCATTCATCTGCTGATGGACATCTAGGCTCCTTCCATAGTTTGGCTATTGTGGACATTGCTGCTATAAACATTGGGGTGCACGTGCCCTTTTGGATCACTACATTTGTATCTTTGGGGTAAAATACCCAGTAGTGCAATTGCTGGGTCGTAGGGTAGCTCTATTTTCAACTTTTTGAGGAACCTCCATACTGTTTTCCAGAGTGGCTGCGCCAGCTTGCATTCCCACCAACAGTGTAGGAGGGTTCCCCTTTCTCCGCATCCTCACCAACATCCGTTGTTTCCTGACTTGTTAATTTTAGCCATTCTGACTGGTGTGTGTTGGTATCTTATTGACGTTTTGATTTGTATTTCCCTGATGCCGAGCGATGTTGAGCACTTTTTCATGTGTCTGTTGGCCATTTGGCTGTCTTTGCAAAGATGTCTGTTCATGTCTTCTGCCCATTTCTTTCTTTTTTTTTTAAGAGTTTATTTATTTATTTGACACAGAGAGAGAGACAGAGGAAACACAAGCAGGGGGAGTGGAAGAGGTAGAAGCAGGCTCCCTGCTGAGCAGGAAGTCCGATGCGGGACTCGATCTCAGGACCCTGGGATCACAACCTGAGCCAAAGGCAGACGTCTAACGACTGAGCCACCCAGGTGCCCCTTCTGCCCATTTCTTGATAGGATTATTTTTTCTTTGGGTGTTGAGTTTAATAAGTTATTTATAGATTTTGGATACTAGCCCTTTATCTGATATGTTATTTGCAGGTATCTTCTCCCATTCTGTCAGTTGTCTTTTGGTTTTGTTGACTGTTTCCTTTGCTGTGCAAAAGCTTTTTATTGTGAGGAAGTCCCAATAGTTCATTTTTGCCCTTGCTTCCCTTGCCTTCGGCAATGTTTCTAGGAAGAAGTTGCTGCGACTGAGGTGGAAGAGGTTGCTGCCTGTGTTCTCCTCAAGGATTTTGGTGGATTCCTGTCTCACATTAGGTCTTTCATCCATTTTGAGTGTATTTGTTTGTGTGGTGTAAGGAAATGGTCCAGTTCATTCTTCTGCATGTGGCTGTCCAATTTTCCCAACACCATTTGTTGAAGGGACTGTCTTTTTTCCATTGGACATTCTTTTCTGCTTTGTCGAAGATTAGTTGACCCTAGAGTTGAGGGTCCATTTCTGGGCTCTCTATTCTGTTCCATTGGTCTATGTGTCTGTTTTTGTGCCAGTACCATACTGTCTTGATGATAATAGCTTTGTTAAAGAGCATGAAGTCCGGAATTGTGATGCCACCAGCTTTGCTTTTCTTTTTCATCATTCCTCTGGCTATTCGGGGTCTTTTTTGGTTCCATACAAATTTTAGGATTATTTGTTCCGTTTCTTTGAAAAAAGCTGATGGTATTTTGATAGGGATTGCATTAAATGTGTAGATTGCTCTAGGTAGCATTGACATTTTCACAATATTCGTTCTTTCAATCCATGAGCATGGAATATTTTTCCATTTCTTTGTGTCTTCCTCAATTTCTTTCATGAGTATTCTATAGTGACTGAGTACAGATTCTTTGCCTCTTTGGTTAGATTTAGTCCTAGGTATCTTATAGTTTTGGGTGCAATTGTAAATGGGATCGACTCCTTAATTTCTCTTTCTTCTGTCTTGTTGGTGTATAGAAATGCAACTGATTGCTGTGCATTGATTTTATATCCTGCCACTTTGCTGAATTCCTGTATGAGTTCTAGCAGTTTTGGGGTGGAGTCTTTTGGGTTTTCCACATAAAGTATCATATCATCTGCAGAGAGTGAGTTTGACTTCTTTTCCGATTCAGTTGCCTTTTACTTCTTTTTGTCATCTGATTGCTGAGGCTAGGACTTCTAGCACTATGTTGAATAGCAGTGGTGATAGTGGACATCCCTGCCATGTTCCTGACCTTTGGGGAAAAGCTCTCAGTTTTTCCCCATTGAGAATGATACTTGCTGTGGGTTTTTCATACATGGCTTTTATGATATTAAGGTATGTACCTTCTATCCCTGCGCTCTGAAGAGTTTTAATCAAGAGAGGATGCTGTACTTTGTCAAATGCTTTTTCTGCATCTACTGAGAGGATCATATGGTTCTTGTTCTTTCTTTTGTTAATGTATTGCATCACATTGATTTGCGGATGTTGAATCAACCTTGCAGCCCAGGAATAAATCCCACTTGGTCGTGGTGAATAATCCTTTGAATGTACTGTTGGATCCTATTGGCTAGTATTTTGGTGAGAATTTTTGCATCCATGTTTATCAGGAATATTGGTCTGTAATTCTCCTTTTTGATGGGGTCTTTGTCTGGTTTTGGGATCAAGGTAATACTTGCCTCGTAAAATGAGTTTGGAAGTTTTCCTTCCATTTCTGTTTTTTGGAACAGTTTCAGAAGAATAGTTAATTCTTCTTTAAATGTTTGGTAGAATTCCTCTGGGAAGCCATCTGGCCCTGGGCTCTTGTTTGTTGGGAGATTTTTGATTACTGCTTCAATTTCCTTTGTGGTTATGGGTCTGTTAAGGTTTTCTATTTCTTCCTGGTTCCGTTTTGGTAGTTTATACATCTCTAGGAATGCATCCATTTCCTCCAGATTGTCTAATTTGCTGGCATATAGTTGCTCATAATATGTTTTTATAATTGTATTTTTTTGGTGTTGGTTGTGATGTCTCCTCTTTTTTTTTTTTTTAAGATTTATTCATTTCAGGGGGCGCCTGGGTGGCTCAGTTGGTTAAGCGACTGCCTTCGGCTCAGGTCATGATCCTGGAGTCCCGGGATCGAGTCCCGCATCGGGCTCCCTGCTCGGCAGGGAGTCTGCTTCTCCCTTTGACCCTTCTCCCTCTCATGCTCTCTGTATCTCATTCTCTCTGTCTCAAATAAATAAAATAAAAAATCTTTAAAAAAAAAAAAAAAAAGATTTATTCATTTCAGACACAGAGATACAGAGAGAGAGAGAGAGAGCATGAGCAGGGGGAGAGGCGGAGGGAGAGGGAGAGCAGCCTCCCCGCTGAGCCAGGAGCCCAATGTGGGGCTCGATCCCAGTACCCTGGGATCAGGACCTGAGCTGAAGGCAGATGCCCAACCATCTGAGCCACCCAGGCACCCCAGTGATGTCTCCTCTTTCATTCATGATTTTATTTATTTGGGTCCTTTTTCTTTTCTTTTTGATAAGTCTGGCCAGGGGTTTACCAATCTTAATTAATTCTTTCAAAGAACCAGGTCCTAGTTTCATTGATCTGTTCTACTGTTCTTTTGGTTTCTGTTTCATTGATTTCTGCTCTGATCTTTATTATTTCTCTTCTCCTGCTGGGTTTAGGCTTTATTTGGTGTTCTTTCTCTGGCTCCTTTAGGTGTAGGGTTAGGTTGTGTATTTGAGACCTTTCTTGTTTCTTGAGAAAGGCTTGTATTGTTATATACTTTCCTTTTAGGACCGCCTTTGCTGCATCCCAAAGATTTTGAACAGTTGTGTTTTCATTTTCATTTGTTTCCATGAATTTTTAAAATTCTTCTTTAATTTCCTGGTTGACCCATTCATTCTTTAGTAGGATGCTCTTTAGCCTCCATGTATTTGAGTTCTTTCCGACTTTCCTCTTGTGATTGAGTTCTAGTTTCAAAGCATTGTGGTCTGAAAATATGCAGGGAATGATCTGAATCTTTTGGTACCGGTTGAGATCTGATTTGTGACCCAGGATGTGATCTATTCTGGAGAATGTTCCATGGGCACTAGAGAAGAATGTGTATTCTGTTGCTTTGGGATGGAATATTCTGAATATATCTCTGAAGTCCCATTTGGTCCAGTGTGTCATTTAAAGTCTTTATTTCCTTGTTGATCTTTTGCTTAGATGATCTGTCCATTTCAGTGAGGGAGGTGTTAAAGTCCCCTACCATTATTGTATTGTTGTCAATGTGTTTCTTTGCTTTTGTTATTAATTGGCTTATATAATTGGCTGCTCCCGTGTTAGGGCCATAGATATTTAAAATTATTAGATCTTCTTGGATAGACCCTTTAAGTATGATATAGTGTCCTTCCTCATCTCTTATTAAGGATTGCCACCCCAGCTTTCTTTTGATGTCCATTAGCATGGTAAATGATTTTCTAACCCCTCACTTTCAGTCTGGAGGTGTCTTTGCGTCTAAAATGAGTCTCTTGCAGACAGCATATCGATGGGTCTTGCTTTTTATCCAATCTGATACCCTTTGTCTTTTGTTTGGGGGCATTTAGCCCATTTACATTCAGGGTAACTATGGAAAGATATGAATTCAGTGCCATTGTATTGCCTGTAAGGTGACTGTTACTGTATATTGTCTGTGTTCCTTTCTGGTCTATGTTACTTTTAGGCTCTCTCTTTGCTTAGAGGACCCCTTTCAATATTTCTTGTAGGGCTGGTTTGGTGTTTGCAAATTCTTTTAGTTTTTGTTTGTCCTGGAAGCTTTTTATTTCTCCTTCTATTTTCAATGACAGCCTAGCTGGATATAGTATTCTTGGCTGCATATTTTTCTCATTTAGTGCTCTGAATATATCCTGCCAGTCCTTTCTGGCCTGCCAGATTTCTGTGGATAGGTCTGTTGCCAATCTAATGGTTCTACTGTTGTAACTTACAGACCTCTTGTCCCGAGCTGCTTTCAGGATTTTCTCTTTGTCTCTGACACTTGTAAGTTTTACTATTATATGTCAGGGTGTTGACCTATTTTTATTGATTTTGAGGGGTGTTCTCTGTGCCTCCTGGATTTTGATGCCTGTTTCCTTCCCCAAATGAGGAAAGTCCTCTGCTATAATTTGCTCCAATATAATATACCTTCTGCCCGTCTCTCTCTTTCTTCTTCTGGGATCCCAATTATTCTAATATTGTTTCGTCTTATGGTATCACTTATCTCTCGAATTCTGCCCTTGTGATCCAGTAGTTGTTTATCTCTTTTTCTCAGCTTCCTTATTCTCCATCATTTGGTCTTCTATATCCCTAATTCTCTCTTCTGCCTCATTTATCCTAGCAGTTAGAGCCTCCATTTTTGATTGCACCTCATTAATAGCCTTTTTGATTTTGACGTGGTTAGATTTTAGTTCTTTTATTTCTCCAGAAAGCGTTCCTCTAGTATCTCCCATGCTTTTTTTCAAGCCCAGCTAGTGTCTTTATAATCGTCATTCTGAACTCTAGTTCCAACATCTTACTAATGTCTGTATTGATTAGGTCCCTGGCAGTTGGTACTGCCTCTTGTTCTTTTTTCTGAGGTGAGTTTTTCCGTCTTGTCATTTTGTCCAGAGGAGAATAGATGAATGAAAGGACAAAATGCTAATAGGGTAACAACGACCCCAGAAAAATACACACTAAACAAATCAGAAGAGACCCGAAACTGGGGTAAAAGAAAGGGAAGGAAAGAAAAAAGAAAAAGAAAAGGGTATGATCAGATATGATCAGACTGGTGAATAGATCAGTGCCACATATTAGATTTTGGGTGTATTTTGGTCTTTTAGAAGAAACTGCCTCTCAAAATTTTAAAGAAAGAAAAACTTATGTATAAAAGTAAGGGTAAATACGATGAACGGATGGCATATGACTGTAAAGATGAAAATTATAAAAGATTTTATAAAAGGAATTGATAAGAAATTGGTTGAAAAAAGAAAGAAGAGAAATTTTTAAAAAAAGGGGGAGAGAATGTGATAGGGCAGGAGACTAGAACAAAGCCATACAGTAGAGATTTAGGGTATATTTTGGTCTGTTAGAAGAAACTGTATCCCAAAATTTTAAAGCAAGAACAACTTATATATACGTACCAAAAATAAGGTTCACTACAAGATGAAGGGATAGAGTATGACTCTAAAAATGAAAAATAAAAAAGATTTTTAAAAAAGGGATTGATAAGATGTTGGTTGAAAAAGGGAAAAAGAAAAATTTTTAAAAATATAGAAAAAAAAGAAAATTAAAAAAATTAACTTTGAAAGACTAAAGAATCATGGGGAAAAAAGCCATGAATTCTATGTGCTGTATTCCTCTAGTGCTGGAGTTCTGCCATTCTCATTGATCGATCTTGGCTGGCTGTTCTTGCTGATCTTCTGGGGGAGGGAACTGTTGCAGTGGTTCTCAAATGTCTTTGCCCCACGAGGAATTGCACCGCCCTTGCCAGGGGCCAGGCTAAGTAATCTGCTCGGGTTTGCTCTCAGGAGCTTTTGTTCCCTGCAGACTTTCCCTACAGCTTTGGAGGACGAGTGTGAAAATGGTGGCCTCCCATTTTCCCCTCTAGGAGCCGAGAGCTTGGGGCCCCACTCTTCAGTGAGCCCCCAGAGAAAAGCAGTCAATCACGCCTATCTCCCCGGTCTCCGGCCACACTCCGTGCTCACCCAGCCTGTGACTGAGCATTTCCATCTCCGTCACATGACCCCGTTTGGAGTCTCCAAATCCAGCAGATCCCTGTGGTGCACTCCCGTGCCGCTCCTCCCAGGGGAGGAAGGGGAGTCTCCCCGGATCTGCCGCTTGTTGGGTCCCTGCTGGAAGAGCAGTGTCTTCCGACTGTGCCGCGGGTCACGGTTTATGGCAACCCCGAGCTGAGAGCCCGCTCCTCGGCTCCGTCTCTGCATCCAGCTTCCCCGCTCTGATACCTGGGAGCTCTGCCGCACTCAGGCACCCCCCGTCTTTCTGTGACCCCGAGGGTCCTGAGACTACACTGTCCCAGTGAGAGTTCCACCCCCTTCTTAGCCACTGGAGCGACGTCCCTCAGCAGAACCAACTTCTAAAAGTTCCGATTTTGTGCTCTGCTGCTCTATCACTTGCCAGAAGCGGCTGACAGAGGCCCCCTCCCCCGCCATCTATCTTCCCGAATATCACCTCAGATTCACTTCTGCGCACGTCCTACCTTCCAGAAAGTCGTTGCTTTTCTGTTCAGAGAGTTGCTGCTATATTTTTCTTCGATCTCCTGTTGCGTTGGTAGGTGTTCAGAATGGTTTGATCCCTATCTAGCTGAATTCCTGGGTCTAGATGAAATTTAGGTCTCCTCCTCCTCCGCCATCTTGCTCCTCCTCCTGAATGTAATTCTTTTCATTAATTCATCCCAAATTAATTTTTTTATTTTTTTAAAAGATTCTATTTATTTGAGAGAGAGATAGTGAGAAAGAGAGCGAGCACGAGTGGGGGGTGGGGGAGAAGGGGAGAGGCAGACTACCTGACGAGCAGGGAAGCCCGATGTGGGACTCGATCCCAGGACGCTGGGATCATGACCTGAGCCGAAGGCAGGTGCTTAACTGACTGAGCCACCCAGGCGCTCCCCAAGTTAATTTTTATATATTTTATGTGTAATTTAATCTGTGAATGTATCATTTTTTCATTTCCAAATGTATATATTTGATGACATAATTAATGTGTGATTGAATATGAAGAGTTAGTGGGAAAAAGACTTACGAAGGCCAAAACGATTGTCAAAAAGTAGGAAAATGAATGATTAGAAATAGAGCCTGTGGGTGGGGCACATGTTGAAATTAGAGAGAACCTTGAGTAGAAGAGACTCCCAGAACCTAAAATTTAGAATTGCAGTTGTTAAACATTAGATCCTAGGGTGCCTGGGTGGCTCAGTTGGTTAAGCGACTGCCTTCGGCTCAGGTCATGATCCTGGAGTCCCGGGATCAAGTCCCGCATCGGGCTCCCTGCTCGGCAGGGAGTCTGCTTCTCCCTCTGACCCCCCTCCCTCTCATGCTCTCTGTCTCTCATTCTCTCTGTCTCAAATAAATAAATAAAATCTTTAAAAAAAAAAAAAACCCCAAAAAAACACATTACATCCTAAAACTTGATTTTCTGCAGTGCTTAACATTTGTCATCCTTAAAATTTATCTGTGCCATTCAGAGTTATCACTGTCTATTGCTGATAGAATCAGAAGGATACACTTAAATGCACCTCTGGCCTTCATCATATAAATTCAAGTGTAACTCGCATTGTATGTTTGAAAACTATAAAATCATTGCTGCTCAAGTGAGGAGGCACTTTCATTTTTGAAAAGGCATAGCTTATACAACTTTACAAGCCTCGCTTAGCATAAAGTTATGCCAGGTCTTGTGGGTTTTGCGGGTAGTAAATTGCAGGTGGTCTTTGAGGGAGAAATTAAAAATTAACTGGAATCATTATTTGTTGTATCTACTAAAATGATGGAATACATTCGTATCTGTTAATGATGTTATTTAGAAGAATTATTCCTATTTATTTAAAAATGTTCTAATAAAATTTTCATTGGAGAAGGTAACCTAAAAGAAAGCTGACTTGGCATGGTCAGTCGGGGTCAAGTGGTCGTGAGAGTCAGGAAAGTGAGGATGAGCCAGGCAATCCCTTGCCTGTATGTTTAGTAAGGAAAAAGTACATGCACCTGTAGGGTTCAGGAATGTGAGTTTCTGACTCCGATCGTAGTTACTAAAATTACCAATAATGTGTCTTCAGAAAAATCCCAAGGGCCTCAAATATGGTGATTTGGGGAAAGAGGAATGGTTGGGGGAGTTAGAGAACATTTTATTTTCCAAATATAAATCTTCTGACTCATGAACTTAATGGGAAGCACTTTCAGCTCACTCGCTAAGTACCATGAACACTACTGCTTTTGGAAAGCTTATTTTCAGAACTTCCATGAATTGAATCATCTCCATTAGTGTTTTAACAGACCTGCACATGTTTACTTGTTAGATTGAGCTCTACTGCATTGGATATTTTAGAAAAAGTCTTTAGCGTATAGACTTGGTTTGTCCTCTGGGGCTGTTCTTTTCTTACACTTGTTTGCCCTTTAGTCTTTGGGAGAAATAATTATAGAGAAACCTTGAGAGTCATTGTGTTCTATCATATTTTTAACCCATTTTCTCTTCTTTCAGCTTTACTTTTAGAAGCCCAGTCAACACCATTTCAGGTCACACCTTCAACTATGGCAAATATTGTGAAAGGCCTGTACACTCTCAGACCAGGTAAACAGTCACCATTTCTTTTGGGGTTGGACTTGTTGATTTGGTTGTTTATGACAGCTCCAGCCTTATTCAAGAGGGCAGTGTTTGTCTATGTGTTTTTTTGAGGCCTAATGGTATTTGGATTTGTTATAGCCAAAAAAAATTGAGTAGGTAGATAGTACACTCATCATTGTGAAATGTAAACTCAGAACTTACTTGGAAAACCGACTAGTTTAGGAAATACAAGAAATAATTTGTAGCAGATGTTTTGGATAAAATTGAATCTCATGTCCAGTATTCATTTCTGTCTTTTTTGTTGTGGAGTTTCTCCTTCACCTGCATCCCACACTGCAGATATGCATAGACATACACATCCACAACTCCCATCTTCTTAGGCCTATTTTGTAACGTGCAGGGAATCTAGAAGTGTTGGTAAAATTGCAGTCATTTCATAAGTGTATTGTGAGGAGAGAGATACTAAGAAAAGCAGAACCAAAAATCAAAGATCACTATATTCAAAGGCATGGTTTGTAAATTATCTTAATGCATCTATCTTCGAATAAAAAAGCCACTGTGAATTTAAAGGAATTCCAAGATGTTTTTGTATATATCTTTGTTTGTAAGCCAGAACCTCAAACTTGTCATACAGTTGTCTAGCAAATTTTTTAAAAGTCCATAGTAGATTGCAAAAGTTCTCAGGGTAGAACATTGTGCTACCGTCTAGAAACATAAGGGATGTTTTTTTGACAGTACTTTTTTTGTGGAATTCTTTTGTCATATAGGGGTTAAATGAAATAAAACATTATCTAAAGAGCTTAACATAGTACTTGATAATAAGCATGGCTAACATTAGCTGTTTTTACTACTATCCAGTTAGGTCCAGTAGTTATTTTAATTAACTGATGGCTTGATTGTTTACTTAAATAATTTGAAAGATACGTCAGAATTTAGTTCGCTGAAGTGGAAACCAATTAAAAACTGTGGCATTGTGGGTAGACTGTGATGTCAGAAATACCTTCTTTCCCAGGCTACTTTAAGCAGTTAGGGTCTTCTAGAATATCCAGATGTCCTGTTAACTTAAATTTGCATTGGGTCTTACTCTAACTTCATAAACAAGTTTTTCTTAGCAATTACTTCTATAAAGTAGCAAAAATATTACATATGTCCAATAAACTGATGTTTCTAGTTTCTCAGTTCTGTATTCATTTTACTAAATGTGATAAAAATGGCTCATGAATTTTTCTTTTAGTGCTAGGTTATGAATGATTTTTTTTTCTTTTATTTTGGAAGGCATCCAAATGTGGTATTAAACACATTTCTAAATTCTGTCTCCCAAGTAGGCAGCTTTATCAGCTCTGGCTTTTATCATAAATAACAAAATGGCAAAATAAAACTAATCATTAAGGGTAGAAAAACTCACAGATACATGTTTATCCAAATGCTGTTTTATCCAGGTTTGAGCTCTTGTAATAGGATTCATACTACTTGTGAGGAGAATTCTGTCTTTGAGAGTTGTTCTTTTGAAAAGGAGAATTTTATCAGAGACTAACCTTTTGCTGCACTAGGTGTTTTCTGAGATACTATTAAAAATATTTTGACATTTACATGTCTTGCCAGTACCCATTCTGTTCCTGGTTTGTTGAAATAGTTTTATTCACCTGACCGATTAAGGTTAAAATATTTTAGGGCGCCTGGGTGGCTCAGTTGGTTAAGCGACTGCCTTCGGCTCAGGTCATGATCCTGGAGTCCCGGGATCGAGTCCCGCGTCGGGCTCCCTGCTCGTCAGGGAGTCTGCTTCTCCCTCTGACCCTCCCCCCTCTCATGTGCTCTCTCTCTTTCAAATAAATAAATAAAATCTTTAAAAAAAAAAAAAAAAAAAAAAAAAGGTTAAAATATTTTAAAAGTTGAATTTTAAGTGTAAAAGTTAAGTCCACTGCACTGGTTCTCAAATGCTAATCTTCTTATGATGAATGCATCTGAATCACCTGAGGAAGTTTTTTAAACTAAATTCCTGGACCCTAATCCTTGGAGATTCTTATGAGTATTAGAATTTTTGGTATGTTTCCATGTGATCTTTAGGAAGCTTAGTTTAGGCACAGTGCCAACTCTTCTATCCTGCCCTTCTTCGTTTAATACACTTTTCTTTGATTTCTTCATCTTTATTTTAATGATTTCCTGGAATTCCATAAAATGGCAGATCAGTTTGACTCCTGCCACCCCTCCCTGGTGGGTCAGTGGTTTTCCAGGGCACCATATTGAGACTCTAAAGGTATATTTGAGTTGAGCTGGAAGGAGGGACACTGTTGAGAACATTTTGCCATGAGTTTATACAAGGGATGAGTGGATTGGCTGTTGTCTTGTTTTTTGTGGTACCTGTTTTTTTGTGGTTGTTTTGTTTTGGTCATGTCTAACTTAACTATTCTCCTGTTGGACATTTTTTACTTACCATTGACCTAGCATCCAGCACTGCACAGTATCAAACATGGCTTGTTTTTTTGTTTTGTTTTTAAGATTTTATTTATTTGACAGAGAGAGACACAGTGAGAGAGGGAACACAAGCAGGGGGAGGGGAAGAGGGAGAAGCAGGCTTCCCACTGAGCAGGGAGCCGACGCGGGGCTCGATCCCAGGACCCTGGGATCATGACCTGAGCCAAAGGCAGATGCTTAATGACTGAGCCACCCAGGTGCCCCTTGTTTTTTTTTTTTTTTTGATTTAGAATTATTTACTCAGATTACAGTTTTTAAAGTGTGAGCTCACTGGATTAAATACAGATTGACATTTTGTGGTTTTCGATCTATACAGCCAAGATGTTTTCCAAAGGGAAAATTTGAAAGGGCAGGATTAAAAGAATCTAACGGGTTTAACAGTGCTAAATTAAGACCAGCAACAAGGAAGGGGGAGTGCTAGTTTTAGCATGCCGTTGATACAGGTGGATGTTATTTATATTTAGTATTCACAGAATAAGGGGAAGAGAGTGTTTATCAGCAAAATGTAAAAATATCTGCTTTCTTTGTACTATAAATTCTTTTTAGAAAGGACATTTAACCTGTTCGTATATTCCTTATCAGAATGGGCTTGCACTAATTTTTTCCCCACTTTAAGTTTGGTTTAATACATATATTCTTTCTGTGAACAAAAGAAAACTTTCCCTTTTTCATTTAATTTGTCTTTATGATTTCCTTAATGAATCTTTTCCTTCCCTCACAGAGTGGGTTCAGATGGCTCCAACTCTGTTTTCTAAATTTATTCCAAACATTCTCCCTCCGGCTGTGGAATCTGAACTTTCTGAATATGCTGCTGAAGATCAGAAACTTCAAAGAGAACTTATACAGAATGGTTTTACGAGGCAAGTTTTTTTTTTTCCTTTTTGAGAAAATATGTCCATTTCCTTCGGCCAGTTTGGCTTGGCGAGGGAGGGAGGCCAGGGTTCTTAGAATGGGAAACAGCCATTGAGCAATCAAGGTGATGTTGCTGGGGGAGGTGGTTAGCTGCCTGTCTGTGGAAATGGTGAAGCTGGGATTTGATTTGATGGAAGCTGCCCTTCACTAAACATGGATTTGGAAGAAAGGAGCTCTCACTGGGGGGACAGTGAGGCTGGGAGGCCTATAAGCGCTCTTCCAGTTGTGACCCTCTACATTGTTCTCAGCACTGGTGAGATGTTATGATTAGTTATAATGTAGTTTTATGAATGAACTAGCAAATGACTAGTTTATGACTAAACCAGTAAAATGGCTTTTCAATTCTGGTTTTCGTATTTTTACTTCTGCCCTAAATTCTACTTGTTTCTTCTTAAAAAGTAGGATATCTCTTTATATGTATCCAGAAAATTTGCCTTCCTTGGGTTTGATACATACATGTGGCTGATTTTTCTAAAATTTGCAATTCAGGATCTTAGCTGTATCCCAGAAAATCTTGCAAAGTGCGTATTTTCAACCGAAATAGATTATGGGAAAACACCTAGTTGCATCACCAAATCATTGAAGGGTGCAGTAAGGTAGCACTTTTATATATCTTCTCTTATTTGAATTCCTGACATGAAAGGAAGAAAGTTATGGAAGGTTAGACACCTAGGTTCCTCCCTGAGGTATAGTTGTGATCATAAATAGTAGGTTGAATATTGACTCGCTTATCTGACTAGGGCTGGGGATGGACATTCTCTTTTATAGGTTCTGAGGCCAAGCTACATCTCAGAATACCAGTCTTGATCAAGACCGTTTTTACTGTCTCTAGTCTCAGCACAGATTAGGAAACAAAGCAGGAAATCTGTTCTTTGCAGCCTCATGCATTGGTGTTTATTCCCCTTTTGTCCTGGTGCCATCTGTATTCCTGTGGATGTGGGGGCACTGACTCATCCACTGGTCGTTTGCCCACTCACTGGCAGCTCACATGGGAAAGGCTCATGGAAGCTGTGTAGGTAGGTCTGGTAGACCTGACTTTCTTGGGTCAAGTTAAGGGAAGGCAAGGCCATAGAAAATGCTGGAATGTAGACAGCTGATTTTCCTCCCTGAAGTCTGGTGGTCAGGTGTTTTCTGACATTAATTATAATATTTCTAATAGCGGTATTATTTTCATATACAGAATGAGCCTGTTTAATGCTATGGTAATTTTACTTATTCATTTTTGAAGAGCTATTATATTCATGTGGTTCAAAAGTCAAGATGATACAGAAAGTACACATTGAGAAGTTTTGCTCCTAGTTGTTTCCCCATCTATTCCTACCCCTTTAGGTGACCATTTTATTAGTTCCTTATGATTCCTTTCAGTGCTTCTTTTAATATACAGATACAAGCAAACACAAACACAATATATGAGTTTTTTTACTTTTTCTCCTTTCTTACCCGTTCTGTTGTGTAGATAGAACTTGTTTAACCAGTCCCCTGTGGATGGCAATTGGAATGATTTCCAGTCTTGCTGTGATAGAGAATGCTGTGATGAATACGCTTGTACATGCATAATTGTGTACCTGTTGCAGGTATATATGGAGGGTAAATTCCGATAAGTGGGGTTGCTGGGTCAAGAGTCAATCAGTTGTAACTTTGATTAATATCGCCAAATTGCCCTTCATGGGGGATTGTGCCATTTTGCATATCCACCAGCACAGTTTGAAAAGTCCTCTTCTTCATGGCCTTGCTCATAGAGTATATTGTTAGGCTTTTGGATTTTCACTGGTCTGGCAGGTGAAAAATAATTACTCAGAAAAATTGTTTTAATTTGCATTTCTCTTACTAAGAGTGAGACTGAGAATATTACCAGGTTTGTATTTCTTTTCCTGTAAATGGCCTGTTTATGCCTTTTGCTTACTTTTCTATTTGTTAGCCTTTTTTCCTTGAATTCTAGGAGCTCTTTCTATGTTGAAGAGATTGATTTTCTGCCCAAGATAAGTCAGTGATTTTTGCAGTTTGTGACTTTGCTTATGGTGGTTTTTTGTTTTATTTTAAGTCATGCAGAAGTTTTTTATTTTTGTGTAACTTTGTCAGGTTTTTTCTTTATGGCTTATGGGTTTTGAATTACAGTTAAAAGTTTGTTGTTTTTTTTTTTAAAGATTTTATTTATTTATTTGAGACAGAGAGAATGAGAGACAGAGAGCATGAGAGGGAGGAGGGTCAGAGGGAGAAGCAGACTCCCTGCCGAGCAGGGAGCCCGATGCGGGACTCGATCCTGGGACTCCAGGATCATGACCTGAGCCGAAGGCAGTCGCTTAACCAACTGAGCCACCCAGGCGCCCTAAAAGTTTTTTCTTAAATTAAGTAAATGCAAAATAATCTGAGTCTGCCTTTTATGGTTTTGTCTAGGCTTACGATAATATTGAAGTCTTTTATGCTTTGATTCATGTTTTTATTTGAATGTTTGCTTTTAATTTTAGAGGTGAGTTTATTGATACCTTTAAAAAATAAACAAGCTTCTGAAAACTTTTATTTCTATGAAGCAATGTATTAAGATAGCTCTTGTGGATTTCTCTGAACACCTTGAACTCACCTTCCACAACAGTGTGTAGAAATATGTAAACATATCCAGAGATATTTTCCTAACCCTAATTTTGGAACTGAAAGAAGATACCAGGGTGCAGGGCTGCATTTAAACGTTAGTATTCCAAGAGGTGATACAATTAAACTGTTTCGTTGTACAAGCCAAATTGGGCCATTTCTAGAATTAACAACATATTATACATAAATATGAGAATTAAAGTCTGCCTTACAAATTATTCTAGTGGGTACTTGGCACATTGTAGGTCCTGCCTAACCTGCATTCTCGGACTTCCTGCAGTCCACTGCTGAGCTGGCCCAGACCCGTCGGAAAGGATGTGCATCCGTCATATACTTAGCAGCTGAGAGAAAGTCTGCCTATGCTTCCAGCTCTTGTGTACGGGCCTTCCACATTCTGCCCTGGCAGACCTCATGCTGCCTTTGATCATTATTTGACTAGGATTGTTTTGGAAGAAATGGTGTCCACTGGTGCGGAAAACCTTGAGAATATAGTACAGGCTATCCAGCAAGAATTCTGTTACTGGCTATTCCGATTGAGCAGTCATGTTATGGTTTATGCCTAACCAGTCACATGATTCCTGTTCAGCTTTGCAAACTATTTTTTCATTTAGGACTGTGTTTTGTTTACGTGGTATGGTCCTGCAAGCCAGCACCCAGCTTTGATGTAGATGGCACAGAATGTCTTCAAAGTGTTTTGAAGTGTTGTGAATGTTGTCAAATATATCCTCAATTATAGTTAATGGGTATTTCTCATTTGAGCTGGAGTTTATGTGCAGCATCTTTAGATACATGGAAATACACTTGTTTGTAAGCTAGAATTAACATACAAGCTAAGAGCAACATTTTGTTTTTATCAGTTATCTGTGTAATTGAATTGATTATTGGAGGGAGGGGGAAGGCAGGTTGGTGTCTGAGATTACATTATGGAGGGAAGATGGTTTGGGAACTTCTAACGTGCATGCCCGCAGATGGAACATTCTCTTTCAAACCAGCCTATTGGGCCTCTTCAAAGCTTGTACCAAATAGCTTTTAAAGGCAAGTACTTTGCAGAGTAATTGTTACTTGGATTTCTGGAACAAAATGGTACCTTGTAGGGGTATTGTTGATGTTTTAGCTGAGGGGGCACTCTAAAATTGGCACTTTTTCATTTAGTAACAGGGGTCTGGTTTTTTTTTTTTTTTTTTTTTTTTTTTTTAAAAGATTTTATTTATTTATTTGAGACAGAGAGAATGAGAGAGACAGAGAACACATGAGAGGGGGGAGGGTCCGAGGGAGAAGCAGGCTCCCCGCCGAGCAGGGAGCCCGATGCGGGACTCGATCCAGGGACTCCAGGATCATGACCTGAGCCGAAGGCAGTCGCTTAACCAACTGAGCCACCCAGGCGCCCCAGGGGTCTGGTTTTGAGGGCAGCCATAGCTTTCCAGATGTGGGGCATTAGGTGGTATCTTTGGCAGCCTCTTGCGTAGATCACATCTGCATTCTCTCTCTGCCTTCTGTTGTTTTCATATCTATATTTTTCTCCTATTATTTTTGCACGTTCAGTTTTTATTTAACCTTTCAGGGGTGGGAATGAAGGTTATCTATAGAAGTTGAGGTTCTGGATATAAAATTCTGTGTCTTCCTTTTCAGCATTAACTTACTTGTTTCAGAATATTTGATGACTGTTACTGTGATGGTACTCATGTAAGGTAATACATAAGTGTAAATAATAATATAAGATACCAACTGGCTTTGTAGGCATAGTGTTAACAGGAGGTATTTAAAAAGGGCATTAGGACACAGGTGTTAGGAGCTCTGTAGGCTGTCTAAGGCTGGTTCATGCTAAATATGGTGCATGTTTTTCTCTAAATGCCCAACCTAGAGAATAACCCTTCAGAGGCCATTTGGCATCTTCTCTTCCTGCCTGGTCATTGAGACGCCTCACCTCGCCCAGCAAGAGGTTTCTGTCCTGGTCTTAAGCACAGCCAGAGAAAGGGAGAGGGAAACTGCTAATCTAGAAGATCACTCTGACGCATGAAATAATTACTTGGGCTAGCATCTTCATAGTCTGTCTCTAGAGGCCATTTATCAATTATTCACTGATTTGTTAATTCAGCAAATATTTATTTTCTGCTAGACACTGTTCTAGGTACTGGGTAAACAAGTTCCTGTTTTTATGGAGCTTATGCTCTAATGTTGGGAGATAAACAACAAACGTGTAAGCAAATTATTTCAAATAATAAAAAGTGCTGTGAAGAAATTGAGACAGAGCGTGGGATAAAGAGGGAGTGAATGACAGGGCATGTGTGAAGGGCTGGTCCAGCTAACTGGAGATGACATGCCTTCCGAGGGGGAGACATTCCAGTGAGGACCTACATAGGTGATAAGGAGACAGCCACATGGCTAACTGGTGGCAGGCGTGCTGCAGGCAGAGAAGATGGGAAGTCTGAAAGTGCTAGCGTGTGCCAGGGAAGAAGGAAAGCCAGCATGGCTGACGTACAGTGAGCAGAGGTAGAAGATGAGGGTGGGGAGGTAGGCAAGAGCCATGTCTCATAGGACTGGGAAATGAATTTGAATTGATTCTTAACTGTGATGGAAAGCCACTGAAGGGCTTTAATCAGAGGCATGAAATAATTTAATTTATGCTTTTACATAAGATTGCTCTGGCTCTGGTCTGGACTAATAATAAGACTCTTGGAGATTGCGTGGGGGAGAGATAATAGGTGGTGTGGGTTGGGAGTGTAGCCAGGGAGTTGATGGGAAGTGTTTGATTTTGGATTATGTTTTGCTATAGAGTGCTCTGGAGTGAGAGGAGGAAAGAAATCAAGAATGAGCTAGGATTTTGGTCTGAGTAATTGGGTGGCTAGTAGTACCATTTATTGAGGAAGACTGGAGAAGGAGTGGGGATGGAGTGGAGTCACTGGCCATGGTAAACTGGCAGTATTTATCAATCTTCCAAGTGATAGTGGTGATGAGACAGTTGGACCTACAAGTCTGAAGTGTAGGGAAGAAATGAGAGCTGGAGACAGAAATCTGGAAGTCATTGGCATATGGATAGTATTTCAAGTCACAGGCTGGTATGATTGCCATCTTAGACTAAGCGGAATATATACACGGAGAAGAAACAGTGGCCAAGGACGGTGTTGGGTGGAGCCAAAACTGTTTCGGTAAAGAGGAGATGAACTGTGTAGATGCTACTAAGGGACCGAGCAAGAAAAAGCTAGCAAATCCATTGTTATTACTCATTACTCGAGCATTTTAGTTATTTGTATGGATTATTGTCCGAGAAACCAGAGAGACAAAACTAGGATTTGCAGGCAGCACAGGACCTAATCAGGACCTCTATTTCCTTATCTGTAAAGTGGAACTAGAACTTCTATAGGTGTTGAAGATGAACTGCTTAATATATGGAAAGGTTCGTGTTCTCCCACCTGCGGGAAGGGCATTCGTATACATTAAGATTCTGAGATTTTTCAAAGCCTTAAGCAGTGTTTGGTCTTATAATAAGGCTTTTTGGGGGAGGGGCGCCTGGGTGGCTCAGTCGGTTGAGCATCTGACTCTTGATCTCAGGGTCATGAATTCAGGCCCCATGTTGGGCTCCACACTGGGGTGGAGCCTACTTAAAAAGGGGGACGGTGTTTGGGGGGAACATTTTGGATTCATATCTGAAATTTGTCCTAATATATGCCAGGTCACTAGGGATGTTGGTAGCAGAATTCAGGTTTATCTTCAAAGACATTTTTAGTCTGAACCTGTTTCTAGAACCCAGTGTAAGCCATTTTTATAGATAACCCTTCCTTCATTTAATAGCTTTCTATATTTAAAAGGCAGCACCTTTTAGCTAAGAATATTCATGTTATATATGACTGTACTACTGTTTAAGTTTAGTGTCTGTTTTAAGATAGGTTGTTAGAATTGAAATACCTGCTTTACTTCTGTTATCAGTTCTGTTCTTTCATTTCTTCTGTTTTGGTATATGAAGATGTCCGAGTGTTCTGTTGATTCCTTCTTTTCTTATCCCCAGAGGTGACCAGTCCCGGAAAAGAGCTGGGGATGAGTTGGCTTATAGTAAGTAATGATGTTCCTTACCATTTCTGATGGTTTTGTTATGTCAGGCCGCTCCTGGTGGGGACCGTGCAGTGAGTATAATGAAATCCATAGTGTTCTTGATGGTGGCCTCACGAGGCATTCTGTGTGATTGACGCCAGACTGTTCTGCGAGCTGTGGCAGCGCTGGAGTCTAGTCGGTGGCAGTGGTTTTCAGCAGCTGTCAGGAGCCTCCCAGATTCTGGAGTCTCTACTAAAAATGGGATGATGACATAGTTCCTGATGACACAGCCCCTTTCACTTCAGTCAGCTATTTTTTTTTTTTTAAATCTCCTTTTGGGGATTGAGAGAGGGGTGAGAAATACATATTAAATAAACAGAATCTTACCATTATCAAATGCTGTCTGCTATTCATGCTTTTTCCCGTTGCAATGTTTTTTTTTTTTCCAGACAGCTCATCAGCATGTGCAAGTTCCAGAGGGTACAGATAGTGAATGTATTGAATGTACTTTCCTTCCCGAAAAGAGGACACACTGGAGCTGCAGAGACTGTATTCGGAGCACAGCGGGGGGGGGCCTGCAGACACTCAGGAGCTCTGTCACAAAGTTGTTCTTGGAAGAGGATATTGGACTTCTTACTTTGGTTTGTAATTTTAAAAAACAAAAAAACTAACAAAAAAAACAGTTGCTGCTAGACTTGGGGATGATTTTGAAATGGGACAATCTTTTAATGAGTTTATCTACAGATTCCATGAGGAACAAACGTCTTGAAGAGTGACCATTGCTAAGGGAAATCCAGCAGCCAACATCAGCAGCTTCCTCCAAAAATACAAGAGTAGAAGAATTTTTTTTTTTTTTTTTTCATTTTAAAGCACTTGTTTTTTTCATTTGTGGACTTGGCACTTCAGCATATTGGCTTTACACATCAGGATCTCTTTTGCTTTAAAATCAAGCAGATCATTACAATACAGTGTTTTTCACTCATTACCAAAACAAACCCCTTTTAAAAGAGTTGGTCTTTGTTTAGCATTAGAAAGTCTTGTTAAAGGAAAATGCTAACTTGGCTTCTGCTATAACTTTTCCCTTCACCAGTTCACAACTTTTTTCTACTGTGTGCCTTGAGCTTTGTGCACTTTGCAACTCTGTGACCATGATGTTCAACTCACAAATGCTTCCTGAAAAAGTTTATGGTATCACAGACTAACCCACTACGTTGTCAGGTGTGACTTTGTAGCAGGATGCTAAGTAAGTGGGAAAATAGAAGTGTGTTGCTCATTGGTCACATCTCCCCCTGCCTCACCGTGGCATATTCATGTTAATGTTGGGGACCAGCTCTTGTAGAACATATCCATTCCCTCTGTCACTTCACATGATTTCACCAGCTGCTGGAGTATTGGCATGAAGCTAGTGTAGGGGTGGGCTGTACTTTAGCACTAAGCTCCCTTTTTAGTATTGTGGAGAAATTTCCAGTGGTAACAGCTAGTTACTGTGATGCTCTAGGAAGCAGATACGGTTATTAAATCCAAATATAATAATTGGTGTGGGCTTCCGGATCCATTTCATTTTAAATGGGTGAGTAGGTACTTTTTAAAAAAAAAGTCTGCAGTTTGCATCTTTTATAGCATTATATTCAAGTATAATAGAGAAGTAGCACTGCTGTTTCAAGCTTCCTTCCACCTATGACACAGCTGTATTTTATTTTTTTCCTGCACCCACAGTGCTGTTTAGTTTCTTACAAAAGAGTCCAAAGCTTATTCTAGTTGTTTTTGGAAGGCAAAGAAAAAGATGTGGCAGGTGAAAATATTTTTCTTCCCAATTTTGTTTGACTCTAAATTGAGCATATGCTTGATTCTGTTTGGCTATGTCACACTAATATTTACCTCTTCAGAGAACTTGGGGCAAAACAAGATGTATCAGGGATAGTGTCACACTTCTGATTGTCAGGTTTCTCATATAGTTGCCTCTGCCGATTCAGTTTGTCTTTTTTCAGGAGCAGGCTGGATGGGAGAGTTTGAAGTGTGATGATAGGAGCAAGGAAGTCATCTAATAGAAGTCCTCTATTTGTAAAATTATTGTTCTGAGAAGTAAACGTAAAGGGTGTCAGATTTATTTTTTAAGTACTTAACCAGAGTTGTGGATTTTGCAGAGGACTTTGAATTGGACTTGTTTAACTCTGTGAGCATCTTAGATTGTATTGATAAACACTGAATTACTGTAAGAATATATACAGGCTCTCACTGTGCCCTGTACAGGTTGATTTGCTACCCCAGTAACATTGTGGTGTCGAGGAAGAATTGCATTCCATCGTGAAGTCCAAATTTACTCCTTGCCATGGAGTGCTCGCTACGGGCTTATAAATTAACACCTGTGACTAACGTCTCTCCTGAGTGGTTTTAATAATACTTCTGAAAGGAATAAAATTGGGATGATTCTTTAAATGTGGATGAATTCTTCATTATCCTAATAATGTGCCCAAATGCTTTTTCTGGGAGAGTATTCTTTGGCCAACAATGAAACTTTCTCTGTAAAAGCATTGTATTAAGATGTGAACTGGCATTAAAATCTTCTGAAGCTTTTGCATTATTAAGTTAGTGGAGAAAGATTCTATATTGTCTTCTTTTTATTATTATTATGTATGTGTTAACAAAAAGTGGGCCAAGTTTGCAAAATTTAGTTTCTCTGAATATTTGCGCAGCGACTGCAGCTCGCAGTGGGCCAGGGCTTGGTACTGCAAAGCCGGGAGTGGGAGGCACTACAGAAATCGTACACGTGTCCTCCTAGTGCATGTGACTTGCTGTTACTCACCTTGGCCCCTTGAGGTACGTTGCAGGATGAGAAACCTATTTCTTTATTTTAAGTAGAAATTGACCTTGCTTATTTAATTGGGTTTAACAAAATTGTTGGTTTGCAACATGAGAGGAAATAAGATTTGCCCTCCATTTTGTATTGACTAAGCCCGGTCTGCCAGAAAGTATTTTCTTCTCATGTTTACTTGTATTCTTCTTGCCAGTACAGTATCTAGTTTTTCCAGCCCAGTTAAATCCTAGCTTTTGTGGGGCCCAAATCACGGAGGACAGAAAATTGTACACTGATTGTCTCATTAGGCTACATGCAGTTGATCCGGCGAGCCCGACTGGTGTGTATGTGCAGCCCGAAGCTAGACTCCCCAAAAGAAAGGCAGCTCGGTCACCTTGGAACAATGACCCGTCAAAGTAAATGACGATGGTTTTGAGAGACGGTACTTACTTTAAAAGTTGGCCTTATGCTTCAGTAACAGTGTCCTCTCCTGGTCTCTGTTGTCACAGCTGCACCCTAACCTGACAGGAGCTACTGCTTTGTTTTCTGTGGGGCGGAAGGCAAAACTTCATAGAGTGTGACTCTTAATCTAGTAGTTCTTAGGTAGATTTAGAAGAAACACAAACCTGGATGCATGAGTTGTGCATTATTAAATTTTGTGGGAAAGTTATTTTTTTTTTCCTGTCCCTACTACAAGTTTGAGGCAGTTCCTCTCCCTTTCTTTGGGGTATAGGATGGAAACTGGGCAGTAAGTGAGACATCAGGAGAATGGGCGCCCCTGGCGTTGCTGTGCGCGTCTCCAGTGCCCCAGCCACGTAAGCCACACTCCCCTGGAGTGCAGATGCCGTGGCTGCAGACGCCGTGCTTTCTGTTGGGTTGCAAATTTGCACACATGAAGAATTCCTCAGGAAGAGTTTGCACATGCATCGCCTTGCAATATTCGTTACTGACCGAACAAGGGACTTGAATGTTTTTCAGCACAAAAGGAGAGCTTCAGAGTGGTGGTCTGTGCACACATACTGGCAAAGGTCATGGTGATCTAGCAAACACAATTGGTTTCTGCAGCATAAAGTGAGCAGGAGCACTTGTATCCTAGTATTTAAATAAGCCTGTTTAATCTCCAGAGTAGCACTTCCAGATTTTGTCTTCTTTTCTTACTGAGACTGGCTATATTTTCTTCTGTGTTTTTTCTGTTTTATGGCAGTTAATTATTTCTATGATTATTATAGAGGCATTGCCCTTGAGCTAAAATTCAGTTGTTTAATAAGCAGCTATTAGTAAAAATAACTGAACATTGTTTTATGAATATACACTAATCTGAGATACTAAAAAGTTCTAAAACTAAAAATTAGCAAAACCTACATTAGGTATCCAGTCAGTTTGGATGTTTTGAGCTGACTTTTTTTTTTTTATGGTGTCTCATTGCGCTTCAGAGTATTATGTTTACTTTACTCCAGGTCTAGGCCTCTTAAGGGGACTTCAACATGTAAGATCAGAATGTGAATCCCTTGACTGACACCTAGAATAGGTTTATAGGACCTTTTCGGTTGTGGTTGCCGTTTTAAGTAAGATTACATAAGATGAAGTTCACGTTTATCAGAAGTTAAAGTAGGAGTTATTGGAGAAATGGCTTTCTTGTTACTTTCATTGCCTTGTGGAAATTTGCCCTAGTTTCTGGCCACCAGAATCGATTAAAGGACCCCTGTTCTTTTTCAAGGGTAATGATACCTGTTTTGTCCCCTTAGTTTTGATGAACTAGGTCACTGACACTTTCCCTCCTCCCCTGGCCAAGACCCTATTTTGAACTTCTTTCCAGAGCCGAGTAGCACAAGTACATACACTATTTCTGCTGATGTTGATGGTGTGGCTGTGGGAGCATTAGAGAAAATCCTCATCAGAGGTACATTCTTATAGGACCTCAGTATACATTGTACCCCTGCTGGTCAAAAATTATCTTCATTTCTGGTTGGACTGCATTGTTTAGAAAAATGTTAATGGTTTATAATTCTAGGAAATTTATAGTGTGGCTCTGGGGTAAATTTTGTGGTTTGGAAAAAAATAAATATTTTGTATTGATTCTAACATGTCATTTCAATGTGGTGACAATGTACTAAATGCAATAAGACTGTGGATATTCTCTTAGAAGGGTATGTTTTGTTAAACAGATGGCAATTTAATCGCTCTCATTAGCCCTGGTTGTCAATATTACGACCATGCGATTCAGGAGAAATTATTCAAATGTGAAGTTGTGGGGAGTTATGACTGGAAACAGGAATGCTTATGAATAAATAGGAGGTCAAATGCAGACAAGAGGCCCTTGCCACCCACCAGCACAGCTAGAGCAAGGATGAAGCAGTGAAGTCTAGTCCCTGGTGGTGCTTATTTGTTGGAAAGCATGGTGGAGCTTAGAACAGAGTGTTCTGTACACCATCTCTTTTATCAATCCAAGGAAAACAAAATGGAGGAGGAAACTCTTATTGATTGGGGATTAAAGCCGCTGTCTTTGGCTCTGACCTTTAACTCTTGATGGATTTGGATTCACTCCTTCTGTATTAGGGTGTATACCATCACTCGAAAACATTGTGGTTAATGAAATAAATCTTGTACAGATGTCCTTGGCTTGTTATGTTGATACTTGGTTCACGGGAACTTGTTATACAGAACATATGATTTTGCTTACAGTATATTCATAATGCCTCCTAAATAATAACCATCCTCAGCACATTGTCTGTTCTGTCAACTGGTTAATCAGCTGGCAGGGTGAGTGTCCATCTTGACCTTTGTACCAGTGATTTAAAAAAAACAGTGTGGTGTGTGTATTTAATTATATACATTTAGTTGCTCTGCATATGTATGTAGTATGTATACATATGTACATGTATATATGTCGTTTTTCTTCTTTAAACACTGGCACATTGTGGACCTTTATCAAAAGTTTCTGACTTGTGGTTTTTTGCATTGATGATACCACACTTTTAAAAAAATAACCCTTTGTGGTTTCTTGCTATGAAATTAATAATTATCCACTAGGTTTTTTTTTTTTTTTTTTTTTTTTAAGATTTTATTTATTTTTATTTTGAGAGAGAGAGAGCACGAGAGGGGGGAGCGGGAGAGGGAGAAGCAGACTCCCTGCTGAGCAGGGAGCCTGATGTGGGACTCGATCCCGGGACTCCAGGATCATGACCTGAGCCGAAGGCAGTCGCTTAACCAACTGAGCCACCCAGGCGCCCATCCACTAGGTTTTTTGAAATCTCACTTTATAGTTTTAGTTCCTCTTGCTTTCTCTTTTCAAGTGTCCTTCCTGCTGTGTTCTCAGAATGCCAGTTGTCATCCTCCTCTTTTTTAAAACCTAAGCTGTGTTGTACTGGTACCTTCTTTGTGATTACCGCACACAGCAGGATTCCATGACTATCTTTTTCTCTGCATTGAAATCACCTGACAGTTTCCTCCTTCAGCTTTTTCTTTGTTTCAGCCACATAGGGAGTTTTTTAAATCCTCTCCCTTCTTTTAGCAGATTTTTTTTTTTTTTTTTTTTACTGAGCATAAAACTTTTCTACTAGAGTAGTTCTTTGTGTGTGTTGATGTGTGTTTAATTTATTTCCTCTATTGGCTTATGTCTTCATAATCTAAAATTCCAAAACATTCTGGATTTCAAAGAACATGGTTTGGTAGAAGGAATATCATACAGATAATCTGAGAGCAAAAGTCTGTCTTAGCTTAATTGAGTTGTGTGTTCTTAGGTAAGGTTATTTTTCTCAACCTTAGTCTCTCCATATTAAGCCCTTTTTCCTCCCCAGATTACTCATGACAGAGCCTCTGCCTCGGGCATTGGGTTCCATTGGTCAGAAGTATAGAACAATTCTAAACTTCTTAATTATGCACTTTAAGTGACTAATCATGTATCTCAAAACATGTATTAAAAAAATGGCTACAACTACAAAGAGAAATAGGTTAATCTACCAATATAATGGGCATTTTAAACATACCTCCCTGATTAATTAATAGATCATGAAGAAGACAAGATCGTGATGATGAAGGGCGTGGAAGATTTAAATAACACAACTAATAAATTAGACCTGATGGAGATACATAAAATCTCCCTGCACCTTCCAATAAGAAAATAGGCTTTTTTTTTTTTTTTTTAAGATCTTATTTATTTATTTGACAGATAGCGAGAGCAGGAACACAAGCAGGGGGAGTGGGAGAGGGAGAAGCAGGCCTCCCGTGGAGTAGGGAGCCCGATGCGGGGCTCAGTCCTAGGACCCTGGGATCATGACCTAAGCTGAAGGCAGATGATTAATGACTGAGCCACCCAGGTGCCCCGAAAATAGGCATTTTTTGCAAAACAAATCTAACATTGTATTTAAAATATAAGGAATGATGACCACATTGGATTTATCCCAGGAAGCAAATTGGTTAATATTAGAAAATTAATCAGTGTGACTTATCTGTTAATGGACTAAAATATCAGATTGTGAAAATCCAGAGTCTATAAGGCAAATTAAAAGACTTAAGAGTTTACTGGGGCTCCTGGGTGTCTCAGTCGTTAAGCATCTGCTTTCGGCTCAGGTCATGATCCCAGGGTCCTGGGATCGAGCCCCGTGTCGGGCTCCCCGCTCAGCGGAGAGTCTGCTTCTCCCTCTCCCACTCCCCCTGCTTGTGTTCCCTCTCTCGCTGTGTCTCTCTCTGTCAAATAAATAAATAAAATCTTAAAAAAAAAAAAAAAAGACTTAAGAGTTTATCAAGGTCCCTGGAACAAAATCAATATGAGATGTCAATTACATTTCCATGCATCCAGCTACAAGCTGTAATGTCTTAAAAATTCAAATGTAATGAGAAATAAAATTTACAGTAGGAACAAAACAATATAAAGTATGTAAGAATAAATCTTAAGAGCTGTGTAAGCCTTTTAATGAGAAAATGATTTTAAAAAAACCAAACACCTTTATTGACCTAAATAAATGGAGAGACTGTAATGGAGAAGATCATCTCGGTCTCAACTCTTTGTCCAAATTGGTTAATAGATTAATGCAATGCCAGCAAAAAGTCCCAGGGATTTTCACTGTAGTACTTGACAAGGTGATCCCAAAATGTAAATGGAAGAGCAAAGGGCCAAGGATGAAGTGTGAGGGGAACTAGCATGACCAGATTTTAAAACTTACTCTAAAATGAAAAAAACCCAGAAACCATTACTCAGACATCTCAAGAAGCAACAACAAAAAACTTACTGTAAAATGTAGTGATTAAAACAATGTGGAATTGGTACAGAGATTACGAGTAGATGAACAGACAAGGATGAATTGTTCAGAAACTGACCCAATTAGTACGAGAACTTAATTTTTAAAAGGGCAGTCGTCGTAGACCTTGGGGAGGAGGATGGATTATTATAAACGGGGTTTCAGTAATTTTTCACAAAGAAAAAAAAGTGACTTGGACCTTGCCTTGCATCAGGCGCAAAAAGCAATCCCAGGTGGATTAAAGGTTCACATAGGAAAGTTAAAACTATAAAACTAAAAGACAATATAGAAGAATATTTTTATGACTTTTGGGAAGGGAAGGCTTTTGTAAACAAAGGAGGAGGTGCAAAACATTGAAAGATGAATAATTTGACTACACTGATAGAGTACTTTTGTTTACTGAACATCCCACAGAGTGAAAAAAATAATTATTCCCAAAGTGGAATACGATACAGATACTCGTAACATACCTAACTTGTTAAAGAGCTATCTGCATGCAAATCAGTAACAAAAAGAAGAGAAATGGGCAAAGATGCAAGCATTTCACAGAAGGAACAGAAATGACCCATAAACCTGAAAAGATGGCTAACTTGATTAGTCATCAGGAAATGAACCCATTATTATCATTTCCTGGCCACCAAATTGGCAGCCACTAAAAAATCAGAAAATACCAACAGTTGGAGAGATTATGACTGCAGGGTCTTTTTCATCTGCTCCTGTTGGCATGTAAGTCAGTACTATCACTTTGGAAAACAGTATTATCTAGATGACCACAGATCTATCTTACAGGCAATGATTTACGCTCAGAGAAACTCCTGTGTGGGTGCATATACCCAGGAAACCCACAGGAGTGGTCACAACATCGTTGCTTATAATAAAAAGAAGGAAGAAGAAAGCCAAATGCCCATCCACAGTGCAATGGAATTCTGGAGAGCAGTAAGTGTAGTGTGGAGCTTTGCACGTCATGAATCTCAGAAATCATGAGTTAAAGAAGTCAGAATGATTCATGAGTAGTAAAACTAAAGAAAAGGAAGACTAACAACATGTGAGATCACGGTGTCCTTAGGGATGGGGTGGAAGGAAAGCAGAGAGGAACACGGGCTTATAAGCTCTTGATAATAGGAACATTTTGACCATTGTAAATATGTCAGTTCTTGAGTTGGTGTGTATATTTGGTGCAAAGTCAATCCAAATGCCATAGAGTATTTATTTTTAATACAAATTAAAAATTCATATGGAAGTATAACAGATGAAAATAAGAGGATCTTCACCTTACAGGGAGAAAAAAGGGAACTTGCTGTACCAAAAAAAATTTTTTTTCTTTAAAGTGCAATTAAATTTTTACACTTATAAAAATGGACCATTCAGTGGAAAGTAGTTTTAAAAATAGACCCAAATGCTTTTAAGAATTTAGAGTACATTAAAGGTGGCTTTTTGAAATAATTCTGACCATGATGGATTACTCAGTAAAAGGTGCTGGTTTAAGTAGAAAAAATTAAATTTATTCCCATCAGACCATTCGCCAAAAGAAATTCCAGTTGGACTAAAAATTTAAGATAAAAGTTAGAAGACAATATAGTTAATATTTGGGGGATTGGAGAAGTTTGTTCTAAGGATGTAAGCAATGGCATGAAACATCGCTGTCCAAACCAGTCACCTGAGTGCGTGTAGAGCACCACCCACCCCAGCATGTGTATATAGACATGTATATTTTTAAATTAATGTTTACATATAATACCAATACACATAAGGCAAAAAAAAAAATTGAAAAAAAGGTGAAAAGGTTTAAAATATCTTTTATGTGTATTGTTAAAAAAATACCGTTTGCTCTTTCTAAAAATTTTTTTTCTTTTAGTGAGAGCTATACAATTAAAAATGCTTCATTATTTTTGAAACTTCTAGTTTTAACATTTTGTGATAAAAATTACTTAATTTCTGGTTCTAAGGTAAGTTTATTTTAATGCTGGGTTTTAATGGCTATTGTAGCTAAAACCACTTCATTAAGATCTGTGGGTCCAAATGACTGTGCTTACTGAGAAACAATGCTCATTTTCAACTCCATCTACTAGTCTTCAAAAGTGTTTGTTGAAATCTTTATAATAAATGTCCATCTTTCTCACTGTCAGTACCTTGTTCTTGCTCAATTCCAAGTGTGGCATTTTTATTGGTTAAAAAAAAATGGGTTCAAAACTTACTGAAAGTCATTTTGGGGTTTCATTTCCCAAGCTTTAAGTGTTAAGAGAGTTTTTATAGGTGACAGTTTTTGTAAATACATTTTTATACAGCTGGAAACATGTCTAGCCATTTTCAAAATGCTTTTAACATGAATTTCTTTTGGAACAGATAGCTACTTTCTTACTCATTGTTAGAATATCTTCTCTACCTTGAAGGGTCAGATAAAGTCGTTTTTTTTTTTTTAATACCTTTTATATTGCATATTACTGACAGGCACTTGTCACCACAAGAAAGGTTGGCAAATTGCAAACATTTTCTTTTTCTCAATAAATACATGCCATCTTTAAGTTTGACAATACTTTTAAGAAAACCAGCAACCTCTTTTGGGCTTTAAATTTCCCCATCGTATAACATACTGTGAGCGTGCTCTTATGTAAGATCAAATCCGTGAGTCCAGTTGCCACACAGACTCCTCTGTTCTGCAAGAGGATGGCGCATGGGTCGCTGCCTCTGCTCGTGGAGCTCTCGCTGCTTCTTGCCGCGTACCTCGTGTCTTCTGCACGCTGCCTGACCCCTTACGTGTGCACTGTGTTTGGGTAAAGCTTCTTTACTCTTAAAAACCTATACAGCTCATGTTTCCTTCCTGCATCTCTGTGGATCATCTTGTTTTACTTCAGAGACCCACTAGCTTCAACATTAAGGGAGTCGAGTTACCTCACAAAAGTCCCAAGATTGGGCAGTGCCAGGGTCGATAAATACAGCAGCTCATTGACATCATCAAGGAGCCAGGTTTCTTCCAGTTCTCTGCTCTGCCAGCCTCGGTATGTTAGCTTTGTTCTGGAATTGCTTCCTTCAGGGTCGTCTCTTGGCTGCTACAGTTGTCAGACCATGAGGCCAGCCACTTGAGAAGAAGACCTTGTTCCCCAGCTTCCCTCCACCCCCTTTGGGGAAGTTGGGATACATAGACATGCCCAAACTAATAAGTGGGAAAGAGATTGGGACCACTATGGGAGACTTAGGTATGTCTCCCTGCTGGGGCTGAGGCTGGGCTCAACTTCCCAGTGGCCATGGGAGGAGGATGGACCTGAACTGAGCCAGGCCTCTGTTAGGAAGGGGGAAGGGAAGAATGGCTGTTGGCGACTGTTGGGTGCTGGGATCCACTGCATGGGGCAATGACTTCTGCTACTTAGGAGCCTCTGGGAGATGCCAGAAACAGCCCTCCCCCCCCATCCCCGATTCTACATCAACTTTGTTTTCCACACAAGTACACAAATACTCATACCACCTCTTGTCCAGAATGAACTGATGTACTCTTGTTTGAAAGTCACAGTGGCCCAAATCTACAATCTGTAAACAAGGATATAGGCACACCCCAGACTGTAATAGCCAGGGCACTAGAAATAGCACAAAGCCGAACAGAGCTTGAACTAGCTGAACAGAGGCCCAAGAAAACCAGGTCCCTGGCTGGGAAAAGTTCTCTCTTGGGTGTGACTGGTTTCACCCATAAGGAAGCTAGGTAGGGTGGTGGTGTGTAACAACGTAACGGTGACGGGGCATCAGGGAACAAAGGAAGGGCCATGTTAGTTGAGCTAGTGCTTGGTGAACACGTCTATCAATGAAAGGAGATGGCTCAAACAGTGTAAAAGAGGGAAAGGAAATAGATGTGAACCAAGCGCCTACTTTATGGGTAATGGTTGCCATTTACTGGCTGTCTGCCTGTATGGCACGTGCTTTGTGCACATTTTAAGAGCATTCAATTATTTAAGGCAATTATTAGCCTCACTCTCCAGAAATGTGGTAGGCAGCTTCTGACATGGCCCTCTGTGATCCCCACCTCCTGGTATTCATTCACCCTCCAGTGGGAGCTGGACCTAATGACTCAATTCTAATCCAGCAAAAGTGATGGGCGTCACTTCTGTGATTAGGTTACAAAAGACTCCAGGAGACATGGCGACTAAACACAATGTGGGATCCTGGGATCGAAAAAGAACGTTTGTGGAAAAGCTGGGGAAGTCTGAATAAAATCTGTGGCTTAGTTAATAGCATGGTACCAATGATGATTTCCTAATTTTGATAAACGAACCAAACATCAGGTTTAACACTCAGGGAAGCTGAGGGAAGGATTTATAGAAATGCTCTGTACTGTCTTTGCAACTCTTCCATAAATCAGAAACTGTTTCCCAAAAAGTTTTCTTTTTTAATCCCATGGGTTTCTCAGGGTTATAAAAGGGTATGAAATAACAGTTCTCAAGGAACCTGAGCTGCCAATCCTCTTTCCGAAGCTCACAGGGAAGCCGCAATAATCCCAGCGTGCACGTGGTGTTGGGCGTGATGGCAGACTGCCAACTCTGCCAGTAAAAAATCTGTTTTGAGATGACTTAAATGTTTATCTTCAAATCAAAGGGTCTGTGTTAACACCTGTGTTTTGCTCCTACTGCCCTCTTGCTGGTGTTGACAGTACATTTTTGGCTTCCAGTCAGGGATTGGAGAATTGGATTGGTATTGGTATTACCAGCCTAGCTTTAGCTAAAATGACATGGCAACTCATCAGCCCGTCAGAGGAAGCTTTGAAAGAGGGGCAGTTGAAGTCCCTGGCATGTGGGTCTCCTGTAGCTGGGAGATCTTCCCCGGGGCCCTGGGGGGGGGGTCCCTCTCTTCTGGGTTCCTTGCACCCTCTACTCTCAGGTTTTCCAAGAATAACCTGGGTTTAGTCAGATACTCCCTAGTTCCCACAGACCTGGGGTTCTCACATTGACTGAAAATCATGCTACGTCAAGCTGATCCAAGGTGTGAGGTGGGGAGGTGCTGTGCAAGCACAGCAAGAAGGTTAAGGCTCCAGCCCCATGTGCTGATACAGGAGAGGAGATCAAATCAAGGAAAGCAGGCTTTCTGCTGGGAGTGCTATCTTAGGGTACAGGGGAGCCTCGGAAAGAAAAATGGGAAAATTCAAGTGAGAGGCAGGTGCTGCAGTGAAGATTGGATGTAAAGGCATTTTTAAAAAATTTAGAGAGAGAGAGAGAGAGAGCGTTCACAGGGGGAGGGGCAGAGGGAGAGGGAAAGTGAAAATCTCAAGCAGACTACTCCGCTGAGCATGGAGCCCAACGCAGGGCTCGATCTCATGACCCTGAGATTATGACCTGAGCCAAAATCAAGAGTCAGCTGCTTAACTGACTGAGCCACACAGGCACCCCGGCCATGAAGGCATTTTTAAGAACCGAGACTGCCAGTCACATCAGGCCATCCTGGGCCAGGGCCCATGGGGAGCCACCATGGCCTGGAGACATGGGGTGTGTGTGGGGGAGTGTGGGGCTTGAGCCTCAGGCTAGGGAAGCAAGTAGCTGGGACACTGACCAGGACCTCTCAGAGGCAGCATGGTGCAGTTGAAAGAATATACACAGAGATGTGTTGGGGTCGGTTAGCTCCCGGCCTATGAGCGGTATGTCTCTGTGCAGGTCACTTTAGCTCTCCGAGCCTCAGTTTCTCCTGATGTAAAGCCAGAGGGCTCAGGCTTTCACTTGTTCCATGGCTCAGATGCTTCTCATCCTTCAGTTCTCAGGATAACAACTACCACCGCGGTGATTGTTCCACCGCTCTATCACCCAGAGTCGGCTGTGTGCCTGGCACTGTGCGAAGCACTCTGTCCATTGGCTGAATGATGCTCACAGCAGCTCCGTTTTCCGGTGACAAAGGTGGACCTCACATGTGAAGTGACCTGTCCAAGGTCACACACCGGGGACACAGCAGCCGGTCCTCAACGATCACACACTGTTGGGTTGATGTAAGGGCTGCAAGATGTAACCAGAACAGAGCCTGGCAAGCTCAATAAGGGCTCCCTTGCTTCCTTGTGGTGGCTATGCTGCTCCAGGGCGCAGCTGTCTGGATGGCAGAGGGGTCCCAGGGGCATGAACTCAGCCTCCCGTCTGGTGCTGAGTCCTCAGCCTGCGGGCTCTCTCTTGCCAGCAGCATTCTCTGCTGGGCAGTGTCTTGTAAGCTCCGGGTGGCCGCTCGGCCTGCAGATGGAGCCCCATCTGAGTGCCCCAGCCTCAGGGAAGACCAGACTTTGGGAAGAACAGGTGCACAACAGGTGGTCAAGAGTCAGCTCTCTCAGCAGAGCCAGAGACTCCCGAGGCTAAAAAATGACTGCCCTGCCAACACAGCCAGAAATTGCAATTGAGTGGCTATTGTTTGCTGTTTGGAGGGACAGAGCTCTAAGCCAAGGGCAAACAGACTCAGGGGAGACTGAACCCTGTTGCAGGGAGAGCTCAGCTTAGAATCTGGAGCCGACCGGGAATTTTGGCTCCACCATGAATTCACTGGGCAAGTCACTGAACCACTCTGACCTCCAGTCTCCTCATCTATAAAACCAAAAATTGGCCCATGGTGGTGAACATCATTGTTTGGGTCTTCTGACCTTCCATTTCCCTTCTTCATGTAGTCTACTCTGGGGGATCGTTCCTCCTGTTTACCACAGTCTTAGGGGCACTGCTGGTGAAGCCTGGGTGGGCAGGCCACCCGAGCCACCCAGGCTTTCTCCCCTGGAGTTGGGATGGTGTGTGGAGCAATCTGCAGTCTGAAATGGGCAGGAGCCAGCCCTTCGCAAGAACAGAGACAGCAGGGACTGGGTGGGGGTCCTGCCATGGAGATAGCCCACGTGCCAGGTGTGGGGGCTCCAAAGCGTGGCTCACAGCACCCCTTCCACCTGGTGACCACCCTCCCTTCGCCCACTGTGGCCTTACCTCCATCTTCAGGGGTGGCAGTCAGTGACTGGTGCTTGCAGCCCAAGTGCTCTGGCTAGACCCCCAGAAGATCTCTTGTGCAGGATCCCTTCCCCAGAGTGAGGACTCTGTTACCCACTTTGGAGCATTTCTGAAATGAGGTGGTGGACACATAGATGAACACATTGAACATAGAGATGAGGACTTCTTCCTCCTCTGCATTTTCTCTCTGGGAAGTAAAGGGAGACGTCACAGTGGATCTAGGATGGAGTAACTAGGCGCGGGGTCCCTAGCAGCCCCCGTCCTTGATTTGGCCCCATCCTTAACCCACCCTGTCGGGCGCAGCCAGGCCTCTGGTCCGCGTGAGCGGGTGCTCCCGCGTGGCTGCCAGCGTCGCTCTCGAAGGCTGGTTACCACAGCTTAACGAACTGCAAAACACTTCCCGCTGCTGCTCTCCTCCGGCTATTTGTAAATTGCTTTTGCCCTGGTGCCCGACAAAGTGGTTCAGAGTGGCAAAAATTGACAAGGCAAGAAACAATAAATGTTGGAGAGCTTGTGGAGAAAGGGGAACCCTCTTACACTGTTGGTGGGAATGCAAGTTGGTACAGCCACTTTGGAAAACAGTGTAGAGGTGCCTCAAAAGATTAAAAATAGAGCTACCCCACCACCCAGCAATTGCACTGCTGGATATTTACCCCAAAGACACAGATGTAGTGAAAAGAAGGGCCATATGCACCCCAACGTTCATAGCAGCAATGTCCACAATAGCCAAACTGTGGAAAGAGCCGAGATGCCCTTCAACGGATGAATGGATAAAGAAGATGTGGTCCATATATACAATGGAATATTACTCAGCCATCAGAAAGGATGAATACCCAACTTTTGCATCAACATGGATGGGACTAGAGGAAGATTATGCTAAGTGAAATAAGTCAAGCAGAGAAAGTCAATTATCATATGGTTTCACTTATTTGTGGAACATAAGGAATAGAATGGAGGACATTAGGAGAAGGAAGGGAAAAATGGGGGGGGGGAATTGGAGGGAGAGATGAACCATGAGAGACTATGGAC